>NC_091951.1:77645658-78018158 GCF_031021105.1 Erythrolamprus reginae
AATTATAATTCAGCTGATGTTTCAACACCTTCACATCCATAGATCCAGAACTAGGAAAATGATCATTTGCAGAAGTACTGTACAACCCACCAGATCAAACATTGAAATACTCAGGCTTATGGAACCTATTGAGCTTTGTCTCAGTACTTACTTCCAATTCAAAGGGCAAATTTTATTTGTTTGTTTGTTACATTTTTAAACCAGCAATTTCCCTCACAGAGGGATGTACAATAAAGCTTAAAATATAAAAACAGTATGTAAAAATTAAAAATGTAGAAGAAAGCAAGGATGATTAATATTAAGGATGATTAATATACAAACCAATCACAGGAAGAGCCATTCCAGGATCCATTGCTGAGACTATGTGAATCAACTCTAGAAGTCATAGCACTCCCCCACATACAGCCAAAATATGGCTCTGTTACATAGATGACACCACTGTCACAATAAAAGGGAAATTTTGGAAAAGACAAACAAGACAATCAATCTTTAAAGGGACACAACATACAAAGAAAGAAGATGAAAAAACTATATTTCCTTGTTATTCTAACCAGCAGAAGATATAATGATAAGACTACAAAACTAAACCCATGCATTACTACCAAAGCAACAATCCAACTGGCCACAAGAGCAGCTGCAAGATCAGAATACCAAAGAGACAAACAGATTACTTCCAATGCAATAAATATCCACACAGCTTTATTAAACAGTGCTTAGCTACAGGACCTATTGGAACACAACCATCACAACCTATTAAAAGGAGCGCTTTCCTTCACATCAAAAATTGTTGTGAAACATCCAACAGACTACTGCAACCTTTTGATATTGCAATAGCACACAAATCAACCAAATTCCTTTCAAACATTTTAAACAATTTTTGCAAGTTAAATAAGTAAAGAAATAAAACAGGAGTAATCTACAGAATCAATATAAAGACCCATTAAAAGAAGAAGGTAGAAGAATTCATCCATGAACATCACTTCGCTGTCAGATGATATTTTGAAAATTCCACAATGTCTCAAAATTTAGTCAAATTCAGTTCTAATTTCAATTGGGAAACTACAGTATTGATATTCTAGTCCAGAGTAGCCCAAACTCTTCTACTCATCAACCTCTACACATACTAATAAGTTTTAGATTGTTCATTGATCCCTAAATATTTTGTTAGTATATGAAAATAATCTAATAAATATTACTTTGACTAATAGTATTATTAATCCCAAACTATAAATGATATCAGCCAGCAGTTTCATGTGGTTGTTGTATATGTAAAGGTAAATGACTAGCACATATGTGCTAGTCATTCCTGACTCTAGGGGGCAGTACTCATCTCTGTTTCAAAGCCAAAGAGCCAGCGCTGTCCAAAGCCTCTTTGTGGTCATGTGGCCAGAATGACTAAATGCCAAAGGCGAATGGAGCACTGTTACCATCCCACAAAGGTGGTCCCTATTTTTCTACTTGCATTTTTTATGTGCTTTCGAACTTCTAGGTTGGCAGAAGCTGGGACAAGTAATGGGAGCTCACCCCATTACATTAGGAATTAGAACTGCTAAAATGCCGGCCTTTCGATCAACAAGCTCAGTGTCTTAGCCATCGCATCCTATACACTGTTGTTGTTAGATAGGAGGGGGAGAAACAATTAGAAACCTGAAGCAGTCTACAAAGGAAGGGCCTGGGGAATTATCTTTCCCTGCCAACCAACCCTGACTGGAACCATCTCTAGAGAAAGGAAGAGAGACATTATAAAAAGGTGCCCCCAATCCCCAACCCACCAAGCCGGCTCAGAAAGATATTACTGACTAAGAGGTCAAGAAGCATAAGAATGGATGCACCACAAGCATCACTACAAGTCATCAAATGTCAGATGTGAAAGACCAGGACCACATAATTCAACTGATTTATTGCTTATTTTTAACTAACAGGTAGCACTGTTTTGGAGCTAGATAAGAGTTAACCCACCATTCAAGAAGGGTTGCACTTAGTCCGTTCATGGCTACGTAGTGACTCTAGGATGATTCCTCTTTTGACTCCAGGTTCCTACAAGCATGACCAAAGCTGTCTTTGGCTTTCTTAATTATCCCACAAGTAGCAATAATAATATCCCTTGTTCCTCTAAAACCATCTGCAGAGCATGGCATATTCCAGGGATGGCGAAACTGGTTTTTGCTCAGGTGCCAAAAGGGCATGTGTGTGTGCCCACCCATAGTGCAATGCCCTTCCCCGCCGATGCACAAACTCCCTGTTCTGCCCACCCACCCCCGTATCCATGCACGCAGGCCTCCGGATTTATGGTAGGGTCGTTGGGCCATTTTTCGCCTTCCCCAGGTTTCAGGAGACTTCCTGAAGCCCGGGGAGGGAGAAAAATGGCCCAATGGGCCTACCAGAAATTAGTTTCCGGACTTCTGGAAGGCTCTTTGGACCAGGTTTTTGCCATCCTCGGGCCCTGAAGGCTATTCTGAAGCCTGGGGAGAGTGAAAATGGCCTCCCCCACCCTCCAGAAGGCCAAAAATCAGCTTGCCAGCACACACGTGCATTCTGGAGCTGACACAGGAAAACACCTTGTGTTCTCTCAGATATGGTGCCAGGTGCCACCTATGGCATGCGTACCATGAGTTGGCCATCAAGGGCATATTCTGTTCCATATAATATGTGCTGGTTAATGATTATTTTAAGATGCCTGTATGCCAGTTTGTACAACCAATGAAGTCTAACTTTTTTTTAGTATTCTTATGTTAGCTGACCTCTTTCAATTTTCCGGACACTTTGTCATTCTGCAGATTTACTAGCATAGTTTCATTAAAACCTTTTACTTAATTTTCCCCATAGTACTGATTTTCTGCATCATCTATACCAGAAGTTTTTCCAATTAACATTTTTACTGTACCGAATTTCAGAATACTCCTTCCATTTTTTGCTTTTTTAATCAATTGCTATCTCACCATCTGTGTCCTTCACCATACCAATTTGAGTTCAGAGACTGGAGTTATTTTGGAAGACTTTCCTTTCTTTTGGGGTGTCTGTTTCCATCTTTGATGTCTTTACAGAAATCCTTGTTCTACTGCTTCTTGTCTCTTCTAACAGTTTTCTGAAATTTTTGGATAAGTACCTTCCTAAGATCTTTATTTATCTTGGCTTTTATTTCTTCTTTGGCAATTTCCACTGTTTCAGTTTACTTCCTTCTGCATCTTGGTCTTTGTTAGTCACTTTTCACATTGACTTTAACAACTTCTTGGGTTTCATTCCACATTCCCATTTCTTATTCATGAGGTTCAGGTTTTTAAATTAAATCCCGTTGTTCTCCTTGAAAATAAAGGGTACATGCTTAAGATCATATTGTGAAAACTGGCTAGCTTTGTTCTTCCACTTTTACTAGCCTTGGAATTTATACATGAGCAGTTTTTGATCTGTTCTACAGTCTGCCTCTGGCCACTTATTTATTTATATACCAAATTTAAAGTCCACCTATCTGACTCATAGAGTGACCCTGGGTGGCACTTGCTGTTATAGCTTTTCCCCCATTCTGGTGCCACAATATAATCCATTTGATTTCTTTGTATTACTCCATCTGATGGTGTCCATACATACGCATAGTTTTGGTTGTTGGAAGACTGTTTTACCAAAGAAGATATCATCGGATTGACAGAAATTGACAATTCATTCTCTTGACTCATTTTTTGTTCCTCAAGTCATACAGTTCAACTACTTCCTTCTAATTTCTTTTGGTGTTCTAGTCACCAACTACAAACAGCACTTCCTGCATGTTCTGTCAATTTCAAATTGATCTTGACCATATAATTTGTCAACCTCCTCTATGCAGTATAGATGTGGATATTAATGTCATATTAAAAGGTTGTTCGTAATGTCTAATTGACATAGAAACATAGAAGATTATTGGCAGAAAAAGACCTCATGGTCTATTTTGTGTATTTTATCTTCGGATGGTTATATGTTTATCCCAGGCATGTTTAAATTCAGTTACTGTGGATTTACCAACCACGACTGCTGGAAGTTTGTTCCAAGGATATACTACTCTTTCAGTAAAATAATATTTTCTCATGTTGCTTTTGATCTTTCCCCCAACTAACCTCAGATTGTGTCCCCTTGTTCTTGTGTTCACTTTCCTATTAAAAACACTTCCCTCCTGAACCTTATTTAACCCTTTGACATATTTAAATGTTTTGATCATGTCCCCCCTTTTCCTTCTGTCCTCCAGACTATACAGATTGAGTTCATTAAGTCTTTCCTGATAAGTTTTATGCTTAAGACCTTCCACCATTTTTGTAGCCCGTCTTTAGACCCGTTCAATTTTATCAATCTCTTTTTGTAGGTGAGGTCTCCAGAACTGAACACAGTATTCCATATTCTATATAGTGGGATCACAATCTCCTTCTTCTTGCTTGTTATTATTCAGTCACTGACTGCATGGTACCCAGATACTGCTTTTGCTATGACCTTTTTGGTTATGAAAAATGCTACCTTTTCAATTGTGTGACCTGAATAAAAATCAATCTGATCCTCTGACTGTACCTGTCCAATTCTAATCCATCTCAATTACTGATGACTAAAATTTTGTTATATACTTGATTCATTTCATCTTTCACTGTGTTGAGTTTTTGTGCATTAACATTCCACTGTAATTTTATCATTGCAACTTTTCCTGCCAAGCAAGGAACTAGACATCTAGATCACGTGACGTGTTAATACCACTTTATAATGCCTTGGTAAGACCACACTTGGAATACTGCATTCAGTTTTGGTCGCCACGATACAAAAAGGATATTGAGACTCTAGAAAAAGTGCAGAGGAGAGCCACAAAGATGATTAGGGAACTGGAGGCTAAAACATATGAAGAATGGTTGCAGGAATTGGGCATGGCTAGTTTAATGAAAAGAAGGACCAGGACCATGATAGCAGTGTTCCAATATCTCAGGGTTTGCCACGAAGAAGAAGGAGTCAACCTATTCTAGGGTAGAACAAGAAGCAATGGGTGGAAACTAAACAAGGAGAGAAGTAACTTAGAGCTAAGGAGAAATTTCCTGACAGTCAGAATGGTTGATCAGTGGAACAGCTTGCCTCCAGATTTTGTGAATGCCCCAACACTGGAAGTTTTTAAGCAGATGTTGGAATCATCTGTTTGAAATAATGTAGGATTTCCTTCCTAAGCAGGGGGCTGGACTTGAAGACGTCCAAGGTCCCTTCCAACTCTGTTGTTGTTGTTGTTGTTGTTAAACACTTTAATCAAGCTGTGTGTTAAATACTATTAGTTCTCCTAAAGATCCTCAGCTCTTTCTCAGTAGCCTGTTGATTGCTCTCTGACCTGAGGATCCCATCACCTAGCACTATATCATCAATTGCTTCATACTGACTATACATCTGAGCCAAGGTGGCGCAGCAGGTAGAGTTCTGTACTGCAGGCCACTGAAGCTGACTGTAGATCTGAAGGTCAGCGGTTCAGATCTCATCACCGGCTCAAGGTTGACTCAGCCTTCCATCCTTCTGAGGTGGGTAAAATGAGGACCCGGATTGTGGGGGCAATAGGCTGGCTCTGTTAAAAAGTGCTATTGCTAACATGTTGTAAGCCGCCCTGAGTCTAACGAGAAGGGCGGCATAAAAATTGAATAAATAAATAAATCTGATTTTCTTGTAAAATACAGGAGTCATTTGTCATTGCCTTCTCCTGAGCATTATGTAACAAAATCTTTGCCCTTGTCCCTGACATCATCACTCCTCTTCAGCATCTACCAATATTGCCTTCTGGAAGTGCCTAGTTGCCTAAACTGGACAGTTGCGTTGACTTCACGGAAGTCCTGGTGGTTAGGATGCAGCATTGCAGGTAAATTTTACCCACAGCTTGGAGTTTGACCCCAAGGTTAGTAAAATGAGGAACCAGATTGTTGGGGCAATAGGCTGACTTTATAAACAGCTCAGAGAATACCGTAAAAACTGTGGGGCAATAAATGCTATTGCTATTACTATTGCTATTCGTATCTGGGGTGGTCCTGAAGGAACTATCCATTCCTGACATTCTTTGCTCATCCCTCCCAAGATTCCACTCCCAATGATGAAGTGGTACAGCATTGGACATATGGGATCCCAGAGATTGGCTGTGGGTAATTCTGCAAATCCCACCCTAAATGTTTAACACCTCAGTGGGACTGTAATGCTAGAAATTGATGTGAAAGCACATTTATTGACCTTTTAACCTTCTTGGCATTTCCCGGATAATGCAAAAATTCCCCTGTCTTTCCCGGCGTCTTCCGTGCAGGTCCTCGGTTTCCTTTTGGCTTCAGTCTTCCAGTGTGTTTATAGAGTGCAAGTCCAATGATGAGGACATTAGAGAGGATTTGGCGGTCCAACAATCCCTTGAGTTTGAAATTCTCTGGCAGGCTTCCTCCACATTGCCTGCCAGGTAAGTGGATCATCTGTCCTTTTTTGGCCTAAGCAGCTTCAATTACTTTGTGTGGCTGTCATTCTTAAGCTGCGAAAAATAGCATGAAGTATTCTGTCACAGAATTTTTATTGTCCCATTTCCAAGACCCTTTTGAGGGGTGGGTGGCTCGGTAGGGGAAGTCCCTATATTTATCACCTATTGTTTCCAGACAGACCAGCCCCCTCCCCATATTTATCCATTCATTCACCCTTAACTTATGAATGCTTTTCTAAAGGAAGCCAAAAATAAACACAGCATAAACGTGCCTCAGAACTGAGATTCTCCCTCATCTCCCATTTATCTATTTATCTTCTGATAATGAGTGACACGAATATAAGCAGTGTGCAAAGGCCTGACATACTCTTTTCAAACATTCTGTCATTATCTGGACATAAATATCCCATTGAAAAATAAACACCTGCTATACATACGCTTATATAGAATTTTACTGCTTGCAGATCTACATGAGAAAATGCTAGAGTTCAGGTCTATTTTAATTCCTCTCCCTGGCTATTAAACTCGGAGTGCTTCTCCTGATTGATGATTTTATTTTATATAGTGAATCCTAGCCTTTATCCTGATCTGAATGCTTATATATTTTATACGCTACATTTCGACCATCTTTTGCTTTAATTTTAAAATCCTAACAGGATAACAGTTGAATTGATTCTCTGAAGAACAATGTGCATTTCTGACTGGGATTTGAATTATTTCCATGGACAAGTTGGCAGATAACTTTTAAAATGTAGGGCATAATTTTATATATTTGTCTGTGTACCTCAGCTGAAAGCATCTATAATTTCTTTTTTCTACTCGACTCATAATATCATTATTCCCATTTCAGGAACTGATTTGATTTAACCAGCATGTTTTCATGGTCAGACCCAAGTCCTTCTTACATGGAGATTAATAAAACACACATGGCACAAAGAAAAAAACAAACAACCCCCCCCCCCCAACTCTTATCTAATTGCAATTGCTTTTTGCTCTTTCATCATGAACCTCATGGATTTGCAGTTGTTTTGTCTCCACAACAACCTTCTGAAATAGGTAAGTCTAATGCCTGGTGCCCAACTCTCAGATATAAAAGCAAAGCAGGAATGCAAATAAAAATACTGTATATCTAACTCTTTGCTGCCCTGTGCTTGGGAGGGAGGAGCGTGGGGGAGAGCAGCAAGAGGACAGCTGCTTTCCATGATGTTTGTGCAATTCCAAGTAATATTTACTCTCACCAGAATCGGTAACCCACTCTAGTACATGGGCAATCCCATCTCCATTCGTGGGAGGTCTGCACTATGCGAAATCTTTCCTGAGAAGAAGGAAAGAACCTGTGAAACCCAAATGATTGGCAGGAGCCCTTCAGATTTCTGTGGTTAATGTACCAGTAATAAGATAAGCCTTATCTTTCAATGTTCGTGGAATGGAGACCTTGATGGAAAACAGGCTGTGGGGTTAATACAGTTTGATAGATTAAATGAGAGTAAAATAGAGTGAGCAGGAAAGTCTACTCTATCTGAGAAAATAAACATAGAAAAAAAACCTTTCCCCCCCAATATATGTGTGTGTGTTTAATATATATGTATAAATTATTTGGCCCTGTGTGTGTGTTTGCAGTGTCTGCACCCTGTAATAAGAAGGAGCCATCCAAGATAAAAATCTCTCTCCACATGCCATTCAAAATGACAAATGCCACCATCCATTGACTTGCTTCTGCTCAAATCAAGATACCAACTAAGAACAGACAGCAGCCTTTGAATGTTTCAGATGGCCAATTCACTTAGTCTGAGTGAGGGTGGGAGGAAGTCATGTCTTTAGAATGGCAACACTCTATTGGCTTCTGTCCTTTGTTTAATTACTTTAATATACCAGCCATAAGACAGCATAAAAGTGTACAATATTATTATCTTTGTTTTAAAGCTGCCACTGTAACCATGAGGCAGAGAAGGAAGGTAATTCTTGAAGGACAGTGATAAAAACTATAAACATATGCTATATTCCTAACTTGAAGCCAGGTTCTTCAGCCTTACTCTTGGCTCCCTTGCGTTCTGAAATTTGCCAACTTGTACAGCTCCTGGAAAACTGATTTCATCATAATCAATGTTGTGGATCCACCAATGCTCCATTGTTTATTCTACTCTCATTGTGCTGGTCAAGTGTGTTTATCAGTGGTGCTGGGAAGTACAACTCTACTGAGAACTTCACCCTGTTGCCTCCAAAAACCAGAAATAGAGAATGTTGTAGAAAGCTCTGCTTTCTATCCAGATGACTAAAAGACAATTTAGACAATATGTATTCCACTCTAGCAAACTTGGGATAGTGAGGTGATTATTCCTTGATAGGGTTGGCAGTCCAGTCTCCCCTTGAAGATCTCAATTGTTGTGTCTCTCACGGCCGCTGGCAAGCTCTTCTTCTTCTTCTTCTTCTTCTTCTTCTTCTTCTTCTTCTTCTTCTTCTTCTTCTTCTTCTTCTTCTTCTTCTTTTCTTCTTCTTCTTTTATTTATTTATTCATTCATTCATTCATTTATTTATTAGATTTGTATGCCACCCCTCTCCGTAGACTATTCTACTGATTGATAACTATCATTGTCAATAAGTTTCTCCTCACTTCCAGATTGAATCTCTCCTTAGTCAGCTTCCATTCATTATTCCTTGTTTGGCTTTCTGGTGCCAAACCTACGGAGTCTATGGAGAGGGGTGGCATACAAATCTAATAAATAAATAAATAAAATAAAATAAAAAAATAAAATAAAATAAAATAAAATAATAAAATAAAATAAAATAAAATAAATAAATAAATAAATAAATAAATAAATAACAGCTTTGCCGAACACTGCTATCATGTCACTCCTGGTTCTTCTCTTCGCCAGACAGCTTCACATAGAACATATTTCAATGGTCGAAATGAGGTGTGACTATCACATTACAAATTAATAAGTTAGGTATTAATCTCGAAGATCTTTGCTAATCTCTACAAAAATTAATTGTCTTCAGTTACTATTCCCTGCATTTCCTTTAAAATAATCTGCAATTATATGAAATACAGTATTAAAAGACAATTATGTAAAACATTATGGTAATTAGCATTAATTTAAAAATCTTTAACAAACATTTGACTCCATGCTTAATACTCATGCAAAATACAAAGCCCAAAATAAACCATATTTCTAAAAGTCAATATACAAAGTTCATCTGGGTTAACCAGCAAAAGAGGCAAATTCATTCTCTGATCAATGAATCAGACGAAAAGGCTAGACATAATCAAGTAATGACTTAATATTGTGGAGCAGAGAGAGCCACCGGCATGAGTAATTACAGAAGCAGGACAAGGGGAGATAGGTTGCACAACTTCCATGCCAAACGCACAAGCTGATTGGGATAATTGGTTTTGAGATCACAATTGTGACTCTATAGTCTAGCTGGAACTTAACAGGTGCCAGTGGGGTGTTTCACTTTAGGGCCAAGCAGACAATGTTGGCCACTGTAATTAGGCTCCATGTTTGAGACGGATTACATGAGAGTTGGCTGGTCTCAAGATTACAGTGGAAGTCAAAGTCTCCCGTGTCCCTCTTCATTTTTTTATAGTTGTTACTTCTTTTCACTGCTTTAGAATTTATTCCTGGTCTTTTTTTTTGAAGTTGTCTTGCCTACCTATTGTTCTGGAATTTTAAAATTATGATATCTATAAACATATCATTCAAAGTAACCAACAACCATCCTTTCATGAAATCAAATGTTCAAGCTGTGTTCCATATACAGTGGTACCGCTACTTACGAACTTAATTCGTTCTGTGACCAGGTTCTTAAGTAGAAAGGTTTGTAAGAAGCATTTTTTTCCATAGGAATCAATGTAAAAGCAAATAATGCGTGCAATTGGGGGAAACCACAAAGGGTGGGGGCCCTGTTTCCTCCCAGGAGATTCCTAGAGGGACCTCCATGTAGGCTTCTCCCTACCTTTTCTGGCCGTTTCCTCCCAGGAGATTCCTAGAGAGGCCCCACGGAGGCTTCTCCCTGCCTTTTCCGGCCCTGTTTCCTCCCAGGAGATTCCTAGAGAGGCCCCATGGAGGCTTCTCCCTGCCTTTTCCGGCCCTGTTTCCTCCCAGGAGATTCCTAGAGAGGCCCCATGGAGGCTTCTCCCTGCCTTTTTGGCCCTGTTTCCTCCCAGGAGATTCTTAGAGAGGCATCACGGAGGCTTCTCCTTGCCTTTTCCGACCCTGTTTCCTCCCAGGAGATTCCTAGAGTGGCCCCACAGAGGCTTCTCCCTGCCTTTTCCGGTTACCAGTTTTGGAGGCTCGGATTTGTAAGTAGAAAATGATTCTTAAGAAGAGGCAAAAAAAATCCTGAACACCCGGTTCTTATCTAGAAAAGTTTGTAAGTAGAGGCGTTCTTAGGTAGACGTAACACTGTATAAGATAAAGTGGCAAAATAACCTTATTTGAAGAAAGAAAACCCCAACAACAGATTTTAAAGAAAAACTGGGCCATTTTAAATGTTCATGTTTTCATTCTGATTCTATTCTGAAAATAGAATTAAGAATTAAAATCAATTTTATTGACAAGACTACTCGTCGGTGACCCTTGTGGTGAGAGGGTAGGGTTATCAGTCTATTTTCTTGCATATTGCATTCTGACATTCAGAATGAATTGGAATTATTCAGCTTATAGGGGGAGGAATAAAATATCTCAGAGATTTATCTCCTTGGATCAATAGTGCATAGTAGGACTTATGAGAGAAATTAGATTGATTGGCTCCCATTTAATAGGAATTATAAAGTTCCAGGGGAAATTAAAAATGTGAATGTGCTCTGAGCTAGGATTTTTGTTTGAGAAACACTCAAATCCATAATCTTCTCAGTCAAAACATTGAGCCAAGCAAGGAAGATATTAAAATTCCATTTTGATTAGCTTGCTTCTGGAAAGGTGACCAAATGTAGACCACAAAAAATATATACAGTATGACTCCATATTTTTTAATCTTAGCAGGCATGATTAACCATTTTGCTCCTAAAATTCTCTGCACACACCAGGCCACTGTCTGCTCTGACGGGCTCTGGCGACAGCAAAAGTAAGATTAAATTTTTGCTTCTTGGTTTAACTGGGGCATGTTGTTGCAGTTTGACATCAACTTTACTCTTTCTCAAGTTACCGAAATCTCTGTCCTCATCTGCTTTTTCCCAGAGCCAAAAACATTTAGATGCCTCTTCTCCATGTCAGCTTTTTTAAAAAAAGTTAATGGTTTATTTAACTTTTTCATAGTGGTAACGCATAATCACCTAGAAATAGGAAGTTTACAATACTTAAAATTACCAAAGTGTCTTTCTATGTTATGTGGTTCTACCATATCACCCTTTGCTGTCAGCTGCCGTCAGTGGCCTTGTGCTTATTTTTTATCTTTAAAGGATGTTGTGTGAGAAGTACAATATGGTCATCTTTCCTCTTAAGAAATGATCTATAGATATGGATCATGTGAAACTTTCGTATCAGCTATATCAGTTGTTAGTGACAAGCAAACTGATCAGAGCTTGGTGACTAAAATAAAACGTTTGTGGGACACAGATTGGACCAGATGAAATGGCTTTTGTGTTATTTACTAGCAAGCTTTGCAAAGAAGGAGTAATGGTTTAGTATACATTATGGCTCACTTCATAATGAGTGAACGCATTTGTGGTTTATTCAATAAATCATTGTTAAACTAACCACAGCTTAGCGTGATACATAAACCAAACCACAGCAATTTATTAAATTCGGAATCATATAATGATTATATTTACTGGTGGTAGTTCACATGAGATCTTACAAATGTTTTGCTTTTGCACATAGTTTTTTTAATGAATAAAATGAGTAATACCCGTTTTCTATTAATTATAACAAGTACTATGCTCCTCTGATGTCTGATTTTATGGGTTATTGCTGCCTATTAAACTAAACCCCTTCTGTTTATTTCTCTAGATCATATGCCAAAGTTTCTTGGAGTTCAGTTTACATAAGATAGCCTATGTAAATGTGGATTTGCAAATAAGAATAAGTTATTACCAGTTATTATTACAAATAAAATTATACTCCTCAAAAGCATTGCCTTCTGGTGGAATCCATTCACACCTTTAACAGTGAATTAATCAAGAAATATAAAAACATCTGTGATCCAGGTTTTAGTTTGATCATAAGCTAACTCCATCTCTCTCTCTCTCTTTCTCTCTCTCCATTTGATCATATAGTGCCTTGCAAATCTCAGCATTTTTTGTCACAATTTCTATATCTCATGCTCATATATGACCTTTCTGGTATTTCAAATAAATGTCCCTGCACATATTTTCTTGTAGTTTCCTTGCACACATATTAAAGAGTATCCAGGAAAATGGAAAACAGATTTCAGTTGTGCTGCAGATGACAAAAGGTGTCCCTATGAAGAGCAGCCTTCCGCATCAACAGAAATCAATGGGGGTTTTTTTGCATAATTTTCTCGCGAAAATACAAAACACGGAAAAATAAACCAGCAGCTCCCAATTGCGGCTCTTCAATTGATTTTCTTTCATTTGGAGGCCTCCCATATCCAGAGAGCACCTCCATTCATGTGTGGATTGGAAGATGTGTTTTTGCTCTTAACATACCCCCGCCTGACTGTGATCTCTTTAAGATTCATTTCAAACATGCGCGGAAATATATCATCCAGATTCAATCCCTGGATAATGAGGCAGACTGCTGAACTAGCCTGACCAGCCTTGCCAGCCAGCCAGGCCAGTCAAGAGAAAGAGAGAGGCTGGAAGCTTTAATTAGCCTCATCCAGGATCACAGATTGTGCAGAGCTGCAGTCATGTTTCTACTGAATGGTGGTGGTGGCCAAATCAGGCAATGTGGCGGCTATAAAGGAGAAAGCGCTTGGGATCATTTCCACTCGTGCTGGACAAACATTGCAAAGGACACTAGCAGCAGCCCTGAAGAACTCTGGGCTAATTCTAGCACTTTCCTAGGGAGTTCCAGGATTTATTTATTTGTCAAAAGGTGTAGAAGATAACAGGTATGATACAAACATAAACAAAAGCAAGTGGGTATAGGTAAATTTGGACAATAAGACAGTAGGACAGGGATGGTAGGCACAATGGTGCGCTTATGCATGCCTCTTACAGACTTTTTAGGAATGGGGTGAGGTTCGACTGTAGAACAATTAATCAATGGAACAGCTTGCCTCCAGAAGTTGTGAATGCTCCAATACTGGAAGTTTTTAAGAAGATGTTGGATAACCATCTGTCTGAAGTAGTGTAGGGTTTCCTGCCTAAGTAGGGGATTGGACTAGAAGACCTCCAAGGTCTCTTCCAACTCTGTTATTGTTGTTGTTGTTATTGTCAATATAACACAGCAAACGAGATCACTATGCTGGATTTCGTATTTCATCATCAGTTGGGCGCTTCCCAAGCACCTAGGACTGTGTGATGTAACGGTGAATTATGTGTACCGATCCCAGTAAAGCGGCTTTTTACAATTGACAAATGGAGATTTTGTCAATTCCGATGGTTTTCAAATGTCCGCTAAGATCCTTTGGCACTGCGCCCAGCGTGCCAAGGACCACTGGAAACACTTTCACTGGCTTATGCCAGTGTCGTTGCAGCTCGATTTTTAGATCTTCACATTTCACAACTTCTTTAGCTGTTTCTCCTCAATTCTGTTGTATCCTGGGATTGCAATGTCGATGATCCATACTTTCTTTTTCTCCACAATCAGGATGTCTGGCGTGTTATGCTTCAGAATTCAGTCAGTCTGAAGTCGGAAGTCCCACAGTAGTTTTGCTTGCTCATTTTCGACCACTTTTTCGAGGTAATGATCCCACCAGTTCTTTGCCACTGGTAGATGGTAGTTCTGGCACATGTTCCAGTGGATCATCTGTGCCACAGCATCGTGTCTATGCTTGTAGTCAGTTCGTGTGATCTTTTTGCAGCAGCTGAGTATGTGATTGTTTGTTTCGTCTTTTTCTTTACAGAGTCTGCACTTTGGATCCTCTGTTGACTTTTCAATTCTGGCATTTGTTCTAATGGCCTGTTCTTGTGCAGCCAGTATTAGCCTTCTGTCTCCTTTTTGAGTGTTCCACTTTAAAGCCATGACCAGGTCTTTTCATTATTATTGTTGTTGTTGTTGTTGTTATTATTATTACTATTATTATTTATTTTCTCCACGATCACAATGTCTGGTGTGTTATGCTTCAGAATTCGGTCAGTCTGAAGTCGGAAGTCCCACAGTAGTTTTGCTTGCTCATTTTCGACCACTTTTTCGGGCTCATGATCCCACCAGTTCTTTGCCACTGGTAAATGGTAGTTCCGGCACAAGTTCCAGTGGCGGAACTACCATTTATTATTATTATTATTATTATTATTATTATTATTATTATTATTATTATCTGGGATATCCAAGGAGATATTTCCTGACAGTTAGAACAATTAATCAGTGGAACAGCTTGCCTCCAGAAGTTGTGAATTGCTCCAATAATGGAAGTTTTTAAGCAGATGTTGGATAACCATCTGTCTGAAGGTAGTGTAGGGTTTTCCTGCTCAAGCAGGTTAGACTAAAAGACCTCCAAGGTTCTTTCCAATTCTGTTGTTGTAGTAGTAACAATAACACAGTTCAAGGTTAAAGTTTTTGGGGTTTGGGGAAGAAACCACAGAAACAGGCAGTGCATTCTATGTATTGACCACTCTTGCTGAAGTCCTATTTTCTGCAGTCAAGTTTTGAGCAGTTGACATTGAGTTTGAATCTATTTTGTGCATGTGCATTGTTGCAGTTGAAGCTGAAGTATTCATTGACCGGTAGGACATTATGGGAGATGATTTTATGAACTACACTTAGATCAAGGCGACCAAGTTCTAGATTTTCTAAGGCCCAAATTTCAAGTCTGGTGGAATAAGGTATTCTGTTGTGGGCAGAGGAGTACTCTTCTTGTGAAATATACTGCTCAAAAAAATAACACATCCTAGATCCCAATGAATTATTCACATGAAATACTTTGTTCTGTACAAAGTTGAATGAGCACAACAGCATGTGAAATTGATTGTCAATCCGTGTTGCTTCCTAAGTGGACAGTTTGATTTAACAGAACTTTGATTTACTTGGAGTTATATTGTGTTGTTTAAGTGTTCCCTTTATTATTTTGAGCAGCGCATTTCTGGACTCCCTCAATTGTATTAATGTCCGATATGCAGTGCGGGTTCCAGACGGGTGAGCTGCATTCGAGGATTGGTCTGGCTTTTAAAAAAATGTTTTCAAATGAATGGCTGTTTAAAACGTGCACCTAAGCCAGGAGCCAAAGCGAAGTTCCCTCAGCTTTTCAGCAGTCGCCTCACTCTCTGCTCTTGGACGGGGGTGGGGTGAAAGACGGGCGGCTTTCGGTACATAGGCCCAAGAACAGAAGCAGGCCGAGGCGGGAAACCGCCATTTCGGCGCGAGCGCTCCTCGGCGGTCCTTTCCCTTCCCTCGTCAGGAAGGCCGAAAGCGGGAAGATCAAGGAGAAGGCCCGCCAGCCTCCCCTTCCCGCCGATATGCCCGGTGGCTGCGCGAGCCCAGCGGAGGAGCCCTTTATCTTCCCGCGCGCTGCTGCAGATCCTGATTGCCTCCCCGCCGGCCCCGCGCAGGAAGGCGAATCTTTTTTAAAAAATAAAAAAAAAAAAAAATCGAGCGCGAACCAGCAACTGCGGCAGAACGCGTTACCTCAAAAAAAAAAAGCGCATCATTAGCATTTGCCCTCGATAAATGAGCAAAGGCATTAATTAGACTGATTTACTCTCGGCTCTTTCTGCCTCCCTCCCTTCGCCTTGCCTCGTGCCGCAGTCTCTCTCCCCCCCCCCGGTTCCCCTTGTTATCAAATCGCGGCTCGGCGACTGCCCCGTTGGTACATTTTCATTAGCTTGCAGTGGTTGTCAGAGCTTAACACCCTACTTTCCCGAAGCCCGAGCTAATGGATATGGAAAGCAGCCAGAGCTGATAGCTGCTCCAGCCTCTCCTCTGCCTTACAGGTGTTTGCAGCCTTCCTGCCACGTTATCGGGGGCCCTTATTTTCCCCCCTCTTGCCTCCTCTTCCTCGCTATATTTGGAGGCGCTTCCCCCCCTTCCTCGCCCCCTCTTTCCCACCGGCAGCCCGCCTGAAGTAATTGCTTTTCTTCTACCATTCTTTCCCTTCTCTTTCTTTTCCTTTTTTTTAACCCTAGCGGTTTTCTCTCCCCATTCCCTCCCCCTTTTTCATTTAATTTAATTTTATTTTGTGCGATGTCCTGGTGATCAAATGAGAGAGAGAGAAAAAAAATTGGCATGGTAAGAAGCAGCGATGTTGCTGCTGTTGCCTGTTTGAATGTAATTACTAGGATGAAAGGGAGAATTTTAATTAAGATAATTTTCCTCGTGCACGCGCACTTGTGTGCATGCACACACACAGACAGACCTATTTTTGTCCCTCTTTGCAGTCATGAACACTAGTTTGCTATTTTTGTTGTTATTAATTATAGTGTAGGGAATCATTGTATCAGGTAATCCTTTTTTTTGGCCCAAATTGAGATTGTGCCTTTTCTGTACATTGAGAGCATATGCACCAAAGACAAATTCCTTGTATGTCCAATCACACTTGGCCAATAAAGAATTCTATTCTATTCTATTCTGTCAAAGGTACGGTATGTAATAATTGAAAAGGGGTCCAAATGAATAAAACTGATACAATACCCACCCTCCATCCCAGAAGGAACCACTCAATAACGGATCCAACAACTGATCCAAAATGATCTACGGTAAGTCACAGTTGCATATTCATAGTACACAGAAGTTAGTTGGTTATAGAAGGGGATCACTGGGCCAGTTGTTATGAACAAGTTATTCAGTATTCAATTGATTTATTTTGTCTTCTGAAAATATAATCTTAGAAGACAGACACAATATGCTCGGGGTATATTGCCCAGTTAATTTAGTACAACAGTAACAAATTTACTGGGAGAATACAAGGATAACTTTCTTTTCCAAATTTCTAATATTTCTGTGTGTGCTCTGTCCTTATAAGATCAATAACACTGGGCATCAGTTTTCATATGAACGAGCTGCATAGTCTGCCGGCATGTTTCTGGGTGCACTTCAAGATACTTTAAAGTCTTAGTGTGGGTTGTAGGAGCTAGCTATCTCCAGAACCACCTATTCCAGGTAGAATTGGCTCACTAAGGCAGTGGCAAATGGCTTGCTGAGAGTTGTTTCCTCGCAAGAGGTACAGCATGAAGGACTCTACAGTGAGCCTGCTCCATGGGAGCTCCCCTCATGTGGGATATCCTCTCACCAGACATGAGAGAGATAGGAGGCCTGATTTTTAAAAACATGTGCTTGGGGAGCTAGGCAAGGACCAGAGATGTACTTAAATTGGGGATGAGTCTTATTGATTGATGTTATGGTTTTTAATATTGCACTTATTTGTGCTGGTAGTATTCAGTATCATTCTGTGATAGTACCTGATAATTTTTATAGGCATAGGCATAACTGTAAGCTGCTTAGAGTTGCACAACTAAAGTGCCAGAGAACTATTTGTAATGAATAAAATGAAAAATTGATGGAATGCAGCACCTAAAATATGGTATCAGTAATATAGAGACATAGAGACTTTGAATTGTAGTGTTCTAGAACTGTGTTGTGACATAGACAGACTTTACCAGTGGATTAAAAAAACATTTTTTTTGTAACATTTAATTTGCTTTCTGAAAAGAGATTTCCAAAATGAAATATGCTGTAGAAGGTTTGCGATTCTGCATTTGGTTTGGAACTTTGCTCCTTCTGTAAAGCTCTTTAAAATAACAGCCAGTTGCACATTGCAGATATAATGCACCATGCACCTTGACTTTGGAAAAAAAAGAGATTGAGTAAAATAATATGGGATTAGCTTCATAATTGGTCCTAGTATGCCAATCTAATTTTTTTCTTAAATGGCGATTGAAATTCTAGAAAATGCTTTGGCTGGTGCCTTAGGAATACCATAATTGCTGCTAGTTTGGACCGGTTCTGTAGAACTGGTAGTGGAAATTTGGCACTGCTCACTGAACTGGCAGCAATGACTGGCAGTCCACATTACTGAACGGTTCCTCTGGTTGACATGGATTGCAAAAGCTTCTGTGCATATGCAGAAGGTCAATTCTGGGAAGTGATGCATATGTGCAAAACATATACTTCTGATACGATGCGAACCGGTGGGGAAGGTAAGTGGAAACACACACACACCCACCCCGGGAAAGTACGTCAAAATATGAAGGATTCCTTTGTCATGCCCTATTTCCTGTTCTGCGGTTACCTTAGAATGGCACATTTGAATTATGGTTGAATAGGCAAGAAAAATAATACTTTCAAATAATCTGATCAAAAGTTGGGAGGGTATTCTGTTTATATCTTATTTCAACCCCTCCCCCCTTCAAGTTCTTTTCTCCCTTTTAAAATAATGATGACATTTTAAGTTAATAGTATTTCATCAATATGGTTGGTTAATATTGTATCTGTTTCCACTTTCATTTTGTTAATTAGCATAATCATAATTGGCACAATAAAATTATTTCCAATGTGATCCTGAATGGGTCTCTTGGGAAAGCAGAGTTCAGTTTTGAGGCTTGCTTCTAAGAGCCAGCACATGAGTGAACTTGAGAGTGGGAACTCCGGTTGGAAAGACTTTGCAAAGAGTCCTCTTGGATTGGCTTGTAATGGCTGGCTGCAACTAAAAAAACAACAGCCATAATTGAAACCAGACCCAAGTCTGTCCTGCTGCGCAACGTGCAGTCTCTCAAGTATTCATGACACAAGTTCAGGTCAGGAGGAGAAAACGGGGGAGAGGATGGTTAGGAGTGACAGCGGCACAGTTTCTCTGGGTTCCATGGTTACTTTGGAAAACTACTTCTTGGTAGTTTTTTTATTCTTTTATTCTCCATCCTTCCTTGCAAGCAGATGCCAAGAATATTAGGAGCCATCTGAATGCAATTCAGACACATAATCTTAAGAAAGAGTGTTCAAAACAGCAACATCAATGTAAGATGGAGGGGAGAGAAGGTAGATGAGGTCTAGAAGAAGATTCCAGATAAGGTCTCACTATTGGAAGGGAGAAATATGTACAGTGATCCCTCGCCACTTCGCGGTTCACCTTTTGTGGCTTCAGTGCATTGCGGTGGGTTTTTTTTAAATGCAGTAACCCGAAAGCCACCACTGCTCCTCGCTCCAGCTCTGAGGGGACAGGATGGCTGGAGAGAACCTGGCTGGAGGGTGGGCAGTGCAGGGGCTCCAACCCTGCATTGATCTGCCCCTCTGCGGGCCCTGCAGGGCGCTTGTGGCCCTGCCACTTGTCCCCTGGGGCGAGCATGGAAGCCAAGCTGTGGCTTTTCAAACGTGGCACTTCCCTGGGTGGGCGGCTTTGCTCGCCGCCACTGGGCTTGATGTCAGTGGGCCCCTGCTGCTCCAACAGCAGCCCCCCAACTGCCGCGCCAGCCTTGTGCCATCGGGGGGACGGCCGCTTGCAAACCCCTCACCTCTGGGCCGCCTCCTCTTCCGGCATCGCTCTCTCCCCCCCTATCTTCTCCCCGTCTCTCTTGGTTTAAGGCATAGGTAAAAAGGAGCAAGGGGCGGGCGGAGGAGGGGTGAGCAGCATAGGTGGTGGTGGGGGGCGCCTTTTTCCTTTTTTTACGCTATCTTTACATTGTAAATATAGCATTCCTACTTCACGGTTTTTTGTTTATTGTGGGTGGTCCCGGAACATAACCCCCGCAATAAACGAGGGATCACTGTACATTTATTACAAATTCTATCTGGGTGGCATCACCTGCTGCTTCATTATAGCAGGGGAGAAACTTTAGCAGGACATGTGTCATCTTTACGACTCTCTCAATAGTACCTTTCAAACGAAAGTTAAGAAGTACATCTTAAGGTGCATTTTTTCTGTGCTTTATTGGAAGATGTTGCAAAATAAGTATTTCTTAAGAATATCATTGTGTCTCCACTTAGGCCACTGTTTCTCAACTTTGGTAATTTCCAGGTTTATGGACTTCGGTACCCAAATTTCATTCGTTATCTGGCTGTGATTCTCTCAAGTAAGAACCGGAATGATTTGCAGCAAATATTAGGTAGACTGAATTGAAAGTAAATGTATTGGAAAAAAAAGTCAAAGTAGTTAAGTTTGACAGGAAAATGGAATGAACAATAGCAAGTTATAATACACAGTGGAAAGCATAGAACAAGTAGATGAACAAGGCTACTTTTGTGGAAAGTTTACTAATAATATAAAATATATGGTGGAACTTTAAGATGTACAAATGCTAATAGAAAGTACTAGTGAGTTGTATGGATGTTGCGTGAACCCAGTGAAGTCTGGCTGAATTATTAAACAATTAGAGCTTGGTGAGTTGTATGAACTGGATCACCAGCTGAATTCAGACATACACGCAGTTTTAATATGGTTTGTTAAGTTCAGCTTAAAAGTACTATGAACTCAGTCACTGTGACATGAAATTATAGTTTATAATTTGACCTACTCTGTTGCATAAACTGTATATATGTTTTTTATATATCGGGGTTTCTTGTTCTTTAGACTTTTTAAATGCATTATTGTTATTTTAGATTCTAACTACAGTGATACCTCGTCTTACAAACGCCTCGTCATACAAACTTTTCGAGATACAAACCTGGGGTTTAAGATTTTTTTGCCTCTTCTTACAAACTATTTTCACCTTACAAACCCACCGCCACCGCTGGGATGCCCCGCCTCCGGACTTCCGTTGCCACCGAAGCACCCGTTTTTGTGCTGCTGGGATTCCCCCAAGGCTCCCCTCCATGGGAAACCCCACCTCCGGACATCCGTCTTTTTGTGATGCTGCAGGGGAATCCCAGCAGCACAAAAATGGGCACTTCGCTGGCAACGGAAGTCTGGAGGTGGGATTTCTCAGCGAGGGGAGCCTCAGGGAAATCCCAGCAGTGCAAAAACAGGCGCTTCGGCTGGCAAAAGGGGTGAATTTTGGGCTTGCACGCATTAATCGCTTTTCCATTGATTCCTATGGGAAACATTGTTTCGTCTTACAAACTTTTCACCTTAAGAACCTTGTCCCGGAACCAATTAAGTTTGTAAGACAAGGTATCACTGTATTAGATTTGCCATTATATATTGTTTTTGTCATTGCTGTAAGCCGCCCCGAGTCTACGGAGAGGGGCGGCATACAAATCTAATAAATAATAATAATAATAATAATAATAATAATAATAATAATAATAAACCCAATGCACTGGAGCTTATTCAAAAAAGCACCCAATTTCAGAACACTGCCATTGCTTCATTTGTTTGGTGGTGCTGCTTGCTTCCTTTTCCGTAGGTTACAAGAAATGCTGAAACAAGTTTGTTGGTGACAGTGGCGCGTTGTGCGGATCAGTAAAACCAGAATTAAAAAAAAACATTGATTTCCTGAGTAGTCTCAGAATATAATCTTTGGCAGCCGAAGCATTTGGATCTGAAAGTTTGGGCTTTTAATAGACAAGGTACTTTCCTTAATCTTAGTGGGAGGTCAGGTTGTGGACGAACCATTGAGACGCAAAGGAAATCTGACGGAGGCCCCAGCCTTACCCTGCAAAGCCCTCCGGGTCTCTCCAGCCAGAGAAGGAAACAGATTTTTGAGTTGGCAGGCCTCCATTACACCTCCAAGCTAGGGGTGGCTGGTGTGGGATGGGGGGGGGAGCACCGAGGAGGAAACTGCTACAGCGACAGCATCTTGGTTAACATTTGATTGCCAAGCTGAACTTGAAAATAGCAGTTTATTCAGCCTTGGAGCTTGATGTACCTGAGCTGTCCGGCAGCGGCTGGTTCTTCCTTACTGGCCGATAGATGGACGGATGATAAAATAAATTCCACCACAAACTGCATTTTAAAGAATAGTTTAAACTTTGTCCCTGACCTGCTTGGTTCTCAGAGTAGGCCCTGTGCTTGAGATGAATGCTCTGGGAAGAATTGACGGGAAATGTTTCACCATTTAAACAAATAAATCTGTAGGTATTTTTTCATGCCTGCTGCCCAGCTCTTCCTATCCTGTTAAGCTAAATATTTGCACAGTAGTACTATGGTAAATGGGGGTGAGCGAGGCCTGAGTGTATTTCATTTCGGCGGCTTCACATTTGCCATCAGCTGCATTTTCTCTCCCTCTCCCTCCCTCCCTCCCTCTCTCTCTCTCCCACTCCACGTCTGTGTGTTTTTCTTAGCAAGGTCAAGACAAGTTTTGCAGTCCAAACGGTTCACTGCAATTCTCTATAGGATATCCTCGTTTTACTTTAATGGGGAGGAAATTAATGAAACATACAGGCCCTGGGGCTTTGAATACTATACATTAATATTATCCCAACTCGTTGTGGTATGCACTCTGTCTCAGACTAAACTTTACACTGGACGGAGGAAGCAGTGATCAGATTCAGGTGCCTGTGAAATTTAAGTTGGGGGGCTGGGAAGTAAAGGAGGAGGCACGGGTGGGTGTGGGGGGGGGGCAGAAAGAAAAGCAAGGCTTAAAGTAGTTTCCTTCCGTTTCAGCTCTCGTTAGTGTGTGAGAAGCAGGGAGGGCCAGTTGAAACCAAGTTGATGCATTACAAGTGAGGACAACTCTTGTTCTTGACTTTAGGTCTTCGGGCACCAGATGTTGAGGAGAAACAGTTGATTTTACAGGGACCAGATCCGCCTATTTGTCACGTTAGGTGAATGGAGCATCCATGTTTAGCCAAAGTATATCTTGGAATACCAGAAGATGGCCAAATAGCAGGGTAATTTCAAGTATTTGGAGCTCCAATGATGCTTTTTCAAAAGGCAACTGGACTTCCTTTGTTTTTCCTTGAAGATGTTTTCCTTCTCATCCAAGAAGCTTCTTCAGTTCTTCTTACAGAGAAACATAGAAGACTGACGGCAGAAAAAGACCTCATGATCCATCTAGTCTGCCCTTATACTATTTCTTGTATTTTATATTAGGATGGATATATGTTTATCCCAGGCATGTTTAAATTCAGTTACTGTGGATTTATCTACCACGTCTGCTGGAAGTTTGTTCCAAGGATCTACTACTCTTTCAGTAAAATAATATTTTCTCACGTTGCTTTTGATATTTCCCCCAACTAACTTCAGATTGTGTCCCCTTGTTCTTGTGTTCACTTTCCTATTAAAAACACTTCCCTCCTGGACATTATTTAACCCTTTAACATATTTAAATGTTTAGATCATGTCCCCCCTTTCCCTTCTGTCCTCCAGACTATACAGATTGAGTTCATTAAGTCTTTCCTGATACGTTTTATGCTTAAGACCTTCCACCACTTTTGTAGCGCGTCTTTGGATCAAAGACTTATCAATATCTTTTTGTAGGTGAGGTCTCCAGAACTGAACACAGTATTCTTCCTCTCCAGTTGCCTTTTGAGAAAGCACTTTTGGGTCAAACTTGATTTGGATGGCTGAGAATCTCCACAGACAAATATTTGAAGTATTTATCTAGCCATTTTCAGAAGCAGGACCCTTGACTTGCTTCAAGGAAGGTTTCCTTTAGTTCATGGTTTGCACTTCATTGGTGAATTTCTGGTTGATGGGCTTGAAAGTAAATTACAGGTCTTAGAGTGATTTAGGAAGATCATTCTTGGGGGAGGAATTGTGGGTCTTTTGTAGTACTAAATCTTTTGCCAATCAAGCAGCCATTCAACTGTCCCAGAATTTTGTTCAAATATAACTTTTTTGAATCAAGGGTTTGGATTTCTCCCCTGATCCCTGCTAGCAGCAAAATGATGTTTGTGGTCCAAACCTGGTCAAAGACCATCTGTTCCATCCATCCTACTTTGAGCCAGTATATTTTAATCAATGTAGTGAAGGAACAAACAATAGATTGGCCGCAGGGGAGAATTTTACCTCTGTTTGGTGCTTTTGATTATTATTCTTTTTTAGCAAGGGAAGGGAAGCATGTCCTGTAAGGCTGGAGGGAGGCAACACACAGTCTCAGGAAGAGAGGGGAGGGGGAAACCCTAAAGAAAATAACACTCAGAAAATAGAAAAGTATCCTAGGGAAAAAGATGACAGACTTCTTTGGGTTTCTTCTGACATGCTGCAGTGCACAAGCTTGAATGAAGGTGCTTGTTTAGCACAGGTCCACCCTCCACTGAGGAGACAGGCGTCTCCATCGAACCCAGTCCTTTTCAAACAGTGGGGCATGTCCCCCGCCAGGGGGCACATGTGACCATGAGGAATATGCGTGGTCCCTCTTGATCGATTCCCCCAGATGTTTTCCCAGTTGCATGCTGCTCCAAGCCCGGTCAGGCAGGGCGGGGCAGGGCAGCTGCATGGGTTCTTCTTCTTGTTGGGCGCCATGAACAGTGTCGAATCTGCTGGTGGACAAGGAGGAGCATCCTCTGCAGCTCCATGAAAGTTTCGAACAACACCCTAAAACCTGCAGAGGCGGTGCTTATGGGCCAGGCGACCCCAAAACATTGGCTTGATTAAACTGGCCTGGCCCTGTGTCAAAAGAGGGCCCTAACCATGGTAGCCTGTGCCTGCCTAACCGAAAAACAGGCTCCACTGAGTTCCGTGTTACTTACTCCCAGGTAGGTGGGTAGAGCAGCCTTCCCCAGCCAATAGTTTGCTTGCAGCTTATAATAAGTAAAATAATAAATATTAGCACTCAAATTCCATTGGGGCCCAACTCAAAAAGCCTAAAGTGAGTCCACCCTTCCTAAATCCCCCTGTATCTGGTTCCCATCAGGAAAGATGAGAACATTTCCCATCAGGAAAGATGAGAGCTAAGCTGGGTGATGGGAGGATTCTTGCTTCAAAGGTCTCCACATTTCTTCTGTGTTTTGCTTTCCCCAATAGACAAGAAGAGCCCACACCTGTCCCACTTGATAGTGGTTATTTGGAGCACCTTGAAGGGCAATTTTCTGATAAATCAGCTTGATGTATCCAGGACCTCATTCCAAACCCCTGGAATTGCAGAATAGAAGAGACCTCAGAATGCTCGCTGGTATTCTAAATCACAGCGCTAGTAATTTTGGTGAGGGGAGGGGGCCTTTGAGCTCTCTGGGGAACATGGAGATGGAAAGTATCATTCACACCGGTTTCCAAGCATCCACCCTAGATTTATGAATCTTTTTGATACTTCCTGGTTATCGGATCTATGCGAAATGAATTAAGGTTGGCAAGAGCCAAGTCTCCATGGTACAACTTAAGGAGCAAGTTTGGCAAAACTCATTGGAGGAGAGCACATTGTCTGTCTTCTCTTGGAAGTAAGCATGTTTTTTTTAAGCCCTTATTTCTCTTTTCTGTTGCTTCTTCAAGATGTTATCCAGAAGAATTATTTGGCAAGCAGGAGATCTGGCTCAGGAATTGAATTCTCAGTTAATGTCTGGATCAATTTGTTAAGTGCTTTAAAAAGAAACTTGTTTATCATCCTACAACTTTGCATGCGGCAATTATGTAAGCATCAGAGATACTGTCTGAAGCACTGCCAAAGTCGGAGTTTGGGGGTATCGGTTTTAGTTGTTGCAGCCTAAGGAAGCAGACAAGATGCTTGAATTAGTCCTTCTCACCACATGTAGGCTTCCATGACTAATAAGATTTAACTGGAGATGTGTGTGTCTGCAGGGGCTAGGGATGGGGAGCAGAGTGGGGAAAGGGGAATGACATTGCTTAATTGCAGTTATCCAGGGATAGTGAATACAGGTGCTGGTAGCCCCTGTCTTCTGAAATAGGGCTCCTTTTTGCTAACATCTCATTTACTAACACCACCTTTGGTGGAAAAAGAACTTGATAGAGTGCCAGCTTTAGGTGTTTTTGGAAGGAAAAAAAAAGATTTCTCACGTTTTGACTCTAAATTGAAGCCAGGCATCCTTTCTGTAGTTAGAAATGTCTTTAAAAAAAAAGTAGTCTTGAAGGATCACAATGTAGGAGTTAGGGTTTCTGTGGACTAGCTGTTCCCACGTTGGAACTTGAGAAAACAACCCGCTTTGAATAGAGTTATGTTCTGCATAAGAAAAGCTCAGAGTGTGTTTGTGTGTTCGTTTATTTATTTAGCCAAATTATGCAGCTGCCCATTGCACAAACCAGTGACTCTGGCAGCATTCAAAAGAACTAAAAATAATTCATAAATGCATTAAAAATGCATTATAAAGCCCTTCATTACATCGGACCAGAATATCTCTGGGACCGCCTTCTGCTGCACGAATCCCAGCGACCGATTAGGTCCCATAGAGTTGGCCTTCTCCAGGTCCCGTCAACGAAACAATGTTGTCTGGCGGGGCCCAGTGGAAAAGCCTTCTCTGTGGCGGCCCCGACCCTCTGGAATCAACTCCCCCTGGAGATCAGGATTGCCTCCACCCTCCTTGCCTTTTGCAAACTCCTTAAAACCCACCTCTGCCATCAGGCATGGGGAAATTGAATCATCTGCGCCGTTTCCATTTTATGTATGGTTTGTATGATATGTATGATTGTTTTTATATTAAGGGTTTAAAATTGTTTTAAATAATTGGATTTGTACTGTGTTTTATTGTTGTGAGCCGCTCTGAGTCTTCGGAGAGGAGCGGCGTACAAATCTAAATAATAATAATAATAATAATAATAATAATAATAATAATAATAATAATAGAGAAATTAGTGAAATACGAAGATCTAAAAATCGAGCTGCAACGACTCTGGCATAAGCCAGGGAAAGTGGTCCCAGTCGTACTTGGCACGTTGGGCGCAGTGCCAAAGGATCTTAGCGGACATTTGAAAACCATCAGAAGTGACAAAATCTCCATCTGTCAATTGTAAAAGGCCGCTTTACTGGGATTGGCAAACATAATTCGCCGCTACATCACGCAGTCCTAGGTGCTTGGAAAACGCCCAACTAGTGATGAAATACGAAATCCAGCATAGTGATCTCGTTTGCTGTGTTGTATTGACATAATAATAATAATAATAATAATAATAATAATAATAATAATAATGTATAGAAAACTAAACTAAAGCAAAGAATAATAAGACAAAGGGATGTTAAAAACCTCTCTAATTCATTTGTCTCCCGGAGGGCCTAAAACTTGCTGGTACAATCCTTGGAAGTTAGAAAAGATGAGGCCAACCTCAGTTCATTGGGTGAAGTTTCTATGGCGAACCTTTTTTGGTTTGTGTGCCCAAAAGGGTTGTATAAGCATGCTAGCTCTTGTGTACCTGTCCACACCCATTCCCTCCTCCACACACATGTGCAGCCCCCCTCCCCATGCTGCCCCCTGTGCGTGCATGTAACACCCCCTGCCCCCACTGGATATTAAGTATTGCTGGGTATTAAGATATTTCACCAGCCCTTCGAAAACTTTGCACCATAGAGAATAGTTCTTTAACTGGAAACATAAAATAAAACAACTTCTAGAATTATGTGTTCAGTCATAGAATGGCCTTTCTGAAGGGATCACATCATTTAAAATGGGAAGGGATGCTAAGAGCAAATAATTATAATCAAATTACTGATTATAATTTAGTTGTATTTTGTTCTCAATCCTTGGGGCCTGTAGTTATTTCCTGTTATTTCCTTTTATGCATCTGAGACAGTTTTTCCCTTTATGCATCTAAGATTTCTGCATCTAAGACAGTTTGGTAATATTTTATTTTATTTTATTGGTAATATTTTATTTTATTTTATTGGTAATATTTTATTTAACACCTAAGAAGTGCATTGGGCATCTTTCATAAGAGTTATCTCAAGGGCTTGATAAATTGGTCAGACAGATATAACTTCAAGTCACTCCAAGTTTACCAAGCAAATGTGCAATTTGCGAGTAGGAAATAAGTCCTACTGCAGTTGATGGGATTTACTTCATGGTAGGTGTAGGTCAGATTGTGACCTCAGCCCTTCCTTTCAGCCAAGATTTCCCTCCCATGCATGGATATGGTACAGGAGGGTACCTGCAAATCACTGTGCTGCCTAAAAACATCAACTTGGTGAAGAAAGAGATTAAGTATTATGACCTGCAAGAAAGATTCTGGCATTCTTGGGCTGAGCAGCATAGCTAAGTCTTCCTTTTGATTTATTTCTTTGAAAAATGGGAAAGGTGGTAGCTGGACTTATTTCAGGTCGCACTGAAAGTTAATTAAGGAGCAAAGTTCTCATTCAGATTTCCATTAGCTGTTTTGGAACTTTTGTGTCTAAAAGGTTCCTTCCATTTTGCTGAACAGAGATCTTTAACATATTGTAGAAAGTTAGCAACCCCCCCCCCACACCCAAGAATAAAATATTTTGAGAAATATTAAAAAGGCAGAGTATTATATTTCCCAGGATGAGAAATGGAGAAACATGTTTTTTAGAGGGAGAAAGCAGCCCCCACATTTCTTAATAGCCCTCAGCAGATGTCAGCACTTAAGAGATAAAGAGAGAGATAGCTCTATTCATAAGCAAATATCCTCACTCAAGATCCCTAACAGAGCAGAGCCATTAAGCCATAATAGGATTTGCCCAACACCCTTTCAGAACACAAGCCTCTTCATTGTACCATCCCAGCAATACAAATTTCAACTAAACCTGGGAGCTCAGACAACCTATAGAGGCAGCTATGACCCCTGCATAACCCTTGACGACAGCCAATAGGATACATTTTCTTGCACAGGAACAGGAAGCTCGCGCAAAGCCTAAGAGGAGATATAAAAAAATCCCCACTCTCAACTCCATGTGGTCAGCTGCCCAGAAACCATCTGTTTCTGCTTCATCATTAAAACTTCTTTCCAATCAGCCACCATATTTCTAGTGTCTTTCTCCCAGCTTGGAACTGAACCAGATGGTTATTTCTTCCAACAATACAACCTAATATATTAGACCCTGAACAATCAATGGTGCTTTCAATCATTGTTTTTATTATTTTCTTTTCATGCTCCCCTTCATGTTGCAACTGACTCCAATTACAACCTTTGGTAGTAGCCTTCCATCAAAAGGGAACAAAATCTTTGACATTTCTGATTAGGAGTTACAGAACAAAAGCTCGTTTGGAGAAATTAAAAAAAAATTGGGAAAGTCACCATGGTGGGTTTTTCTATGAAGAAATATTGGGGCATTCTTTCCCTTCCCCAGATGTTAAAATTCTGCATATTTTCTATAGTCTCAATGAAGGGGGGGGGGGAATTCTCCCAAATCCATTTGATTTTAAACACTGTTGATCTGTTTGCCTTGTGGAAAAACCACAGCTTGAATATTACCACATTTTCTAGAGTAAAGGCCCTGCCTTGGGATACGGGGACAATTTATTAAGGGAAATATCTTTAATTAATTTGTGCACAAGTTCGTATTTTTCTTTAATTCTTCTCCCCAGGCTCTTGACCCATAGTAATGAAATCTGAGAATCCTTTTTCAGAAAATGACTTTCTCAGCATTTTTGTTCCTTTTAAAGTTAAATGTATCACATAATGACCATGAAATGTTACCCTTTATTAGGAACACACTTTTCACCGAGAGTCTTCAAATAGACTTTATTACCAAAAGCTTGATGTTAAGCTGCCATCTGCTTGCTTTACCAAATTGGATGTGGCTGGTTCCTATGTCCTAACTCCTGTTGGAAGATTTTGCTTTAATTCTGGATGCCAGTTTTGAATGGTAATCTGGAATACAGCTTGATTTAGAACACTGACTTGAAGGATTATAAAAAACACCTGTAATTTTCTACAGTTTATCCACAGCAAAAGATGCCTAAAATAATTAAGTATTCGATTAGCAGCCAGCTGAAGGGGAAGGTATGTGCTATGGGGGTTAAATTAAGGGCAGAAAGATGCAGCTTGGTGCCCTTTGGAAGTTTGGAGTTACCTCCCCATCAAGAACTGCTAGCACAGCCAATGGTTCAGAATTGTAAATGTTTGGGAGGGTGTCTATGCATGTTTTTGGACTATATAAACTGTCATCTCAGTTAAGTTAGTATCTCTCCAAAATATCTTTGTATAAATATGGCCTCCGTTTCAAAGGACCAGGTAGGAAGGTGTTTTTGAATAATATGTTGAATTCTATGGAGATCTGCTTCATGTACAGTACTTATTTTATTTATTTATTTATTTATTGGATTTGTATGCCGCCGCTCTCCGCAGACTCGGGGCGGCTAACAACAGCAATAAAACAGCATATAATAATAATCCAATACTAAAACAGTTAAAAACCCTTATTATAAAACCAAACATACGTACAGACATACCATGCACAAAATTGTAAAGGTCTAGGGGGAAAGAGTATCTCAATTCCCCCATGCCTGGCGGCAGAGGTGGGTTTTAAGCAGTTTATGAAAGGCAAGGAGGGTGGGGGCAATTCTAATCTCTGGGGAGAGTTGGTTCCAGAGGGCCGGGGCCGCCACAGAGAAGGCTCTTCCCCTGTGTCCCGCCAAGCGACATGGTTTAGTTGACGAGACCCGGAGAAGACCCACTCTGTGGGACCTAACTGGTCACTGGGATTCGTGCAGCAGAATTGGAATTAATGTTGGAAACACTGAGCAACTACGGGCAGGAATTATGTTTGCCAATTATAGTAGAGAGCCTTATTTACAAATAGTTCCTTTGGAGGGCTACATGTGGATGGATTTTAGGAAGCAAATTATTGTAGTGAGTAGAATTGGAGATGGACCCAGGGTAGCAAAGAGATACTCTGCACAGCACAGCCATGAATCCTCCAACTCTACTAATTCACTACACTATTGATTTTGAGGCTGAAAACCTGTCCATGCGTCAACCCATTTGCTCTTTGGAACAAAAGCAACATATACTTTATCAACCATTGATTTTCAAGGGCTTAAAATGTGAATTCTGCAGGCTTCCTTTTTTTTAATCTGTGGGAATTCACAGATAAGTACATTTGCTCAGTTCCGCTGCGAGGCAGCAAGCCTTCCAGACGTTTTACTCAAACTGAGATCTTCCCTCCTTTCCAATATTTTTACATCTTCAGTTTCCTTCAAAGGGCTGCAGCTTGTGTCAGCATTTGTATGTGGGAGAATTACAAAACTCTTTTGAGCAGCTAACCTTCAGTTCCTGAGCCGGCCCTTCATGCTATGTGGGTCGTGTTTCCCCTGTTTGATCACAGCCTAGGGCATTCAAACCATGGGTGTACTTTTTGATGACAAACCACAGGCTTGTTGGCTGCACATGTTCAACTGCTGTTCTTGTTGCCTTAATGCTGCAATGGCGGTCTGTAATTTCCCTTGTTTTGTTCTTGCTTTGTGGTTTAGACCAGTCGGTAGGCTCTCCCTGCCAACCCCCTCATCCTCTCCCAACTGGGTTCGCCCCAAACTGTTACGCCTTGACCCATCCGTTATTTCAATCTTCGTTATTAAACTGCCCCCCAGTTGTTATCAGGAAGATTCAGGAAGGTGGGTGAAAAAGGAAACATAATCTTATCTGGAAATAGAAAAGATGATAAGGGCCCCCTATCTCCGAGCTGCAGGGTCCCTCGTGGTAGGGCTGCAGCAGTTCCTTTGAGCATAATCACCGGCTCCATCTCTGCTAAATCACCTTTCACACAGCTCAAGCCTTTGATACAAAGGCCTCCAGCAGAATTAGAGCAGGATTGCATGAGACGCCATAGCCAATGTATTAAAGACGTGGCTGATCAGAATTATAGGGGAGCACTCAAGCTATAATTGCTGTAATGAAGGCGGGAAGTTGGAGAGACCGGAGGAAGATGGCCCATCTGTGCCTGGCTTGTGACTTGATGGGCAAAAGAAGATAAGTAGTGAGGGGGAATGTAACTTAGAGGTTTTTTTAAAAAATTATTTATATTTTACCTAGGAGTGTGGGATAACTTCAATAGGTGGCAGCACCTGGCTGGATTCAGAAGCTAAGCATGTTTGAGGATCTGATTAGGACTTGGATGGAAAGACTTAGAAGTTCAATTAGGAAACTAAAAAACTGAGGAAACCTCCCTTAGCAAATCATTTCTGTAATGCTGTCAGCACCAAGAGCTGACCTAGACTAGGCTTCATATTTTAATAGGAAAGTGAACACAAGGACAAGGGGACACAATCTGAAGTTAGTTGGGGGAAAGATCAAAAGCAACATGAGAAAATATTATTTTACTGAAAGAGTAGTAGATCCTTGGAACAAACTTCCAGCAGACGTGGTTGATAAATCCACAGTAACTGAATTTAAACATGCCTGGGATAAACATATATCCATCCTAAGATAAAATACAGGAAATAGTATAAGGGCAGACTAGATGGACCATGAGGTCTTTTTCTGCCGTCAGTCTTCTATGTTTCTATTCTTTAAGCTCTAAACACTGCGGTGGGCAATTAATTTTCCCAATGGGCCATATGAAAAACTGGGACTGTTGTGGAAGGCTGAGGCAATAGAGCTGTGAAAGTGTGTAGGCATGAAAGCATACACATACACACACACACACACACACGTATTGAAAAAAATTGGGGGGGGAGGGTCACCTTCAAAATAAAATCAATGCAATTGTTTTGCATGCATGGTTAAAAAGTGCTATTGCTAACATGTTGTAAGCCGCCCTGAGTCTAAGGAGAAGGGCGGCATAAAAATCAATCAATCAAACAAACAAACAAACAAACAAACAAATAAATAAATAAATAAATAAATAGATGGTGTACATTTATTTACATTTGATTTCTGATTGACCTCATGCAGGCTGGACAGGGACAGCCAAAGGGGGCTGTAAAATCCCTGGGTGTCCTCTAAGAACTGAAGGCAATGGTGTTCAGTATTTCAACACAGGTTTGCTTAGAATGGATTAGATTTATTTATCTGTATTTATCTGTAATCTTGATTATTTTAATAAATAACTCAAGGCAGTGAAGGTATCCAACACACCATCCTCCTCTTATTTTCTCCCCAGCAACCCTGTGAGGTGAGTTGGGCTGAGATAGAGGATTGGCCCAAAGTCACCCAGTTGGTTTCATGGCTAAGGTTGGAGTAGAACTCAGTCCCCTGCTTTCTAGCTCGGTGCCTTAACCACTAGACTAGTGATGGTGAACATATGGCATGGGTGCCACTGGAGGCATGCGGAGTCATATCTGCTGGCACGTGAGCCGTTGCCCTAGCTCAGCTCCAACGTGCATATGTGTGCCGGCCAGCTGATTTTTGACTCGCACAGGGGCTCTGGGAGGGCATTTTTTGCTTCCAGAGAGCCTCCAGGGCAGTTGAAGAGGGTATTTTATCTTTGGAACCTGCGGAGGGTGAAACATGAGCCTACTGGGCCTACCAGAAGTTGGGAAACACCATTTTTGGCCTCCAGGGGGCGGGGAAAGCTGTTTTCACCCTCCCCAGGCATTGAATTATGGGCGTGGGCACTCGCGCATGCGCAATAGAGTACGTACACGCTCTTTGGGCACCCAAGGAAAAAAAGATTCACTTTCACTGCACTAGACCATACTGCATCATTGGTTTTTGTAGTCCTCTGGTTAGTGCCAGTAAGTCTTCCAAACTAATCCACAGAAACATCAGCTCAGTTCCTTACCTTGCTGGTTTTAAAAAGTCCCAGCTTGTCAAATGTCTTCGCAAAAACACAAAACCCAGAATAATAAACCAGATACATTTCTGTCAGCCCTGCTATCCAGACCAGGGAATGAATGCTAAAGGAAGGGCAAAGCTACTTTTCGTGAAATTGGCTGGAAGAGCAGAATCTCAGAAATCTAATTCTCCCCTTTGCTATATTCCAACTGGCTAGGGAGCTTCTCCCTCTGTCCCGCTGCACCATAATTATACACCTTCTGATGCTCTTAAATGGGAATGCCTTTCAAAGGCAGCAACCCGCTGGCACATACCAAAGTTTCAGCACATGAGCTTGGCAATGTACTCAACCCACAAACCACTCCTGAACTGTATCCAGCATCTCGTAGACTGCACCAAAGACCTCATCTCAAGCAAAGAGTATTCAAAACAGCACTTGAATCTGGCCAAACCATTAGGTAAAAGGGATCGTGTAGGTTTTGTATTCATCAAAGTCAGTGGTCACCCCGAGAAGACTACAGAGGTTGGGATGGCTTCTATGCAGCAATCAAAGGCATGAACTGGATAGAACTCAATCTCCTTATCAAAATGACTGGTATAAATGCATCATTTAGCACTAAAGACCAAGGCAACATTTCCAGTGATTCAGAGAATACTATGAAGTCAGTGTGCAGTAAATTGGAGATTTCTTACGGTACATCTAAACCAGCGGTGGGCTATGAGATAGAACGCTACATTGTGCTCACAGCCCCGGCTCGTAAGTGCTTGCGGGGCCAGCGCGATTTTGCTTCTGCATCTGTGGAAGTAGCAAAATCATGCATGGAGCCACAAGTACGCCTGTGTTTCGGCATCCATGGAAGCAAAAAATCTCACCGAAACATGGGCGCACCTGTGGCTCCGGGTGCGATTTTGCTACTTCCACAGGAGCGGAAGCAAAATCGCCCTGGCCCCGCAAGAATTTATGAGCCGCGGCAGCGAGCGCAATTTAGTGTTCTGACTCGTAGCCCACCACTGATCTAAACTAGCAGAGATCACTCTAATAATGTAATGGGTTATGAGAACAACCTTGGGAGACAAGAGGAAGAACTGCAATCTGTATAGGATCTGATATTAGTACTCATGCTTTGGTTGTTATCTGGGCTACCTCAAGGAGCTGACACAAAGAGACTGAAGAATTCTCAGAAAAGAGCAGGCAAATAAAACGATTCTGAAATCAAGCTGGGAACTGCACATTATTTTATTGGGGGGCTGCTTGTGCCTCTTGATTGTTCATCAGTCCCTACATTGCCATTTTGATAGCACTCCATGCATTCCCTCAATTGGTAAATTGTACTTTCTAAACATTTTAGTTGTTTTTTTTCTTGACCCCATTTTAAGAATAAAATAATGCAATGCCAAATGACCTTCCTCTTAGGTGTGGGCAGGGCCAGCTTTAGGCTAAGGCTAGGTAGCCACTGGCCTAGAGCACAAAAGGTTAAATGGCAGCTACACCGTCCTTCCTTTTAAATCATTCTTAAAAGTCCCAAAGGTGCTGTTTCTGGTTTTTCTTTGAAGATGTTTCGCTTCTCATCCAAGAAGCTTCTTCAGCTCATTAGGCAAAAAGCCCTTTCTCTTTATGTTTTCTCTGTGGACTTCTCAAAGGGCACGAACCTCACAAGACCACATGGACCTAGACCAGGGCTGTCAAGCTTGTGGCCCGCGGGCCAGTTGCATCACGTGCTGGCCACGCCCAGTATAGCAAAGGTGGAAAAAAGTCCTGATATGTCACATGATGATGCAAGGTTGATACCCCTGACCTAGACCATTGCAACATGGCTTGGGACAAGTGATGTGGTTCTTAAGTGCTTATTCAGTATCCCCATTAGCCAATTTTTTTTAAAAAACAAAAAACATGGTAAGGTTTTGGATATTAAGCCAATCCCTCAGTTATTTGTTCTATGAAAATTATTCCTGGAATTTTTCTCTTCTAAAATAACTTCGTAGAAGTTTTGCTTTGCAAAATAGTACCATTAATAATAGATATGCAGCAATTTCAAACAATTTTCATTATTTCTTAAGCTCAGCTTAATCTTTTCCTTTTCTTTGTCACTCAAATTTGTTCCTGGAGGGGGAATATTTGGTGATATTTAAATTAGAAATATCAAACTCTCTTACCTTTATTTGATTCTTTTCTGATATCTAAATTGTATGATGAGAAGCAACACGAGGAACATAATGTACCTATGCAGTATTGAAATGAGAAGCAACAATAAACTATTATTGTTGTTGTTGTTGTTATTATTATTATTATTATTATTATTATTATTATTATTATTTAGATTTGTATGCCGCCCTTCTCCGAAGACTCTACACTTTATAAACCCACTCGCATTCCCATTCTGGCCACTGCCTTATATTAAAAACTTCATTTTTCTCACTCTGCTTGTTGTTACCAGCAACAGCTCTTCTGTCCTATAAAAATTCTGTGTTTGCCAGATGTGTCTTTGGAATTCGTTTTAGAAAATTCAAAATAGTGACTGCTGCAGTGTGATGGAAGTCGGTCTAATTCTTATGTGCATTTCACAAAAACAGAAAAGCATGATACAGATGAAAACGTTGCAGTAAGAATTAGGTAGGCATTAGGTTTTATCATGATGGCTGCCATTTTGACTTTTATTTAACTACACCTTGTGGATCACACTGATGTGAGGGGCGTCTGCTATGCAAATTATGCAGGAAAACCTCAGGGGCTGCTCTCTAATCAATCGCTACTTTCACTAATGAAATTCTCCTTCTACACTGTAAGTTACTTTTGTTCTACTGCAGATGTTCTCTTTTGCTGCTGGCAAACGTGTGTAAATAGTTCTTTTCATCTAGGACAGTGTTTCCCAATCTTGGCAACTTGAAGATATTTGGACTTCAACTCCCAGAATTCCCCAGCCAGCGAATGCTGGCTGGGGAATTCTGGGAGTTGAAGTCCAGGTATCTTTAAGTTGCCAAGGTTGGGAAACACTGATCTAGGATATCCTCTTAGATCTACATTTCCTCATGGGCAAAGTACTCCCTCTAAAAATAGAGACCAACCAACCAAAACACAATTAAAGAAAATAGAAAACTGTGAGGTATAATGGACATTAATCCTCCGCTTCTCTCTTCTCCAACCACATTATTATTTCTTCTCATTGTTAGAATGATCACAATATCTAAATTTTTATTGCTCTTCAAATGGCAACTTTGAGCCGTGGTGGCGCAGTAGTTAGAATGCATTGTTGCAGGCTAATTCTGCTGACTGCCGATTCCCAGCAGTTCGAATCTCACTGGCTCAAGGTTGACTCAGCTTCCCATCCTTCCGAGGTGGATAAAAAGGGGACTCAAATGGTTGGGGGCAATATGTTGACTCTGTAAACTGCTTAGAGAGGGCTGTAAAAGCACTATGAAGCGGTATATAAGTCCAAGTGCTATTGCCAGTACAAAACCATGAATGCAGTGAATTCTGTGAAGACAAATGGAACAACAGTGTGTGTGTGTGTGTATGTGTGTAAATCTATTGGTGAATCCCAAGCAATTTATCCAAGTTCATTAGTAGACCATGGTGGTATAACTATTATAGTTCATCCTTCTGAAAGTTATGGAAATGTGGACGTCCACCTTGAAGTCTTTTGGCTGAAGAAGTACAGTGTTCCCTCAATTTTTGTGGGGGATGCATTCCGAGACCGCCCGCAAAAGTTGAATTTCCGCGAAGTAGAGATGCAGAAGTAAATAAACTATTTTTGGCTAAGAACAGTATCACAAGCCTTCCCTTAACAATTTAAACCCCTAAATTACAATTTCCCATTCCCTTAGCAACCATTTAGATTTTTACTCACCATATTTATTAAAGTTTATTTAAAAATATTTATTAAAGGCGGACGAAAGTTTGGTGATGACATATGACGTTATTGGGTGAGAAAAACCATGGTATAGGGAAAAAACCCGCGAAGTATCTTTTAATTAATATTTTTGAAAAACCGTGGTATAGACTTTTCGCGAAGTTCGAACCCACGAAAATCGAGGGAACACTATACTCCAAAGTGTCACACCACTGTGTTGGAATTGTGATTGTGTTTTTTTTACAGCATATTGATTGGGGACTTCTAGGAGTTGTAGTCCAAACATCTTGAAGCTGCCAAAGTTGGGTATAACAGCACAGCACTTGACCTTTGTGTGCAAACACCCCTCTTGCAATTGTGAATCTTCTGAATTCTGTACACATAATTCCTGTTCATTTGGTGTGGGGTTGTTTTCTTCCCCTTGTTTGGAAAGGGGCCTGCAGTTCTCAAACTGTAATGCCCCAAACCAGAAAATATGCCTTTGAAGTTTACTCCCCTTCCCCACTGCATGTTAAAGACAGATTTTTGTGCATGTTAAACAAATGATTGCCTTGAGCCAAAGGCCGTTTTAAAAAATGAAATGTATAGGCTGAACCACCCCCTTCCAAAAACAGCCTTTATTTTAGTAGTAATACCGTGTGTAATGATTTCTCTGCTCCTTGTTGACTGAACTACCTTAACTTAATTCTCTTGCTTATTGGATTTGAATAGAGTATGTGCTTATCATTCCAGGGCAAGTGGGAAGTGGCAAATAACAGGGTGTAATTACCATATTTGCAAAGCAGGAGCCATTTAAAGCTATTTAGATTTTCTTTTGCTTGTTTGAATCATCATCAGCTTTCATTTCACAGTAAGGACCTACTCAGCCTTTTGGAGTCAGAAGTCCATAAGTTCACTTACCTATCAGCTCCAGCCTGGAATCTCTGGAGAGTACCAGTTTGGTTGAAAAATACTGTACTTAGAACCAAGTTCTCCCAAGATGTGGTGTCAGCTGCAAACTAGTATGACTTTGGTATCATGCTAGCTTACAGCTGTGTTTTTGTATATATTTACAAACTTCATTTCTGTATTCAAGAAATGAATATTCCTAGAATGAAGTAGTTGGATTAGTTACCCAATTTTCTTCACTGTGAGCCTGGCCTTGAACATCTGGAAGAGAGGCTGCTTCTCCTCCAGTGAATATAGAAACTATTCTGTCTGAGACATTGGGATGCTAAGGCAGTTACCCAATCAATAATACAATCACTCCTATAATGCAGAAAGTCAGGCCAAGGTTTTTGAGATTCAGACAAAGTGAGGCACCAAATTAAGATAGACTCTACGGTCTGCTCAAAGAACAATAAGGCAACTCATAGCACAATCCAACCCAAGTTCTAGAATTTTGTTTTAGGGACTTGCTGTGCAGAATTGAGAATTTATAAGGTTAAATATCTTGGGAAGGGATTAACCCCTATTCTAATTGTCAACCACTAAACTTTTCAGAATAAATTCATCTTTGCAAATAGGGTTCTATGGCCAAGAAAATTTGTGCGTAACTTTTATGCAAGTGTTGCCTTTCTTAAACTCGCTTGTTGATTCTGATCACTCAGTGACTATTATTGAGCTTGATTCTGCCTTTATTCTTAAAATAAGTAATACCTGTGGCCCATTAGCTGGGTTGAAACAGAATCTAGTACATCACTTTCCAAATAGAGTTTGAATTAGGCAGTTCCATAATTTGGGTGCTATTACAGTAAGGTGACCAGATTATAATTTCGGTAAAGCGGGACACCAATGACGGGGGACACGGGGGGACGACTGAAGAATCTCTGGAAGGCCAAGGAGATGTGTGCTTGGTGTCTTCTCCAATCCTCTGATCTCTCTCTCTCTCAGGGAAGGGCCAGGAAAAGGATCTTGCAGCCGGGGAACCAACGGTAGAAATTGTATATGACCATGGTGGCTACCAGCGTTTTGTCCAGGCCTGTCGGCAGACAGAGCAATATATTGGCCAGGAGAACTTCCCATGATGCTTGGACCTGATAGGCGCATTCCTCCATGCAGCCACCAGACAGGAACATCCACAGAGCACTTGGTGTGCTGCCAAGGAACCCCCAGGCAACAGAAGCACCTGATGAAGAAGAGAGCCAGAACGGCGAATCTGCTGCTTCGGCTTCTATGGGAAGCCGCCCAGAACTCGCCAGTCGCCTCGCCCATCCTGCCTCTCTCTCTCCCTGTGAGGAGGTGTGGGGTTGGCCATTCAGTGATGAGCCAGGCAGGCTGAGGAGCAGTGGTGTCAGCGCCTCTTCAGCAGCATCGCCGCCGGAGCCTCCGTGACGTCCCTCGCGCCCATCCCAGCCCCCCCAGTGTGGAAGCTGAGCTGCTTGCCAGCTGATCCCTTCAAGCCACATGATTGCATGGCAAGCAGCTGCAATGCAATCTTTAGTCGGTGTTCAAGCCGGCGGCTAGTATGTCTTTCAAAAAAAAATTGGGACTTTTTAAAAAGCCCACAGGACGTGGGACAAATTGGTAAAAAGCAGGACTGCCCCACCAAAAGCGGGACGTCTGGTCACCTTATGTTACAGAGAAGGGAACCACATTCTTGTGGTTCCCCATTAAAGGAATAATCAAAGATGGCAGCATAGAAATCAAGAAATGCAAGATTGAGTATGAACCCAAGTAGAAGCCTGAAGAGGTTGGCTTTTCATCTGGGTCCCAAATCATTTATACAAAACAATCATTACTTTAAATTATGTCAGAATATTAATCAAATCTGCCAACCTAAGAATCAGTTCCCTAAAATCTATACATGCAACACCTGGAATTGATAGCACTCCAAAGTATCTAAAGTATGGATCTGGTATTTAGATGACACTTTGTCATAATAATAAAAAGGACCAACTAGAGAACACATACAAAACTATCAACAATATCTCCAAAGGAATCCAATTCACAAACAAAAAAGAAAACAGCAGCACATTACCCCTCCTGAATATCCTCATCAGTAGAGACAGTGATATCAACTAGAGACATAAGTATATTGAAAAACCATTAACATTAACAAAGCATTCCACTAAAAAAGCAACAATCTAATCTCCCACAAGAGATGTTAGTGCAAAATGCAGCTGCGTGAGCTATCGCAGGTCTTCCAACATCTGCCCACATCACACAATCACTCCGCGAGCTGCACTGGTTGCCGATTGGTCTCCGGACGCAATTCAAAGTGTAGGTTATAACCTATAAAGCTCTACATGGCTTAGGACCAGATTACCTATGGGACCATCTTCTGCCTCATGTATCACAGCGACCAGTCAGGTCCCACAGAGTCAGCCTTCTCCAGGTCCCGTCAGCCAGGCAGTGTTGTCAGGCGGAGCCTAGGGGAAGAGCCTTCACTGTGGTGGCTCCGGCCCTTTGGAACCAACTCCCTCTGGAGATTCTTAAACCCCCCCCCCCCATTCTCTTGGCCTTCTGTAAGGCGGTAAAACCTATCTTTGCTGGCAGGCCTGGGGGCCACTGAACTTTAACACCTAGCCCCAGCCTTTACTATGATTGTGGTGTGAGTGAGTAGGGTTGTATGGTTTTAAATTTGGGAGATTTAGATTGTTTTAAATATTGGACTTCTGAACTGGTTTTTGTATTTTTAATATGTTGTGAGCCGCCCTGAGTCCTTGGAGAAGGGCAGCATATAAGTCAAATAAGCACACAAACAAATGAATGAATGAATGAACGAACAAACAAACAAAACAATCAACACTGTGGTAGGCAAGCCAGTCGAATGTAAAATGAGACTTTGTCCCACACCCTGTTAGCACTGATGATGTTACCTAATTGGGTAATGAAATACCTACAAGAAAACAGCCAAGTTCAGAGACCAACAAGAACCCCTTGACTCAACTCTGAGCTACAAATATTCTCTAACCCATGTATCATTGTACAGATGTTCTACTGAACAAAATAATGCCTTGTGTGAGAACCACCTGTATATTGTAACCAATTTCATACCCTCTCAATATTCATTTCACAATTCAAAGTGTTGGTTATGACCTATAAAGCCCTTCATGGCATTGGACCAGAATATCTCTGGGACCGCCTTCTGCCGCACGAATCCCAGCGACCAGTTAGGACCCACAGAGTTGGCCTTCTCTAGGTCCCATCGACTAAACAATGTCGTTTGGCAGGACCCAGGGGAAGAGGCTTCTCTGTGGCAGCCCCGACCCTCTGGAATCAGCTCCCCCCAGAGATCAGAATTGCCCCCACCCTCCTTGCCTTTCGTAAGCTCCTCAAAACCCACCTCTGTCGTCAGGCATGGGGGAATTGAGATATTCATTCCCCCCAGGCCTATACAATTTATGCATGGTATATTTGTTTGTATGTTTGGTTTTTAATAAGGGTTTTTAGTTATTTTAAATATTAGATTTATAAATAAAAAAATAAAAAAATAAAAAAATATTGGCATGGAGAACAAAACAGAATCCTAAAGATCTATGTAAGACTGATGTCATAGATAAGGTGTTTACTCCTGACTTCAAAAGGTCTTCTCTGCCAAAAATTTTGGCTGGGCTAGGCTCAAACTCATAAAGGTTCATCACAGCTAGGAGAATTGTACCTCCTCTGTCACTGCTCCTTATCATTCTCCAATCTCTTGTGTAAGGTAAAGGCCAGCTGCAGACATCTCTTGTAATTATTCATTTTAGGCTGAGTGGTATCAAGTGACTTTACTGACAGCCTCCAAGCTGCTGACCTTAATGTATTTTAAAAGTTTATCGGATATTCAACCTCAGCTAACCCATGGAAGGATCTAGAATAATAATTTCCATAATCCCCAATTCATTATCTTAAGAGGGAGTGCATTGTTTTCTTAATTAAGTCTGTGCACATGTTCCAAATCTTCCCATGCAAATATACTTCTGCACAAACTAATTAAAGAGAAACTACAGCTATGAGGACTCAAGCTGTCTTTTATTCAAGCTCTTTAAACAGTTAGAAATCTCTCCCTCCTCTTCTAGGTAGAGCTTCGAAGCCACAAAGACGCACTTGTATTAAGAGCTGCTCCCACAGAAGGGAACAGCTTCATTATATCTACCGCACATTGAATAATAATGTCGTTTGCTGTATACAGAATTGTTGTCACAGAGGTAATAAATATGAGGCACTTTGTTCAACATTCTAAAACAATACGTGACTTTATTTCTCTTATTTTTATTTAACTGGTCATAGATGCTACATCAGCATTTGGTTTTATAGGTTGTTGGCTCTCATTTAAAATGTGCTGATCTGGAACTGCTTCTTCTTTCTTTTAAAAATATATTAATTATTAACATTAAAAAGAAGACAAAACAAATACAGAACAAAAACTAAAGACAAAAACAAAACATACAAACATAAATTTGCCAACCTACTTGTTGGCATTGCAATTACAGCTTTCTAACTATTATTTTCTATATTCATTTATAAAAATCTTGGCTGTGTTAATTTCACATTTATGTCCAATATTTTTAAAAAAAGAATAATAAAGAGTAACAAGATTGCTAAAGGATAATATATTTGACTGTAATATGAATATTTAGAATTTTAAGGGTTTTTTTTTTGGTTAACCCAATTGTACCATCTATTCCAAGTCTGGTAGAATCCTGTGTTCTTTTTGTTGAATTTCCATTGTCATTTTGTTCATCTCAGCGATTTCATAAATGTTATGTTTAAAGTTGATGGGATATTACTTGGTTTCCAAGTTTGCGCAAAGATAATTCTGGCTGCAGTAGTTATATGTATTATTAGGTATTCATTGAAGTATTGGAATATTTCAGAGATGAAGAATTGGAAGCCTGGAAGTTGGAGGCCTTTTTCGATTTAAACCATGGCATTTCTAGGAAGGACTGGGGAAGACTATCTGGAACAGCCTGAAAAATCTTTGAAAGTGTCACTGAAGGATATCTGGTGATTGTGGGTACCTGTAAGGACTGATTTTGGTCACCCAACATGCAGCCAGGAGAAAGGTTTTGCTTTGATTTTCAGCTAGTAGGATCCTTGGTGCTCTCTGAGCTTGGTTGTTTTGTTGTGGACATTTTATTATCCAACTAGGTAACATCATCAATGTTAGAAGGTAGTAGGATTTACTCTCTGTTTATATACAAATGTCAAGAAAGTTCAGAGAGTACCAAGGAGATCATAGCTGAATCACGAGCTACCACTATTCTATTTTCTTAGGTTCGCCATCACTGCTCTAGGTGGTACATGGGGTGGACAAAGAAATGGAAACACCTTGCAGCTCTTCCGTGGAATCCAGATTTGTGAACCTCCCTTCGAACAGTTTTTGTGGAAACTGGGTTCTGTACATGTCTATTGAGCTCTGCAGTGATTTTAGGAGCTGTGGTCTTGTGATCCGCTCTAACAATTCGCTTTAGAGTCCGATGGTGTCTCTCAGACAACTTCAACTTTCGACCAGACCTGTGCTTGGCTGAGGACGTTTTCCCTTCTCTTTCAAAAGGAGTCATTACTTTTGAGACATTACCTCTTGAAACGCCAAACATTCGGGCACTTTCTAGTGCCTGCCACTCGAGCACCAACAATTTGGCCTCTTTGAAAGTCTGAGAGGTCTGCCCAGGGCCGCCGATAGGCCGGTACTACTGGGCCTGGCGTCAGGGGCCCAGTCAAATTGAAAAATGGGGGGGGGGGGGGCGGCACCCGCCAAAAACTCTCCAACCCCGATTGCGATGGGGAAAAGCGTGCCAAGGTGAGTGAAAGGACCAGAGAGGATTGCGAGGGCAAGAGAGCCGCGCCTTTCGGCCTCCGGAGGTGCTGGGCGGGGGTTCGTGGGGGGGCGTGAACACCGCCCGCCGCCCAGAGCCAATGGCTTCTTTTTGGCGTGTGCCGGCTTACTCCCTCGCCTTCGTGCTGCTGGCGCTGGGAGCAGGTAAGCGGCCGTGTGGGAAGGGCAAGGCGCGAGGGGGAGGCAAGTGGAGATTCTTTCTTTCTTTCTTTCTTTCTTTCTTTCTTTCTTTTGTTTCTCTTTTTCTTTCTTTCTTTCCTTCCTTCCTTCTTTCCTTCCTTCTTTCTTTCCTTCTTTCTTTCTTTCCTTCTTTCTTTCTTTCCTTCTTTCTTTCCTTCCTTCTCTTTCCTTCTTGCTCTTTCATTCTTTTTTTCTTTCTCTTGCTTTCTTTCCTTCTCTTGCTTTCTCTCCTTCCTTCCCTCCTTGCATTTCTTTCATTCCCCCTCTCTCTTTTTATTTCTCTTTCATTTTCTTTCTTTCTCTTTCTTTCTTTCTTGCTCTTTTTCTTTCTCTCTTTTACCTTCCCTTCCTCTATTTCTTTTCTTTCTCCTTCCTACCTTCTTCCCTCCCTCCCTTCCTTCAGTCCTTCCTCTCTTACTCTCCCCTTTCATAAGTTTCCTTGCTTCCTTCCTCTGTTCCTGTCCCTTTCCCCTTTCTTTCTTTCTTTCTTTATTTCCTTCCTTCCCTCCCTCCATTTCTTGCTTTCCTTCTCCTTCCTCCCTTCTTTCCTCCCTCACTCCCTTCTTTCACTCCTTCCTCTCTTACTCTCCCCTTTCACACCTTTCCTTGCTTCCTTTGCACCCTTCCTCTGTTCCTGTCCCTTCCCTCTTTCCTTCCTTCCTTCCCACCCTCCGTCCATTCATTCACCCATTCCTCTCTTGATCGCCCCTTTTACCATTCCTTCCTTCCTTCCTTCTGATCCAGGCCTGGGCCGGCAGAGTAGTTTGCTTTTGCACCCATCTTGAGCTCTGTTGGTGCCAACCCGGCCCTCCCTACTTCAGAGAGAGGGGGGGAGAAAGAGAGAGATAAAAAGAGAAAGAGGGAGGGAGGGAGAGAAAGAGATAGAAAGAGACAAAGAGAGAGGGGGAGAGACAGAAAGGGAGATAAAAAGAGAAAAAAGAGAGAAAGAGAGATAAAAAGAGGAAGAGAAAGAGAGAGGGGGAGGGGGAGAAAGAGAGAAAGAGAAAGAAAGAGAGAAGGGGAGAGAGGGAGAGAAAGAGATAGAGAAAGTGAAAGAGAGAGGGAGGGAGAGGAAGAGATAGAAAGAGAGAAAGAGAGAGGTTGGGAGAGAGAAAAAAGAGAGAAAGAGATAAAGAGAGACAAAGGGAGACAAAAAGAAAAAGAGAGGGAGAGAAAGAGAGAAAAAGAGAGAGAAAGGGAGAGAAGAGAAAAAGAAAGAGAAAAGGAGAGAGAGAGAAAGAAAGAAAGAAAGAAAGAAAGAAAGAGAGAGAGATAAAAAGAGAAAGAGAGAGAGAAAGAGAGAGAGAGAGATAGAAAAGCAGGTGGGGGGGCACACCTATTTTGCCAGCCCTCGGATGGGCCATAGGGATCCGGTGTATGTGGAGGGAGAGGTCCCCAGCTTCTGTTCTGCAGAGGGGAAGCCAAAGCCCCCGCATGGGTTATGCAGAGTGCCAGTGTTTGGGGCAAGGTGGGGGGTGGGTGTCTTCCTTAGCCCCCATTTCTTTGTTGGGGGCTAAGAGGCCTGCCCAGCAGGGCTGATGTGTTGCTGAAGGTCTTGTCGAGGGAGACCAGTGGAGCCCCCCCCCCGCTCCCATCCCCAGGGGAGGGGGTTCTGGCATCACTGTCACTGGCTTTGGAAAGAAGCCCCTGGCCTCTTCAGGGGGTGGAGGGAGGGGGTCCGTAGCGCAGGGCTGGACAATGGCTGAAGACAGTTGACTGCAGCTTTCAGAATTCCTCAGCCAGGAATATGGAGAAGACAGTTTGAAAATTTAAAAGGGAAGGAAGGAAGGAAGGAGGGAGGGAGGGAGGGAAGGAGGAAAAGAAAAAGAAGAGAAAAAAGGAAAGAAAGAAATAGAAAAAAGAAAGAAAGAAAGAAAGAGGAAGGGAGGGAGGGAGGGGATGGGGAGCGAGGGAGGAAAGAAGGAAGGAAAAGAAAAACAAAAAGAGAAAAAAGAAAGAAAAAGGGAAGGAAGGAAGAAGGGAGGGGGGGCAGACACTTGGGCTGTATGGGGCCCCAAAATTCCTGATGGCGGCCCTGGGTCTGCCATTTCTAGAAGATTATAACCAATTTCCTTAAATTTCTGTAAAGAAAAGGTAGTTTAAAGAAACATATCAAATACCAGAATTTAAAAAAACATTAAAATATGTCAAGTTTTGATTGGTTTGAACATGTTCAAACATTATGATGCCAAAAAGTCAAGTGTTTCCATTTTTTGTCCACCCCCTGTAGATTGAGCTGAGGAAGAATGATTGGCTTATAATCACCCAGTGTAGATGGTTGAGTGTTCACATGAAACTGTTTTCCAGGTTCCAGGGCAACACTTTAACATCATACCATAAAGACTCACTATTCAGTTGTTGGCGGGTTATTTTACTATTACTGGGGGATACTGATTATTTCTGCTGTGTGCAGTCATAAAGCACAGTGACATCCCTGACTTTTTTCTGTAAGGGTGAAGAAACATGGGATTTCTCCCCAATTAGATTTAGATTTATATTTATTGGATTTATATGCCGCCTCTCTCCGCAGAGTCGGGGCTGCTCACAACAATGGTAAAAAAACAGTACATAGTAACAAATCTAATATTTAGCAATCTAAATTACAGTTTTAGGTTAAGAAACCCCCAAAAAGAAACCCCAATATATAAAAAACAAGCACACAATCGAATCATACACAAAAAATTGGCTTGATGTTGCATGCCATGGCTGGAATTTCTGAGATTACAGCTTTCATTTGGGCATCTCCATAACCTGAAAGTGCAACATGTGCTTGCTTGTGTTCATAACAGGCATCCAGGAAGTGGGGGGGAGATGTTCTGAGGCCCCTACAACAGAGCTTCAAACTGAAAGGATGAAGAAGCACGCAGGCTTCCCAGCTCCGGCTTATCTGATATAGTCTCCAGAGCAGACAGCTAGGTCTCTAGCAGTCAGTATGAAGGGAATGTGGGAGTTGGCAGTGTGTCTAAGTGAGACACACAGAAAATGAAAGGAGCTTTCATTTTGAGGATGCTTCCTGCTCCTTAGTCTTTGGTTGCAATAAGTGGGAGCATCCTTGATTTCCCACTCAAGAGACAAGATGAAAGAATGCCCTGCACTTGACACTTCATGAGTTGGCTGAACCCTCTAACACGGTCTTCATAAAATCCAAACTCCAAAGCATCAAAGCTTTTCCTCCTGACTGGTGAAAGCCCTAAAAATTCCTGGAAGGATTGCCAAAGGCCAGCAGGTCTCGATTCCATCAATTGCTTTTGGTTGGAGCTGGACTGTGTTATTTACGAGGGCCAGAGGGAGGAAAGATCTTTCCAGATGGGTGGTGGAATCAAATATAGCAATGATAAACATCAAGGCACTCATGTGAAGAGGGGAAAATGTCTGCGGTGACGGACTGCAGCAGGCACATATAGGGAAAAGTTGCAAGATCATCTATTAGGGTGGCTATGAATAGCTTCGTACACTGCTTGTGCAGGGCTAGGAGAGCAAGAAAAGGCAGGGCAGATGATTCCCAGCTCCCAAGGATTACTTAGGAGTAGAAATCCTGGAAGAAGCAGGAGAATTCCAGGTACGGTGGGACTAAAGCACATGACTAAGAGGTCTGTAAGGGGCATCCACAAGGACACCACTGTGCCTACCGTCCCTGTCCTACTGTCCAATTGTCCTCTTTACTTATACAGTATTATGTTTATACAAACTACCTCTGGAACCATCTTCTGCTGCACGAATCCCAGTGGCCGATAAGGTCCCACAAAGTTGGCCTTCTCCAGGTCCCGTCAACTAAACAATGTCGAAAGGGGAAGAGCTTTCTCTGTGATGGCCCCAGCCCTCTGGAATCAACTGCCCCCGGAAATTAGAACTGTTCCCACCCTCCTTGTCTTTCATAAATTGCTTAAGACCCACCTGTATTGCCAGGCATGGGGGAATTGAGATAGCCCCCCCAGGCTTATTTAGTTTATGTATGGTATGCTTGTGTTGTATGGTTTTAATGATGGGTTTTAGATGGTTTTTAAATATTAGATTTGTTATATTGTTACTATTGTTGTTGTGAGCCGCCCCGTCTGTGGAGACGGGCGGCATACAAATCTAATAAATAAACAACAATAACAACAACAATAATAATAATTATTATTATTATTACTATCCTATGCATCAGTGATGGTGAACCTATCGCATGGGTGCCACAGGTGGCACGCAGAGCCATATCTGCTGGCACGCGAGCCGTTGCCCTAGCTCAGCTCCAACGTGCATGTATGTGCTGGGCAGCTGATTTTTGGTTCGCACAGAGGCTCTGGGAGGGCATTTTTAGCTTCCAGAGAGCCTCCAGGGGGATGAGGGAAGGCATTTTTATCCTCCCCTGACTCCAGGGAAGCCTTTAGAGCCTGGGTAAGACGAAACACGAGCCTATTGGGCCCACCAGAAGTTGGGAAATGGGCCGTTTCTGGTCTCCAGAGGGCCTCTGGGGGCGGGGGAAGTTGTTTTCCCCCTCCCTGGGCATTGAATTATGGGTGTGCATGTGCATGCTCTTTTGGCATCTGAGGAAGAAAAGGTTCACCATCACTGCTATACATGTTTGACAAATAAATAAATAAAATGAATGAATGAATGAATAAATAAATAAATCTGTATAAAAGAGTCAGTTTTTAAGGCACTGGACCACGAGTTTAAAGACAGGTTCTTGCCTGCCCTCAAGCACGGCAGTCCCCTGAGGGAATTTAGCTCAGGCACTGTTTAGCAGACAACCTACCTCAAAGGGGGATTGTGGTGATGAAAAAAAATAAACCCCTGCGTTGTGCTTAATTACATTATAAGCAGATGCCAAATAAAAACACTAAGATGGAGAGGTCCTTATGAAAATGGCTAAACTACATAGCTGAACACCTTCAGTTAATGACTTATCAAAATGGACACTGCAATTTTTGTAGAAAATGCTGCTAATTATTGAATAGAGGCGAGTCATCATGTAAGATATCTCAATGCACCCTTGAGTTTGAAGAGGAAAGAGGCAGTCATTCTCCAATCTTCATGGCTAGCAAAATGACGGCAGATGCCCAAAGGTAATAGACCAGGGGTGTCGAACTCGCATCGTCACAGAGTTGTCACGTGACGTATTGAGACTTTCCCCTCCCTTCGTTAAATCGGGTGTGGGAGTGGCCAGCATGTGATTCATCCAGCCTGTGGGCTGCGAGTTTGACAGCCGTATAGTAGACTTAGAAAAGATTCATATATATCCTTCCTCCAACAAGAGTAGAATGAAGACATGTTGAATGTCTGGCAGGGGTTCCACCATACTTGATGGGTCATAACAAACATTGCTCTCACACAATTCAACTGATATATAGCCCACATATTTGGTTTGTTTGTTTGTTTGTTTGTTTGTTTGTTTGTTTGCTTGCTTGCTTGCTTGCTTATTTATTTATTTATTTATTTATTTATTTATTTTGTCCAATACACAATGAGGGTTTCAGTTGGTATACTGTATATCTATATACACATAGTAAAATACATGATGAAGGTTATAGAGGAGATACTCATAGTAAAATATATCTAAGAAAGAATAGAAAAGAAGGCATAGTAATAGAACATATCAATGAAAGAATAGAAGAAGAGATATAGGAATAGAAGAAAGGTATAGGAGATATAGGAGAGCAATAGGACAGGGGAAGGAAGGCACTGTAGTGCACTTGTACTCGCCCCTTACTGACCTCTTAGAAATCTGGATAGGTCAACCGTAAATAATCTAAGGGTAAAGTGTTGGGGGTTTGGGGATGACACTATGGAGTCCGGTAATGAGTTCCACGCTTCGACAACTCGGTTACTGAAGTCATATTTTTTACAGTCAATTTTGGAGCGGTTAATATTAAGTTTAAATCTGTTGTGTGCTCTTGTGTTGTTGTGGTTGAAGCTAAAGTAGTCGCCAACAGGCAGGACGTTGCCGCATATGATCTTGTGGGCAATACTTAGATCTTGTTTAAGGCGTCTTAGTTCTAAACTTTCTAGGCCCAGGATTGAAAGTCTACTCTCGTAGGGCATTCATTTCGAGTGGTGGAGTGAAGGGCTCTTCTGGTTTAGGACAATAAACCTTCCAGCTGGCTAGGTGAGAATTCTGAGCACAATCTAGAGGGCCTAAGCCTTGAAGAAGCTGCCATAGAACATTTTTTCCTCCCAAGCTTTCCTCCTTTATATTTGAAGCACCATGGAGATAGCAGTGGCACCTGCCCCACCCGAGGATTCTTTCTCAGACTAAGGAAATGAGGGGTAGATGAGCTGAGCTGTGTCATCTACCCAGCTCTCTAAGGCCATGATTACTTCCCCAGTTTAAACCATGTTTTAGGGATGCAGCAAGGGCATTGTTATATTAGGAGCCTCCTATGGGAAAGCAGAAGGCGCCTTAAACAACGCTGTCAAGACTGCACACCTCTTAGGTCTGTAGCTGTCCCTTGAATATACCCTTCCACGGAAGGGCCACTAAGTTAGTTCTCCAGGAGTGAGTTAAAATAAAGTCTCCAGGCACTAGATTGGCAGGAATAGTTTGAAAAGAGTCTTTAGACTTCAAGTCATTCCAGCCTTCAGGGAAGTGATGGGTTTGGTGACTTTCCCTCCTTTCATTGTTAAAGGAGAAATGGCTTTTCTTTCACTGTATAGAAAGTGAAGCAAAGCAAATAAGACATTTGATGGATCATTCCTCCTGTACCTGCTTTGTGAACAGAGGCATAGTCCTTTAGTCTTCAGTAAATAAGTTGTTCCAGAGGGATCATGCGTGGGATCATAATTATATTCAATTTTAATAATCATAAACACTCTTGTTTTCCACAATCCTGCAAACTGATTTCAAAATGAATTTAATTTGAATAGTTAATTTGTGTGTGTGTGTGTGTGTGTGTGTGTGTGTGTGTGTGTGTGTACTGTTTGTCTACCATCCCTCCACCCTATCCAAAGTGAAATAAAGAATACATTAAAAACAACAGCAAGGGGGGGCAGGAAGCAAGGATGGTGGAAAACCCCTTGGAGAACTTTAAAAGACTTGAAAGCTAAAAGCAAAGCTTGGAAGGTGGGATCCGCTAATTTGTCCCTCTTTTGTGTAGTTTATTAAGGCTTTTGTTCTGGAACACATGGGTTCAGTGGAAGAAGCCTTTTTTGATATATAATGTATTTACTTCTTGCTAATTAATTAAAGCAGTATTCATATGAAAATGCTGACTGATAATGGCTTTCATAGCAACAACTGTGTATTTATTTTTTTTGTAAGTAGCAACTTTTAATTACAAATTGACTGGCAGAAATATATAAACTCCAAATATTGTTTCACTGATTTTCTTTTAACCGTGTTACTCTTGCTTGATTTATCGGATTAGGGCTTTTCACACATAGTGCATACAAGATACTGTTTTTAATGAGAAATTAAAAGATTACCAACAATACCCATAAACCATTAAAAACACAAACTCCAGATGAATGGTAATTAGACCGAGTGATTTGAGACTGATAAATTGAAAGCAATTAATGTATTGGTTTAGGATTTACGAGATAGCTCTTAGTGTTGGAGAATGTATCAGCAAGATCCAGATTTGCAAATGGGTAATAGTGCAGGAATGCCTGCACTGTTGCAAACCCCATTCTGTTATGTGATGTGAGAAGAGAAGGCCCTTACACAAACCTGGGTCAGATCAAACACCCATCTAGAATGTGCAAGAACAGTAATCCCTCGCTACTTCGCGGTTCATCTTTTGCGGATTCACTACTTCACGGTTTTTCAAAGGGGGCTTAAATCCATTAAATCCATTAAAAATTTTAAATCCATTAAAAATTCATAAAATTCTTCTACAGCACTACTGTACTCTATTAAAGAAGCTGGTAGGATATCACATGTAGTTCCAGCTAAGAAACATTATAGAAAGACTGTTGAATGCAAAGGGTGGGTTTTAAAAGTCCAAATAATAATAATAATAATAATAATAATAATAATAATAATAATAATAATTTATTAGATTTGTATGCCGCCCCTTTCTGAAGACTCGGGGCTATGTTAAATACATTAAAAAAAAATATTTCCTCTACTTTACGGAAATTCATTTTTCACGGATGGTCTTGGAATGCACCCCATGAAAAACATCCCTCTTACATTTCAAAATAATTTGCCACAATGATTTTAAAATGAAATAAAACTGGACACATATCTAAAACAAAATTCTGCTTCATTAAACCTGATAAGTGTGTGAAGGCCAGCATGACCCAATCACGGCTAAAATAAAATGCAAACATGCTTTTAAAGGCAAAGAAGTATATTTATTCTGCTGCACAATCTAGAAAACTAATCTGTACAAATTCAAATTCAAGTATAAAACAAATATATACGTCTGTGTAAAATAAGACAAAATATTTTTGACTGGACATTGGAAGAGGCAATATCTGGAGCTATTTGGAAAAAAAAATTAACCATTTCCCCATTTATGAAAAGAACTGCAGGTTGTGGGATAGATTCCAAAACTCCCTATCCATTGTTCCCCCAGGAAATAATGGGTACAGATGTGTGTTCTTCAATTTTCACTTTACCTCTTCATATATCTTCATATATAGAAGGCGGTTGGGGCAGCCCATGCCTAGTATTATATAGAAATGCATTTCAAATTGAAAGGTTAATTGAGCTACAGTTATGGGGGGAAAAGAAATGGGTAGAATTAGAAAGAGAAATTAATAATATAAATAACAAAGAACTATTATTTAAAAATTGGAGTAGAATTGAAACCAGTACCCTAAGTGATCCTTTTAAAGCATGTTTAGAAATATGGCTTAAATGGCAGAGGACAAGTGGAATAAAGATATCCAAGCTAGCAACGTTACATGTATTGAATATAGGGGACGATGCTAATTTAACTAGAATTATTAAAATATTAAATAGTAAAGGGGTAATGAGAATTGAACAGTTATATGAGAAAGATGGAAGAGTTAGTAGAACTAGATTGGAATGGTGGATCGGTAAACAGAAATGGTTGCAGATTAATGCAATATGTACATATTTAAATAAAAGTGAGAATAAAGAAGCCTTTTTACGAGAAGAAAATAGCTTGGAAAAAATAATAAGTGTGAAGATAAATGAAAGTAAAGCACAAGCCAGTAAAAGAACTGCAAGTTGTGGGATAGATTCCAAAACTCCCTATCCATTGTTCCCCCGGGGAATAATGGGTACAGATGTGTGTTCTTCAATTTTCACTTTACCTCTTCATATATCTTAAGTTGGGTAACAAGTCCCATAATTCCCAGGATCACATTCCCCAGTCTGGAACATCTGGATATTTTGAACAACAAAACCCAACTTTCTCAGCAATTATGCTATGTTGCATGCTCCTGATGACAATTCCATTGTGAGACCTGGGAATCTTTTGTTCAAGGAAATTCAGAGATATCCTTCAAGCGATGGTGAACCTTTTGTGATGGTGAACCTTTTTTCCTCGGATGCCGAAAGAGCATGCATGCATGCTATTGTGCATGCATGAGTGCCCACACCCCTAATTCAATACCTAGGAAGGACGAAAACAGCTTCCCCCAACCCCAGGAGGCCCCCTGGAGGCTGGAATTGGCCTGTTTCCCAACTTCTGCTGGACCCAGTAGGCTCGTGTTCTGCCCTCCCCAGGCTCCAAAGGCTTCCCTGGAGCTCGGGTAGGGTAAAAACGCTCTCCCCCACCCCACCCCTGGAACCTCTCTGAAAGCCAAAAATACCCTCCCAGAGCCTCTGTGTGAGCCAAAAATCAGCTGACCAGCACACACATGCACGTTGGAACTGAGCTAGGGCAACGGCTCGCGTGCCAGCAAATATGGCTCTGCGTGCCACCTGTGGCACCCGTGCCATAGGTTCGCCATCACTGCTCTATTTGAAGTCATGAAATTTAGGGCATATCTATCCATCCTGATTGGAGTAGCTTATTCTTGAACATTCCTGTATGATACAGCTTTCCTCTTATCCTCCCACCTCCAATTTCAGAGGCATGTGACTTCAGGCTTTTCTGGTTGGATGTAGAAACAATATTTTATACCTTCTCCCAACTGTAGTTTTGCTCCCTGTAGAATTTGGCAGAAACCACAGTAATGCTTGAGATCTGCCCAGCTCATGTTGGCTGCTTTTGGCTGCAATAGGCATATCTCCTCCTGTTTAGTTGTCTCCAGTTGCAGACTTCTTTTCATTTACTTTTGTCATTCTTTCCTGTACAAAACTAGGAGAGTGGCACATCACCACGGAGGTTGCCAAGCATCATGTCTAAATGCTTTGGAGAATTTGAGGATGTTAATATTGGAGCAGATAACTAGGAAGTCCCTCTTAGAAGGCTTAGAGAGGCTTTGGTTTGTTGCTTTCTATATTGATATCAGTGTTAGTGCTTTCTATATTGGTATCAGTCCAAAACTGTTCTCCATCTTCTTCTGGAAAAAGGTGAGACTACAAAGGGCTCCAAAAATTCTGGTATATTTGTCAATCCTCTGTGGCAGCTTGGAATTACTATATGCTTCTTGGCCTGCTTTTGGGACTCTGTGCTTGCTTCCTATTTTATTTCTAAAATGACATCCTTTTTTAAAACATTGCCTCCATGTTCTCTGTTGCCACCCCGGCTCTATGGAATCAACTCCACCCCGATGTCCGTATTGCTCCCACCCTCCTACCCTTACATAAGGTCACAAAGTCCTGGTTTTGGCGGCAGGCCTGGGGGCCATGAACTAACAACTAACATGGCCAAATCGTATGAATGGTATGCGTGCATGTTGTTTTGATTGTTTAATTATGGGTTTTTAATCAGGGTTTTATAGTTTTAGATTGTATATTCGACTTCTTTTTATTGTTTTTGTATTTATATTGTTATTGTAAGCTACCCTAAGTCCTTTGGGATTGGGCGGCATAGAAGTTGAATTAATTAATGGATTTGCATTGGTCATTCATATCAATTAATTAATTAATTAATATGAATGACCAATGCAAGTCCATTCCTTCCAGTATATTTGCCACTGCATTGCAATCTCAGGGTTTAATGTTGAGGTGGATGGGACAAGGAACTTCTCCCCCCCCACTGTTTCCTGCAAGAATCTACAGGAAAGGGGTCTTGACCCTTAGCTAGAGATTATGAAGTCACTGATGCAGATGAAAAAGCAATAAAGACACAGCATATCATATTCCAGAGTTCAAGAAATGGCAAGCAGCCATTTTGGAGGAGTTAGCAATTGCGCATTAAGTTGGTCTGGTTTTCAGATATGAAAGGATAATAATAATAATAATAATAATAATAATAATAATAATAATAATAATAATAATAATTTATTAGATTTGTATGCTGCCCCTCTCCGAAGACTCGGGATGAAAGGATGGGATTATTTTCTTTTAAAAAGTCACTCCAGGAGACAGGTTCAGAAAAACATGTACACATGCGACTCCCATATCTTCACAACTCCAGTGTAAAAGTTTCAGGCTTTAAAATTGGAGTCTGGAAGGTGGAAGTCACCCCATCTTTATAATCCATCTCCTGAGCATTGAAGGCATTGAACCTACGCCTGCTGCTGTAACAAGTAAATCCAGGGCTTTTTCCTAAGGTTTATTGGGATTTGGCACATCTGTGCAAAAGTGTGTGCTGTAACATAGTGATGCCTGCAATTGAAAATGAACTTCACTTAATATTTCTTCAACACAGCAAAAATCATTTTGAGATCAAAGCTTTTCAGAAGACAGGGGTTTTCCTCTCAGGATGCACTCCTGGTGTACAGTACGAACTCCCCCGGAGACGGAGGGAATGGTTGGTCACATCACAGAGGCTGACTTCTTCTCTGCCAGACGTCTTGAGGCTTCAAGGTGGGGTCGGAAGCTCCTTGGACAGAACGATTATGGAGATGTCAGTGGGCTGGCTTGCGGCAGCCTAAAATGACCCATGGATTGTTTAAAGAGAATTTCAATTTGCCACAGAAAGGTTTAGCACTCCATTGACTTTATTAGCAGATACATATCTCTCAAAGCTAGAATTCTATTTTTATTTCTTTATTTTGCCATATAAACATAGCATATAAACATATAAGTATAAACAGGTATAAGGATAAGAAATGAGTAAGGATAAATGGGAACAATAGGATAGGGACGGTTCTATTCTATTCTGTTCTGTTCTGTTCTATTCTATTCTATTCCATTCTGATAAAAAGATAGATAGATAGATAGATAGATAGATAGATAGATAGATAGAGATAGATAGATAGATAGATAGATAGATAGATAAAGATAGATAGAGATAGATAGATAGATATGTACACTGAGTGCATATGCACTAAGACAAATTGCTTGTATGTCCAATCACACTTGGCCAATAAAAAATTCTGTTCTGTTCTGTTCTGTTCTATTCTATTCTATATTCTATTCTATTCTGATGATAGATAGATAGATATGTACATACATACATACATACATACATACATACATACATACATACATAAATACATACACTGAGTGCATATGCACCAAGACAAATTACTTGTGTGTCCAATCACACTTGGCCAATAAAGAATTCTATTCTATTCTATTCTATTCTATATTCTGTTCTGTTCTATTCTATTCTATATTCTATTCTATTCTGATGATAGATAGATAGATAGATAGATATGTACATACGTACATACGTACATACCTACATACGTACATACGTACATACATACATACACTGAGTGCATATGCACCAAGACAAATTACTTGTATGTCCAATCACACTTGGCCAATAAAGAGTTCTATTCTATTCTATTCTATTCTATATTCTGTTCTGTTCTATTCTATTCTATATTCTATTCTATTCTGATGATAGATAGATAGATATGTACATACGTACATACGTACGTACGTACATACATACATACATACATACATACATACATACATACATACACTGAGTGCATATGCACCAAGACAAATTACTTGTGTGTCCAATCATACTTGGCCAATAAAGAATTCTGTTCTATTCTGTTCTGTTCTCTACACTACTCTACTCTACTGCTACTGTACTCTACCCCTCCTCAGATCTGATATTGTGTATCTGCCTCCATGCCAGTTCTAGAGATTTAATTTAATTTAATGCGGTTTGTCTTTTTTTTTTTTTTTGCTGCTTCCATGTTGAAGGAGTATATAGATTGAGATCACAATTTCCAGCATTCCTGGTTAGCATTTTAGCCATTCTAGCTGAGAACTCTGGAAGCTGTAGCCCAGCGTATTTAAAGGGATTTGGAAAAAAAAAAAAATTGGCATAACAGGAGTTAAAATTATGCTCAGGTTGAACTCCTGGCATGTCCAAAGCCAAATTAACCCAGTCAAGCATATTCTGCCTCATTGTGAAACGGCAAAAGCTTATATGGACTTGGGTTTTCATTCATTCCTTCATTTGGTTGCAAATATTTGCACGCTACCCACTTGAATAACTTTAGGCTGCAGAGCAGACATCCTTCCTATGAAATACGATCGTACAGTGCCAGCCAGAATTTGGGCATGCAGATGGGGGCAAAACCCACAGGCAAGATGAACCTGGCTGCAGTTTGTGTCCCACAGACTCAAAAATCTGTTTTGATCTTCAAGCTGAAGGGAAGTTTGGCATGAAGTTGCCAGTAGAAGCCCAACTCCCTCCTCCAAACGGGTCATTTTCATGCATTAGTTATGTGGCGAAGAGCAATGAAAATTCAGACTGTCCTTGGAGGAAAGAGTCTATGGCTTTCCTTAATTCACTCCAGAGTTTTCTTTGCCACAGGGGTCATTGCAGGGGTAGTTCCTCTTTTATGTTTGCAACCTCTGATCTTTTATGCGCAATCTCCCAGATGATTTCTTTTCATTTTTTTTTTAAAAATTTTGAGGTTCCAGATTCAGGGCATTGGGCTGCACAATAGGAAGCCTTTCCCCCAGCATGCAAATTATTAGTGATGTGGCATTTCCTTGCTCTGCTTGGATCCAGATGGCGGTGTGAGACAGGGTGGCTGCTTATCAATTCATCACTTGGTAGTGCGGAGAGCTGTACAATGGTAGCATCCTGCTATGAAATGAGGCAAGCAGATGCCAAATTTCCCCTGCTCTAAATTTTTTATTGAGATGCATTCTGTTGATTCCAGATTTATGGAGGCCATAATGAAGATGACCCCCTCCTTTAGAACAATGCCATTATTGCTCTTCTTGGGGCATTATCCACCTACTGTATCCATCATTGGACAGTAAGAGTCTGCTCTTTCTTTTCTTGTTGCTATGGCTTATATCAGTGATGGCGAACCTATTGCATGGGTACCACAGGTGGCACGCAGAGCCATATCTGCTTGTACGTGAGCTGTTGCCCTAGCTCATCTCCAATGTGCATGTGTGTGCCGGCCAGCTGATTTTTGGCTAACACAGAGGCTCTGGGAGGGCGTTTTTTGTTTCCAGAGAGCCTTGGAGGGGATGGGGAGAGCATTTTTACCCTCCCCCGGTTCCAGAGAAGCCTTTGGAGCCTGGGGAGGGCAAAAGACGAGCCTACTGGGACCACCAGAAGTTGGGAAACAGGTCGTTTCCAGCCTCCAGAGGGCCTCTGCGGGATGGGGGAAGCTGTTTTCACCCTCCCCAGGCATTGAATTATGAGCATGAGCAACAGATGCACAATAGCATGCACACATGTTCTTTCGGCACCCGAGGAAAAAAAGGTTTGCCATCACTGGTTTATATGCTTGAAGATGGCAGAAGAGGAGCAGGAATAGTTCTAAGCAGCACAAGATGAGCATTGGAGGTGACTCGGCAGGTGCTCAACTGAATTTGCCCCACGCGTTGCCATCTTCACAATTACACAGCTACAAAGGATCGGCACATAAACTTTTCTTCAGATAGCAATACTTCTGTCTTTTGTAAATAGGCCAGCAGATTACTAAGTCGTTCAGATTGATTCATCTTTTTCGTTTTCCCATAAAACTAATGTTCGCCTGCATCAGAATAACTTGTTCTTCTGTTCCAAAAGTTTTTTGTTAGTATCTCCTCGCCCTGCCATTTAGTGGGATGTTTGGTTTGAAATAAATGGATAAGCAGCTGTCCAGTACTACTAGATCAGTACCATCAGGATCAGTCTAGAATGGCTGCGGTTCTGGTTCCTCTTAAATGCTGTGGTTAAACTTCGACTATTAGAAATCAGCTCCTTTCTCAGTACCATTTCACCTATTGAATGTACTCCATTACAATAAATGCCTCTCCTGAAAACTGATCAATAGAGCCAAACACCCTCCAGCCATTACCTTTACAGATACAGGTTATTTCCTGGATTATTTAGGATTCTACCACATGTCTTTGGAATGTGTTAGAACACAACGTTCAAAGTTCAATTACTAGAAACATAAGAATCAAGAAGAACTGATCATTGTACAATGAAGAGGATACTTTTTTTGTTTTGTTCAACATTTGTACAGTTAATGATAATACAATAAATTTTTTTTGCTAAAGTCTCTGAAAGGGCAGTGTTAGCTTGGTTATTATAATGTTTGATTTATAAATGTCAATCACTTGGAAAAAATTGCATCTGCTGTTACATACAAAGGACTGAAAATTTGCATCTTCATGTATTTAAAGCCCAACTAAGTGGCCATGCTTGTGAACAACTGTAATGCAAAAAACCATGCCACCCATTAACTGGTTTGGAGGGAAACCTGAACAGAAAAGGCAGTAGATGAGAAAGAAGGTATGTGACAGGTGGTAAGCTGTCATTAGGAACTTGGAAAAAAAGAAGCAATGCAGAGACAGAAAAAAGGGAATTAAGAGCTGGACTGATGCTTTGAGAAGACAGTGCAGAACAGACATCGTTGCTAAGAAATATGATCATACAGTGCCAGCCAGAGTTTGGGCATGGATAAAAATGATGCACAAATAGAATATAATAGAGTGGAGTGGAGTTGGGTTGGGTTGGAATAGAATAGAATGGAATGGAATGGAATAGAATAGAATAGAATAGAATAGAATAGAATAGAATAGAATAGAATAGTGGGTGGGGTTTCAGTTGCACTGCTGATTTGACTTTTTTGACCATCTTTGGGCACTCCCAATCTTCATGCATCACAGTTATTTATTTATTTATTTATTTATTTATTTATTCATTCATTCATTCATTCATTCATTCATTCATTCATTTATTTGTATACATACAAAACATACCATGCATAAATTGTAAAGGCCTAAGGGGGAAAGAATCTCAATCCCCCCATGCCTGACGGCAGAGGTGGGTTTTAAGAAGCTTACGAAAGGCGAGGAGGGTGGGGGCAATTCTAATCTCTGGGGGGAGTTGGTTCCAGAGGGCCAGGGCCGCCAGAGAGAAGGCTCTTCCCCTGGGTCCCGCCAAACGACATTGTTTAGTTGACGGGACCCGGAGAAGGCCCACTCTGTGGGACCTAACTGGTCGCTGGGATTCATGCAGCAGAAGCCATGATACAGGAAGAAAACTTCTCTGGAGCTGTGTGTGACTTCATTCTATGTGTGTGACTTCATTCTATCAAAGTCTGCATTAGACTAGTCAATCTGAGCATTATAAGGAAAGAGTCAAAGGAAAAGAGACTTTAAGCTATGATTCTTTTCTCCGTCTTGACTTTCTGAAATAGCCTCTAACGAAAATATGTCAAATAATGTTGATGTATCTACAGTTCAATGCTTGTTTTGTTATAAAAAAGTCATTTTTAAAAGTTTTAAATTCTGTTGCCTATTAGATGGAATTTAGTCCCGTGTATCATGCTATGTAGGGCAAGAAAAAAAATTGTTACTGGACTACACGCATGGAACTACATGTCCTAAAAGATTCACACATGAAAGGAAAGGGACTGATGCTTGCTTTTTCAGCTCAAATGGGAAAGGTAAACAAGCAAAGGAAGCCACCAATCAGAGTCTGTGGTAAATGTAAAGTTAAATCAGAAAAAGGATTTCTTAAGCTATTTTCATTTCTGGCTGGTTTGTGAGCAGGAGCCAAGCAGCTTAAGGCTGGAGGGCAGAAAAGCTTTTAATGAGTAGACTGCTTGCTCAATGAGAGCATTATGGCTGAGTGGAAATTTGAATCTCAGTTTTTGTGGTCTTCCTTTAACACATTAGTCATGCTGGCTTTTTTAAAACCCCATTTACAACTACTACTATCCTGTTTTAATAACGAGGGGGTAAACAGCACCCCTTGAAATGACCCTGCTAAAGCTCAGAGAAACTGTTTGTTTGTTTAGCAAATTTATATGACCACCCATCTACCAATGGAATGCTGGGTGGCAGACAAAAACATGCACAAAAAATACAAAAATCAGTTTAAATATAACATTCCCTTAGAACCCATAATAATACACTAATATAATCAAAGCCACTATTGAAAAAAGTCATCAAATGATTATTATTATTATTATTATTATTATTATTATTATTATTATTATTATTATTAAAATTTGTATGCCACCCCTCTCCGCAGACTCGGGGCGGCTCACAGCAGTAATAGAAAAACAATATACAATACAAATCTAATATTACGAAGTTAAAAACCCATAATTTAAAAAACATGCACACAACATACCATACATAAACTATATAGGCCTGGGGAAGATGTCTCAGTTCCCCCATGCCTGACGGCAGAGGTGGGTTTTAAGAAGTTTACAAAAGGCAAGGAGGGTGGGGGCAATCCTAATCTCTGGGGGGAGCTGGTTCCAGAGGGTCGGGGCCACCTCAGAGAAGGTTCTTCCCCTGGGTCCTGTCAGACGACATTGTTTAGTCGACGGGACCCGGAGAAGGCCCACTCTGTGGGACCTGACTGGTCGCTGGGATTCGTGCGGCAGAAGGCAGTCCCGGAGATATTCTGGTCCGATGCCGTGTGCAAAAAAGCAGAAGAAACAGTAGTTCATATATTCAGTTTGTGCAAGAAGTTTGCACGAACTAATTACAAATGACAAAACACAGTCACCAAAATTATTCACTGAAATATCTGTATAAATCATGGTGTTCTTGTCCTGAATAATTTGTGTGAACCAGATGTGGGTTTCAGAAGGTTCTGATCAGTTCTTGGAGAATCAGTAGCAGAAATTTTGAGTAGTTCGGAGAATCGGAAAATGTCACCTCTGACTGGCCCTGGCCCCATCTATTCTCTGCTTCCTGAGTCCCAGCTGATCAAGAGGAAATGGAAATTTTGTAGTAACTTTACCCTGGAGTGGGGAGGGAATGGAGATTTTGCAGTATCCTTCCTCTGGAATGGAGTGGGAATAAAGATTTTACAATATCCTTCCCTTGCCACGCCCATCAAGCTATACCCAGCAAATCACACCAAGCCACACCCACAGAACTGGTAGTAAAAAAAATTGAATCCCACCACTGGCGTGAACATATATAGTTGAAAAAATAGTCAAATGAGCAGGTTAAAATAAAGCATTGTGGGATTTCCAAATTCAAATTAATAAAAGCATGCCATAACACATTAAATTTAATTGATTGAAAAGAAGAGAGTGTGGATTATTGATGTGATAATACTAGGGGATAAAAGAACAGAAGACAAAGAACTGGAGATGATCACAAAGTATCAAGATCTGAAAATTGAAATTGAAGGATTATGGCATAAACTGGCTATGATGGTCTCAGTATTTGTCAGCCCTGTGCATGCTGTACCCAAAAATCTTGGATGGTGCTTTAAAAAAATCTGTATGTTGGGAACATTTCCATTTGCCAGTTACAAAAAGCCAGACTGCTTGAATTCACATATTATACTATGCTTATAACATCCTAGGTCGGGGTAGGCAAAGTTGGCTCTTCTATGATATATGGACTTCAACTCCCAGAATTCCAGAGCCAAACATGCTAGCACAGGAATTCTGGGAGTTGAAGTCCACATGTCATAGAAGAGCCAACTTTGCCTACCCCTGTCCTAGGTTCTTGGTAAGATCTAGATATATGTACATAAGAAGGCCAACATTAGTTAAAAAGCTGGCAGCTATGATTTCACATTTTGTGTATAGAATAATAATTAATTAATAGGTAATGCTTTGGATTTTGTGCAATTCATCTGTGCACTTGTGGGTGGTCCTGCAGTCTGGAAATAGAGAGGCTAGTACAATGGTGGGTTCCTACAGGTGCGGTCTGGAGCGCCGCTCCAGTAGCACCCCCCCTCAATTGCGCAATTCTGGTGCAACAGCTCGGTCTGTCTTTGCTGGTTCATATGCGCTGCCATCTTTTAAAAATAATTTTCCATGATTTTCAGCTCTCTGAGCATGCACAGAAGGGAAATTGTCTCTCTGCACATGCGCAGAAGCAAAATCATGCTGGGAATTTGCACACACACACACAAAACGTTGAGATGCATATGTAGCGGTAAGAAACCTGCTTCTGGGCTAGTATAATGGGGCTCTGGAATTGTAATAACTGTAATAAGTATGGCTGTTATTCTGAATGCCGCTTCATACGAGATGATCCATGTCATTCACATTCCAAGAAGATTTTAATTGTCCAATCCAAATAGTGACATAAGTGTTCTGTCAAGGTCTCTGGTAGAATCCTACCGAAAATTCACAGATACAAATGTCAGACACACACACGTTTGAAAATACAGAACAATGTTCTTTATACTGAAAATCCAAATGAACTAAGCCCTCTTTTTGTATAGCACAGAGCACCCGTCTCCAAACAAACTGGTAATTGGTACAAGTCCCTTATCAGTTCTGATATACTTAGCTTGCAGCTGTGAGGCAATTCACAGTCCTTCTTTCACAAAGTGAAACACACTTTGCTCTGGTTTAGTTTCAAAGCGGGGGGAAAATCAATACACAAAGGTCGAAGTCAGTAAGGCAGGCACGAAACACAACGATCAGATAATCCTCCACAATGGCCAAACCCACACTAATTACCACAGCCCTACCCAACCACAGGTGGCCTCATTTTCTTTGATAATAATCTCTCAGTTGTTGCTGCCTATGCGTCGCTCTCCACATGCGTGGCTTTATCATTAACTCTTGTTCCGAATCCAAGGAGGAGCTAGATAATTGATGTCCTTCTGAGCTGTCTGCCACACTCTCCTCCTCCCTGTCACTCATGTCTTCTTGGTCAGAGGAGCCTTCACCAGCAGATTCCACCGGGAGCACAACAGGCCTGCGGCATGTGGATGTCTCCCCCACATCCACAGTCCTTGGGGCAGGAGCTGGGCCAGAGCTAACCACAACACATAAGGTAGCTTATTTTATCGTATATAATCTATCTACCTGAGATCAGTCACTCTGGCTGCATCTGTCCTTGATCTTAATCAGAGGTCTTTTCATCATCTGCTCTCCAAATCTTTGAATGGAAAACACCAGAAATAAATAACTTGCCACTTCCCTATGTAGTTGTAGAGCTACTGCATATATTAATGAATATAAGAAGCAAAATGCCTCTTATGCTAATGAACTTGTCTAACAGAATAAGCAGGAGGAGCTAACACCTATTCTCTTCACAATATATTGGAATTTATAGAAATCTGTGGGATGCCTTTTGAAACCCAGGTAAACCCTTTGAATTATTTTGTATTTACATATGCAGCCAGGTCCTCTCCATCTAATAAAGGGGGGGGACACAACATATTTGGGAATAAGAATTGTTCCCTGCTTTTGGCTCTCTAAAGCCATTAATGTCGTCTGGCGGGACCCAGGGGAAGAGCCTTCTCTGTGACGGCCCCAATCCTCTGGAACCAACTCCCCCCAGATATTAGAGTTGCCCCCACCCTCCTTGCCTTTCATAAGCTCCTTAAAACCCACCTCTGTCGTCAGGCATGGGGGAATTGAGATATTCCCTTCCCCGTAGGCTTACAAAATTTATGCATGGTATGTTTGTATGAATGATTGGTTTCTTAAATTGGGTTTTTTAAACTACTTTTAATATTAGATTTGTTTATATTGTTTTTTACTGTTGTTAGCCACCCCGAGTCTATGGAGAGGGGCGGCATACAAATAAATAAACAAACAAACAAACAAACAAACAAACAAACAAATAATTATATGGTTGTCCAACACATTCTCAGTGACTCTGGGCACTTTAAAAATATTAAAGCCCAATATAAAAACAATAAAAAAGGAATAATCTCTCTCCCCCCCTCCCCAACAATCAAATAAACCATATGAGAGGCTCCATCTCACACTCAAGCATATGCGGGCAAAAACAGATCTATCCAGCAATGAAAACATCAGTGAATATGCAACAATTCCTAATTGTTCTTGTGCCATGTGCCCTCTGTTTTGAAGCTTCTTCCCAGGTAAGTTTCAATGGATTTCCCTGGTTCTTACTGTTTGGCATTGAGTTGTGATGGATGTCTAGACGTAATTGCAGGCTAGCTCAGATAAAATATATCAAACTTAGAAGACTTAATTTCATCCAGGCGCTTATCAGAGGGACATAACTGGAATAAGGAATCTGACTATTTAATTGCTGCCTTAGGTTATATGAAAAAGGTGAGGGAATCTTACAGAAGCATAGAACATATCAATATTATCTATCTTTAAATAAATAGGGTTATCTCAAAGCAGCTACATTTGTCAAAAGTTCAGATGCAAAAGGATTAAAAGCGAAAATAATTTTAAAAATGAAATATTTGCCAGAGTGACTTTGTATTTTTCTACCACATAGCAAATTTGTGCTTTCTTCTAAGGGAGGATAATGAAGTAGTGGGTCACTGGAGGTTTTTATGAAGAGACTGGACAGGCATTTGTCTGGAATGGTATGGGTCAGGGGTGTCAAACTCAAGGCCATGGCCTGGATGCGACCCGTGAGGTGCTTAATTCTGGCCTGTGGGGCCTGCCTAGAAATATCAAAGGACCGGCCTGTGGGTCTCTGCTTGCCAAAACGGGCCATGTGTGCCCCTCCCCGCAGCTTATTTTCGGCCTCCACAGCCTCATGCAACACTCTGCCTCCAGAATGGGCTGCACAGAGGCCTCGCAAGGCCTCTGCATGGTCCATTTTTTCCAGCACAGTGCTGCTTGAGACTGGGGAGGCCAAAAATGGGCCTCACATGGGCCTTGTGAGGCCTCTGCACGGCCTGTTTTTGGCCAGCAAAGTGCTGCTGGAGGCCAGAGAGGCCAAAATTGGGAGGGGGGCTACCAGCCTGTGAAGAACTACAATACCGGCCCTCGAAGAAATCCAGTTTGGCACCCCAGTATAGGACCTCTCGATTAAGCTTGGGGTTGGACTAGAAGACCTCCAAACTTCCTTCCAACTGTGTTATTCTGTAATTCTGAAGTGTTGTCTGCAAACATTAGAACTATCACAATGTACTGTACGTGAATCTATTCTTGAAGACCACTTGGAAGCTGCAGTTGGTCCAGAATGACGTGACATCAGCAGGTAGGACATGTCCAAAAATACCTTGAAATTCCTCTGCTTTCTGACCTGCAGTGGTTATCTGAAGATTTCTCTCTGTAATTCAAGGTGTTCATTATCATTTCATTTCTGAAGCCCTTCAAGGCATAGTGTTACCTGACAGAGTGCTTGCATTCTGTGTTTTCTACCTGTTCCACATGATTGGATAGAGTCGATAGTCCCTGGGTCCCATCAATTAAACACTATCATCCAATGAGACCCCAGAAATGGGCCCTCTCTGGCCCAGGATCTCCCTAAAATAATAACTCCCTAGAGATTCCTATGAAACCAACCCCCACAACTCTCCCTTATTTAAATAACTCATAAAACCTGGTTCTTTTCCAGGCCTTGGACTAGGGTAGGTGCAGACCCCATGGGATGGGGAATCACTGTCAATTTGTGTGTTATTTTTTCCCAGACATTGGTTTTTGTATTGTTTGAAAATGTATTGTTTGAACTTGTCTTGTACTATTTGCTTGCCAGACTTGTGAAATTATAGGGCAGCGTATAAATTTAATAAATAAAATGCAATGTATTCCAAAATTATGAAGAGTGAGGGTTTTTTCCAAAAGGAAAGGTTATTCAGTTTTTCTACACTTATATTTTTCTTTTATTCTTTTCCTGTACTTTACCATTTCTATTTCTAATTTTTATTTTGGGAGCTATTTACCTGTGTGCTGTGTATATGGGTGGCACACATTTATTGCCCTATGTTCTTTTTTGAAAAAAAAAATCAATTTCAACAGCTGGAATTAATTTTCCTGTTACAGAATGTTCACTCAGACCTGTCATATAGCGAAAGGCGCTCTATTAGCATAAACATAACTGAAAGCTTTGGTATTTGCATTAATGTACTTTTAACAACTTGACAGGTTTCTGGCACATATTGCCAAGATCCGAAAACCAAGAAGTGTGTGGCGTGTGCATGTTTGTTTGCTGGAAACAGTGGAAGGCTGCAGCCTTCCTTACACTGGCTGAATTGTGTGAAACTCTTAGGTAAAAACCTCGGGTTTCTTTTTCCACCACAGAAATATTTGGCAAAATTATTCACCACTAAGCAGGTGCACAAATCTGATTGGTGTCCATGAATCTGCACTAGGAATTTTTACCATTTTCCTCCTAGCCAGTCGTTGGATATGTGTTTGAAACTGAAGAATAACGTAATTTTAATTTTTTTTTAATAGATATGGGGTGTAACCCTTGCTGGGGGCACTCTCTGATATAAAATCTATTTCTCTGTGTTTCTTTTAAATACAGTGCGATTTCTGCCATATTGTTTTTTATAAATGGATTTATGGTAGGTTTCAAAATGTATTCGGAACTAGAGAGTCCTTTGCAAACTCAACAACTCATTTCAGCAAGTCGTCACACAGTGGTGGCAAAATAGAGAGGCAAAGAAGGAACAGTAGCAGCATAGAAATGTTGGCTCACTTAAACTGGCAGCCAAGGACAAACTACACATTCTTTATAAAAAATAATTAATTGATAATTAATTACTTACGGGACCACCTTCTGCCGCATGAATCCCAGTGACTGGTTAGGTCCCACAGAGTTGGCGTTCTCCAGGTCCCATTGGCCAGACAATGACGTCTGGCGGGGCCTAGGGGAGAGCCTTCTTTGTGGCGGCCCCCAGCCTTCTGGAATCAGCTCCCTCTGAAGATTCACACTGCCCCCACCCTTCTCGTCTTTCGTAAGAGTCTTAAGAGTCATTTATGTCACCAGGCATGGGGCAATTAGATCGAGCCTCCCCCCCACCCATTTAATAAATGAAATGTGTGGTTGTGAATGAATTGGCTGATTGATTTTACTGTATTGGGTTTTTAGTTTGAAATTTTTAATTGATTAGATTTGTTGCTGTATTGTTTACATTGTATCCTGTGAGCCGCCCTGAGTCTTCGGAGAAGGGTGGCATACAAATCTAATTAATAACAATAACAACAACAACAACAACAACAACAACAATAATAATAATAATTCTAAATATTGTACTCTCGGAAGAACTGTTGGACAATACTATTTCTGCTACTAAGCTGAAACATGGGACTATATCTGCTTAAATGAATGGACACGTTATTAAAAGGAACGAGGACTTTATGCTTAAACATAAGCAGCTTTTTTGTGCTTGTGGGTAGTACAAGTAGACAGTGGATCACATGTGCAGTTACAAAATGACCGCCACGGGAATGTCAGTGTAAGAATAGCCAGGTCTGAAGCTGGTTCTCATTCCCCCTACCCTTCCACTCGGGATGATCCTGTGCTCATGCCATCTTCCCAAACCAAGTAATGAATGGTGGTCATCCTCAACTTTTCTGTAAAAACGCATGAAAAGTGGCACCAAAGGAGGGTAAACTTAAAATGTAGATTTTAACATTAGATTACTATGATTTATGATAGGATCACAATCTCTATGAATTGTATCTGAAATCATTCTGTTTTCATTCAGTAAGTGTATTGGGCAATTTGATGCTATTAATGCATTTGAGCATCTTAAAAAAAAGATGAAGCACCACTACATTAAAAACAATCTATAAAGATAAGTCCTAGTTCTTAAAAAAAGAAGCAGTTTAAAAAGATATTTAGGACTAGAGGGAAAAGGAATTCTGTTTAAAATTCAAAGAGATGCTGAAGGTTTGACCTGATTGTTTTTCTTCTGACCATCCTTCTCTTTGTTCATAAACGTACTACCCTGTGGCAAAATGGCGGGGTCAATAAATTTAACAAGTAAGTAAGTAAATGGAAGTAAATAAGTAAATACAGACAGACAGACAGGTTAATTACTGATTTACAGGGAGATGGTAAGATTTGTAATCCAACATACCCTGAGGGCATCGGGTTATGGATATTAGATTTGATCACTGGATCAAACGTATGTGACTGTTTTCTTTCCTACTTAAGGTTCTGCTTGAAGTCTAGAAATGGAAAAATCTGACCTACCATGTTTCCCCGAAAATAAGACAGCGTCTTATATTATTTATTTATCTATCTATCTATCTATCTATCTATCTATCTATCTATCTATCTATCTATCTATCTATCTATCTATCTATCATCTATTTATTTATCTATTTATCTATCTATCTATCTATCTATCTATCTATCTATCTATCTATCTATCTATCTATCTATCTATCTATCTATCTATTAGATTTGTATGCCGCCCCTCTCCGAAGACTCGGTTTGGCTCACAACAGTAATAAAAACTATATAGCAGTAGAACAAATCTAATATTAAAAAACATATAAAACCCTATCATTATTTTAAAAACCAAACAGCACATTCATACCAAACATAAAAAAAAGTATAAAAAAAAGCCTGGGAGAAAGGTGTCTCAACTCCCCCATGCCTGGCGGTATAAGTGAGTCTTGAGTAGCTTACGAGAGACAGGGAGGGTGGGGGCAGTTCTAATCTACGTGGGGAGTTGGTTCCAGAGGGCCGGGGCCGCCACAGAGAAAGCTCTTCCCCTGGGGCTCGCCAAATGACATTGTTTAATTGACGGGACCCAGAGAAGGCCAACTCTGTGGGACCTTATTGGTTGCTGGGATTCGTGCAGTAGCAGGCGGTTCCGGAGGTACTCTGTTCCAATGCCATGTAGGGCTTTAAAGGTCATGACCAACACTTTGAATTGTGGCCGGAAACTGATTGGCAGACAATGCAATTTTTACTCCCAAAGATGTGCTACGTCTTATTTTCAGAGGATGTCTTATTTTTTTTCAATGAAGAAGAATTCACATTTATTGCTGAACAAAAAAAATGAACATTTATTATATACTGTACAGTAGTTATCATCACAAACCAGCATAACCAGACAAACTGAATCCTATCATGAATTTCTTATTACAATCATACCATTATTTCCATGTACAATTATAATTTCTTCTGTTATATATGTTCTGTTTGGGAATGCTGCGAAACGAAATGTCTCTTACATCTTACTTTCAGGGATGCCTTATATTAGGCAATTCTATGAAATCTCTCCTATGTCTTACTTTCAGGGGTGACTTATTTTGGGGAAAACAGGGTATCTCTTCACACCACTTCCTTTTTAAAAAGATCATTGCCCAATATGATATCTGCCCAATATGCAAGTTAGATATTGTTTTAAAGGGCATTTGGATTACCAAACTAGAACTGTCCTCCTATGCCAGACTGTAGATAATTGAAATATATACATTTGACTTCATTCAAATATGCTTTTGGTGGGAAACGCCACCTGCCAATTGAATTAGAAAAGTTTAATAGATGACTGGAGGCTAAAACCTATGAAGAATGGTTGCAAGAACTGGGCATGGCTAGTTTAATGAAAAGAAGGGGAGACATGATACAGAATTCTGGACTGATTGACATTTTATCTGTTGGGTCAGAGCTCTTATGCCTGGATGGTGCAGTGATTAGAGTCAGGATTCTTACAGTTTCTAGACATTAGCTTGTATTTTTCTTTTGGTTCTATTCCCCTCCCTACATTTCCATTTTTCTTAGCTGCACCACTATCCACAGCACTTTGAGTTTTCTCCCATGTATTTCTTCATGTGGGGATTGCTAGTTTTGCTTGCAATATCTCTTTTTGTAAAGTTTCCCATTCTTCCCTTCAGGATTTCAATAAAATTGGATCAGAACTACTTTTCCTTAGAGTGATCAATATTCATTCTTCACAAGTCCAGTATTGAGGTCTGGATTGACAGTAAAGGACCACTTTCTCCAAAGCTGGAATAATGGATGGAAACTGGCCAAGGACCAATTCAACCTAGAAATAAGGAGAATTTTTCTGATAGTCAGAACAATACACCAATGGGACAGCTTGCCTTCAGAAGTTGAGAGGGAGCTTCATGACTGCTCAAGAAGAGACTGGTTTATCATTTGTCAGAAATGGTATAGGGTCTCCTGCAGGGGGTTGAACTAGATGTCCTACAAGGTCCCTTACAACTCAGGATATCATAACCTTTCTTCTTCCTTTTTCTTCTTATGATTTTTGGAAACTGTCTGGATCTATGTCTGCAGATTTTGTTGATAACTTTTTTCAAAAGTGGTTGGCCTTTGCCTCCTTCCTAGGGCTGAGAGAAAGGGAGTAGGTCAAAGTCACCCAGCTGGCTTTTTGTCTAAAGTGGGATTAGAACCCAACTAACAGTCTTATGGTTTCTAGCCTGATGTCTTAACCACTACACTAAATTGGCCCTCTTTCTTTCTTCTGTATTTGATAAATAAAGTCATCATCAAGAAAGGAAAAGAAACTGTTGGGCCTATGATTCTTAGTCTTGGCAGAATTAGATTTTCAGTAGGTGTCAAGATAATTGAAATCCAACAGTATAGTTGTTATTGATCATTAGATGGAGAAAAATCTCATCAGTATGTTATGCCTGACCAGGTAGCTTTCCCAATGGGAATTTTGCTCCATTTATTTGTTTGTTTCTGTTTGTGTCAATGTTGACTTCTGCTGACTGCTTGGCAGTTTTCTTAGCAAGATTTCAGAAGTGATTTGCCATTGCTTTCTCCCTAAGACGAACAAGAATAACTGACCCAAAGTCACCTAGTTTGTTTCATCTTAAGATAGGACTAGAAGGACTAGAATTTTAATCGTAGATGATCCACTGTTGACCTCTTCCTATTCCTAAGAGGTCAGTAAGGGGCGTGCATAAGTGCACCAGAGTATCTTCCGTCCCCTGTCCTAATGTTTTTCTTTTATTAGTATCATGTATATAAATATTGTTATATATTTGTATACCACCAATACATATTTGACAAACAAACAAATAAACAAACAAACAAACAAACAAACAAACAAACAAACAAGTCAAGGTCTCCTGGCTTTGTAACCTTGTCCTTTAATCAATACTCTAAACTGGCTTCACTTTTCATTCTTACCCAAACATTATATTTGTATTTGGTTTTATTTGAATTAAGCTCATATTCCTCCTTCTCCTCCTCCTTTCAAAAATTCTTCTATCAAAATCTTAACATGAAACTTCTCTATTGTTGTGATTCTGTTGTGCAAATGAACTGGTTCACAAATACTGCCTGCCCAAAGTATAGACAAATACCAACATCTGGACTAGATAATGTGCATATTATAAAGTTACTTTGGGATGGCCTGAAGCCAGTAGAAAGAAGGCCTTAAGCTTCAAGCATGCGGCTCAAGTTAGACTTGGCAGGCAATCTTGAAATTGTCCAAGTTATTTTCCAGAGATTTGTGTATGTCCCCTTTTGACCAGCTTTTAGTTGAACATCCCATCCAAGTCCTTTATATACACAGAATATCTTTAGGTTAAGGCCAAGAAAAACGAAAGCAGGAAAGTTGCCTTAGTTGTACTGAATTGAAGCAGAGGCAAGGTTTTCTCTATAATAAGAGTATTTATTTCCTCCTGCAATACTTTCCTAGATTTTTACTGTTCATGAACTGCTTCTCAGGAGTCTTTTGTTGCCCCTAGTGTTTTCCGACTTTGTGAAACATTGGAATGAACATGATTAGCTCTTACAGCGAGAGTGAGTGGTTACAATGGTTATGGTGAGTGGAGAGACAATGCCGAAAATGAAGGAATACACTTTAACAGATTATTTTCATTTGCTAAAAATAGTTTTGTTGATATATCATGAACAGATGAGAAATGAGTACAATATATTGTACTTCAAATACCTTAGTGTTATCAATTACTCACAGGATTGAAAAATAGAGATAAAAGGAGCCATAAAAAGAAAATGTAAGACATGAAATGCGAATCTTCTTTTATCAAAATCTAATCAATATATCAGGAGACAGATAAAAACAAGTCTGTACATACTGAAGATAATTAGAGATTAAAAAGTACAAAAAACCCAAATGTGTGGATCAGTAAAAATCTACTCAGCTTCTTCATTCACATTTACAACTGAATATTTAGATCCAATACTTATTTTAAAGGGAATTGTTAAATCTGTAGAAGCATTCATAATTATTTATGTTTGCAGCATCCCTTAATACAGAGAATCTGTACACAACTCCCTCTAATGTACCTAGATATTAATGAAAATTGTGCCTAATTTTCAATGCAAATTAGCCTACATCTTTTCACAGAGGCAGGAATTTAAAATGCAAATTCCTCCAGGGTAAGTCCTTTTAAAACGAATATTGCTTAGATAAAATTTTCAGAAGTACACCTCATTACTTGCAAATTGATGAAGAAAGATGACTGCTAGCAGACCATTTGATTCTAACGGTCACTGTCTTACCCCCAAAAGATGTAATAGGATATTTCCAATGACATATTTCTTTTACATTGCCAGGAAAGACAGAATGAGTTAATACAGGTAAGGACAATTCAAGAATGATGAAAGGCCTAGTAGGCTACAGTAGGATGAAACTGTAATATTAATAAAATGTACACTACAGAGTTCAAGGGGAAAATGCATGATTAACATTTTCATTAGCATCTTTAAAATATATAAATGGAAACTGAAAAGGAAGCAATCGTTCTGGCAATTATGAAGTTGGAAGATTCAGATGGCATTCAAGGTACATTAAAAATGTCAGAGAGAACCTTAGGAAATATTTTCTCTGTATAGCCGCTCCTCTAATTGTTGTAATTTACAGTGTTTCCCAAAGTGAAAAGAAAACCCCATTATTTTTATAGAGGAAAGTGTATTCAATCGTTCTCATTTAGGGAGAATCCCTTTACACAGGGATTATTACAAGTACAACGCAGAAGTTGAATTTGTTCAGTTTTTCCAAATACAGCAAGTTAACCTTTTATTTTTAACAATGTTAGTTGCTATAGGGGTTGATGCATTTCAAAGCATTGGGGTTTTTTGTTTTAAAAATAATCTTTATTAAATATACATTAGAAAAATTAAAAGGAAGGAAAAGTTAATCATTAAGCATTGTTTTAATGTGTATTTGAACAGATTTTTTGGTTATATCTGCCTGTTTTTTAAAAGCCAGCAGCTGAATTCACTTTAGTTTAGCTGAAATAAGAGAGAGAGAGAGAGAGAGAGAGAGAGAGAGAGAGAGAGAGAGAGAGAGAGAGAGAGACTTAATTGGAAATTAGATATGGAAATATTTTCTGACATTTCAATATTTGTATTGATTTCTGATGTTCCCAGATTCAACTGATTCATTATTTAAATGCCACTGAGTGGGTAGAATAGTCCCAGTTAAGTTTTATTGCAGAAAGGATAAACTTTCAGTTCAAATGGGTGGAGGCAACTATTGCAGGTGGAAAGCCAGGGGAGAAATAAAATGCCCCCTAAGGGAAATAAGCAGTTTAGTAATATGAAATATAAATAAATACTCTAGAGACTCCGTAGTTAACTTAACCTGACCTATTGAAAAAAAAACCTTTTCTTCCCTGTGGTCATGAAGAAACTTCAACAGTCCCTTTCACTGGTGATGGAATTTTTAATTTTTTTTAAAAAAAAATGTACCAGAAGGGCCGACAAATCCTCAGAAACATATGCACGAAGAACATCCCCAGAACTGCACAAGTGAGGAAACCCAAAGCCGGAAAGGGGGAGCATGAGATGCTCTTGCAGGAAGTGATGAAGCAATTGTTTTCTAATCAAATGAACAAGTGAATGATCCTGCAAACTCAAATATGAGCATTCCTCTTATCAGCCTTAACCTCAGCTTGGGCATGAGAATGGGGAGAGGCTGCGGGAAAGGGGTTTTGCAAAAAAAAAAAAAAAGAAGAAGAAGAAGAAGGACAGGGTGCAGTCAGGGAAAGGAAAGTTGGGTTTAGAGATAGTGTCGGCACTACTGATTCATTAGCTTTAATCAGATTTCAGTTTTATTTCCCCATCAAGGGTGCCTGTTGTTGTTCTTGAGAAAATCTTTTATATCTGAAATGGGGTTACTCACATTCTTTATTTTCTTTACTTGAAAAATACTTACAAGCACACTACTCCTTATCCTCAGGAGTAGCATTGTTGGTGATAGGTTGGATATATGTCTAGGACACACATGGCAGAGTTAGTAGCATCCCTCCCTTAGTGCAGGAGTTCTGGCTCAATACATTTCGGCATAAAATGTATACATGTTACTAGCCCCAAAACCGAAAGGCAAAAAATACTGAACTGGACCATGGCTTATGTCAGTGATTCTCAATCTTTCCAATGCCTCGAACCCTTAACCCTGCTGTTCTGCTCGGGTCTATATGACCTGAAATGAAAATTGAGATCCTGTACATTATTTTTCATGCAGATCTGAAACTTGCGATTAATTCAGTTCCTTGTGTTGTGATGACCCCCACAACCATAAGTCTAGCACCAATTCTCCCAACAGAGCTTTAAGCTGATTGGCAGGAAGGTCAGAGGGACACCCCCACTGTAAATGCCTGATTGGTTGGATTGTAAAAATAAGTTCCAAGGCGCTAGAATAGAAGCTTTAGTTCCTAACACCATGGGAGATTTGTCTTTTCCCATGGTCTTTGGCGACCCCTGTGAAATGGTTGTTTGACCCCCAAAGGGGTCCAAACCCCCAGGTTGAGAACCACTGGCTTAGGCTGCTTTTCAGAGAAGGGTCATCCACCTTGTCCTTTCACCCCATGCAAGCTCCATTCCATGCAGGCCCTTGTTCTCATGGCAGCATTCTTAATTTTCTACTCAAAACCCATCATCTGCATACCAATTTTGCTACTTATCTAAATTCCTTCTGATGAGAGAACTGCACTTACGAGATCTCCTGTAGAGTATATCCAATCATTGCACACAGAAGAAACATCATGTTAGCTGTACTCCTATGGTACCTATTACAATCTGGTGATGGAAATACAGGTGAGCTTATCCCTCGGATCTAAAACAATATACTTGTTTCCATGTTCCAGACCTAAAACGAATGTATTTGTGTTTATTGACCTTTTCTGTAGAACATCTTCTCTGCATCTGTGAGGTTGGAGAGCCTTGACCAGTCTTGGAGACTGAAGTGATAAGGGTAGTATAAGGCACAGTAACCCAATGATGGGCAAGAACATAATATCTCCGAGACCGCCTCCTGTCGCACGAATCCCAGCGACCGATTAGGTCCCACAGAGTGGGCCTTCTCTGGGTCCCGTCAACTAAACAATGTCGGTTGGCGGGCCCCAGGGGAAGAGCCTTCTCTGTGGCGGCACCGACTCTCTGGAACCAACTCCCCCCGGAGATTAGGACTGCCCCTACTCTTCCTGCCTTCCGTAAACTCCTTAAAACCCACCTTTGCCGTCAGGCATGGGGGAACTGAAACATCTCCCCCTGGGCATGTTTAATTTATGCATGGTATGTCTGTGTGTGCGTCTGTTAGCATATGGGTTTTTTAAAATATTTAAATATTTTTAAGTTTGTCTGTTTACTTATGATTTGTTTCTACATGTTGTGAGCCGCCCCGAGTCTTCGGAGAGGGGCGGCATACAAATCTAAGTAATAAATAAATAATGTAGCAGAGTTGAAAAGATTTTGTCTGACGGAGCTCAAAGGCACCTAGCTAATACATGATTCCTAGGCCATAGATATTCTACAAAGATCAGTGGATGATCGGAAAGTGTAAATATTCTGTTCGCTGTCATCTAGATATCATCCAGATTTGAATACCCAAATATAGGCCGGTATCAGGAAGGCCAGTAACTTGTCCTTAATGCTCTTGTAAACGTATTATTATTAGGAAAAACCCGTAAGAATTTGTGATTCTAATCAAACTATAAAGTCTACCAACATTTTCAGGTGAAAAACAGACACCACATTTAACTGTGTCTACTTTTATTTTATTTTTTAAAAATCAGGTGTATTTATATATTCAAATATGCTTCTTCTTAAGGTTGCTTACATAGAACTATGTGAATTGGTTATCAAGAATATCTTGGAAAATTATATCAATAGGAGCATTATTAGCCTTGGTGGCCTAAGAGAAATGAGTGAGCATTTAAGCTCTGCAAAAATTATTGATATAGTGGTGAAAAGGTTATTGTTGGGAACTTTAGCTCACCTTCTCTTTGATTGAAATACCTTCTCTTTATCTTGTTAAATTAAACTACTTGGATGTTATAACCTTGTCAAGTGACATTTAATGTAACATTGGGAGCAAATACCCCCCCCCCCTGGGTTTTCCAAAAATGGGCTGAGCAAGAATGTGATATATCAACGAGAAATGTTATAAATGTGATATAGGGTTTGAAGAAGGAATGGTTTGTCCCCCAATGATAGATACCGTAAGGACAGAAAGAGCAGCAGTTGGAGGTGAAAGGTGAAAGCGACTGCCACAAGCCGCTCCAGCTTAGTAAAAAAATTACACCATTTGATTCCATGGGTGATTAGACTTGAGCTGTCATTCCTTCAAGGTGAGGGTCCCTAGGAGTAAAATTCCTAACAATGACAAATTAAGTCCCTTTGAGATATTGGAAATATGAAGAGTTGTCTGTGGCTATTTCCATCTTCTCTTCTGCCATTCTTTTAATATCTGTTATCAAGATATGTCAGATTTTGGACTGCAAATTCTCCAGGATATGAGAGAACTTATTTCTTATTCCCTGCCTTATGCACAACTTTGGTACCCCATAATTAGCAAAGGCATTTATCTTCTTAATCCGAATGAAACGAGGCAAGTGCCAATTCTGCTGAGGCTATAGCAATCTGCAGGCTGGGCATGCTTGGAAAACTATTTGGAAGATGTATGTCAAACCTCACCTGAGTGCAAACCCAGAACCTCTCTGCTATTAATTAAAAAGGCTTGAGAGAGAAAACAGTGTTTCTGCTTTAAGACTCCCTTAAAGATACACTGTTTTAATGATCTGAGCTATTAAAGCAGTTGCATATTTTTGCATGCATTCACAGAGATCTGACAAAAGACATACCTGTATGTGCTTTATTGAACAATAGACAGGCTCAGATTCGTGTACGGTCTGAAGAATTTCTTCTGAATCTTCCTGAAACTTGAAGAGCCTTATCTATTAATTTTATATTGGAGAGTTTAGCTATGTTTATCCAGTCTTCATGATAAAAAAGTTAGTTTTTTGTTTAGGTTCCTGCCATGAAATGAAATAGAAGGCAACAAACACAAGAATGTATGTCTTTCCCCATTCAAATTAATTTAAGTAATTTACTTCCACAGTGTACAATGATAATTATTAATTTGGTTGACTGCTAAAGAGAGAGACAAATGAGTGGATATTACCTGCTCATTTCAGGGTTCAAAAAATATAAGACGGGGTCTTATTTTTGGGAAAACATGGTATGTAAATGCTTAGTTAATTGGAATACTGATTATTTATATTATAAATGATTGTCCTCTACTCTTGCATCTGCCCAGTTAAATAATACTGACGCAAATAGGAAGGGAGAGGCCTCATTTATGAAATGTATAGACCTCAAGGTGATTTGCAGTGCATTCAAGAATATTGTGTGTGGGCAGAAGTGATGTAGAAAGAACAAGCGATCAATTGGATGTTATCTGCAATCCTTATCACCGGAATAGACTAAGGTGTTGTGGTTGGCTCTGCCCCAGCTCCTGCCCCAAGGAATGTGGAGGTGGATGTGGGGGAAACATCCACATGCCACAGGCCTGTTTTGCTCCCGATGGAATCTCCCGACGAAGGCTCCTCTGACGAAGGGAGCGTGAGTAGCAGGGAAGTGGGGAGTTTGGCAGACAGCCCAGGAGGAGATCAATCATCCTTATCATCCCTGGATTCTGAACAATGACACATACGTAGAGTGATGCATAGGAGAGAACAACTGAAGGATTATTACAGGAGATAAGTGACACCACCTGTGGTTGGGTGGGGCTTCTGTAATTAGTGCTACAGATAAAAAGAACCGCGTGCTGGTTTAGCCTTGTGGAGGTTTATCTGATTCATAGTTTCGTCAAGATTGTGGTTTTGCTGTTTCCCTGTTCAAGACTGTATGTGGCCTTTCTGAACTTTGGTATTGGACTCAATTTCCCAGTTACTGGGTGAGAAATTGGATTGCATTTAACCTGTGCCTTGTGTGTATCAGAAAATCCCTTTGACATTTAAAAGGGGAGTTTTTTCTGCTTTTCTGTTGATAAAGACTTTTGGTTTTCCTTCTATCGTGTGGTGTGTGTCTTTTTGGACTAATTACCCTGTAATTGTGGGCGGTTGGGACACGCCGGCAGAACACTAAGGTATGGTGTAAATATTCCAGAATGAATCACTGGCACTGAAAAAGCCCATAATGAATAACTATCACATTTCATTACACTATAAACCAAGACAGATACAACATCTAAAATCAGTCTTCTCCCACCCATTCTTTTAGGGCTTAGCATTTGGTTGCTAGAGTTTCCAATGCCATGGCAATCTCCATAGACAATGCCCTAGCCTTTGAGCATGCTTTATTTACAATTTCTATTTCCGCACTCCCAAAGTTTGCAGCAGGGCTATCAAAACTAAACTGCAAAACTTCAGGTGACCACTATATGATGGTAAATGGATAAAGAAAAATCTATTTGTTGCCCTCTAATGGTTACGTAGATATTTGCAGGTCCAGATTTAATAGCCCCAATTTGTAGTCATCTGAAAGACCGCATGAATTCAGATTTGTCACCGTGCTGCCATACCCCCATAATTGCAGCAACTCAAATGGCCATCTGCATGCAGGCTAGTATTTTGCTATATTACTATAATTAGACTAAGACAGGCAGGGTGTATATGTTCCAAAATAATAGTTTCATTCATTCATTCACTCAAGACCCACCCATATCGGCAGGCATGGGGGAACTAAGACATCTTCCCCAGGCTTTCTTATATTTTATGTTTGGTATGTATGTGTTGTATGGTTTTTAATTGTTGGGGGGGGGGTGTTATGTAATTTTATTATTAGATTTGTTTCATTATTATACTGTTTTTTTATTACTGTTGTGAGCCGCCCCGAGTCTTTGGAGAGGGGCGGCATACAAATCTAATGAATAATAATAAATAATAAAGTAATTGTTGCAAGTACTGTAATGTTAATAGCCCAAGATTTGGTAGAATCAAATGATACTAAAGGCAAAATAATGTTGCATCAAAGTGCTCGGGAATTAGCTGCTCTCTACTAAGCCCTCAGAAGCAAGATGTCTCTCTCTCTCTCTCTCTCTCTCTCTCTCTCTCTCTCTCTCTCTCTCTGTCTCTCTCTCTCTGTGTGTGTGTGTTGGAAATAATGATTTGAGAGCTAATCAGTATGACAGGCTTAGTGGAGTTTTTGAACATCATCTAGAAGATAAGTCTCTGATGCTTGATTCAATTCAGTTCTTTTGAAGGCTGTTATATAAATTTAGGGAGGGGTTTTTTAGGGGTTATTTTCTCTCTCTTTGGAGCAGTTTACTCAGCTCAGAGCTCGTTTAGATAAGACAAAGATCTAAATGCCATTTCCGGAGATCCAGTCCACTCGCTGAGCTCTGACGCTGCTAGAGTCTCGCAGTTGATTACCAGAAGCTAAAGTCACTGATCTTAAGAACGATCAAAAATGACTGCACAGCCACCTTTTTGAATCCAGGACAGTATATTGTTTTGTTCCAGAAATTCTGATTTGGGAATAGGAGGAATAGAAGCAAATACTGCCAGCTAAATTGTGTTCATTATATTTTGTGTCCCCAAATCGTATATCAGTTTTTCCTAGATTGGAGCATCTAGGGATGTACAGTGTTTTTCCAGGACCTAATCAATGGTGGAATTCAAATTTTTTTACTACCGTTTCTGTGGACATGGCTTAGGCGTGGTGTGGCTTGGTGGGAATGGCAAGAGAAGGATACTATAAAATCTCAATCCCCTCCCCACTCCAGGATAAGGTTACTGTAAAATCCCAATTTCTTCCCAATCAGCTGGGATTTGGGAGGCAGAGGATAGATGAGAGCCAGGCCAGTCAGGGATGGTATTTATCAATTCTCTGAACTACTCAAAATTTCCGCTGCCAGTTTTCTGAACTATTCAAAATTTCTGCTACAGGTTCTCCAGAACTGGTCAGAACTTGCTAAAACCCACTTCTGGACCTAGTCTTAAAAAAGTATATTTCACAGGTCAGAAGGAGGGCTGAGAAAATAGCTGCAGACTCCTCACATCCTTGACATATTGTTTCAACTTCTCACCTTGGGTGATGCTATAGGACATTGTAGACCAAAACAACTGGACACAGGGACAGCTTTTCCCGTCACGTCATCACTCCACTGAGTACATAATTCTCACAGTTCTTCTAAGGTCTATAGGTATTTACTCATCTAGTATGGCTGTAGTATTATTTATTCTTATTATCTTCTTTATCCCCCCTTTTATTGGTATTATTATTATTATTATTATTATTATTATTATTATTATTATGTTGCTTTTGCATGTAACTGAGAGCTTCTACAGTGCACTGGAGACAAATCCCTTGTATGTCTAATCACACTTGGTCAAATAAAGTACTGTATTCAATTCACTATTGACCTCTCCCGATTCCTAAGAGGTCAGTAAGGGGCGTGCATAAGTGCACCAGAGTGATTTCTGTCCCCTGTATTAATGTCTCTCTTTTACTAGTATCATGTATATAAATGTTATTATATATTTGTGTACTTGATAAAACAAACAAACAAAATAAAATAAAAATAATTTCCATGGACCAGGACTCTTTCTACTCCATCTATTAAAGTCTAATGGGCATATACTGGGGACCCAAACTAGAATTTATTCCTTAAAGATGTTATATTCCATGTCTTTCCATTCTGAAGAACACATTCTAATAGCTCCTGCACCCAATTACTTCACCATCTTATGAACAGAGAAAGTTCAATACTGTGAATAGCTTAGTATTGTGTGAAATGAAACTGAATTGTGTAAGTCACTGCGATGGCAAAAGTAGATTTGGGCAACAATTAAATGCTGAAATTTTGTGACTATTAATACTATCACAAAATGGCTGCTATCCATGGGCTGTTTATTCTTGTTTTTTAATTATATTCTATACGATTCTATACATAAAGATAAATCTAAAGGGGGGGGGGAAAGAAAAAAATTCAAGAAAAAGTAAGGAAACTCCGCCCTAAAGTTAAGAAATTGTAATTATTTCTGACTTTCTCTTCAATAGATATTAACAAATTTATAATCTCCACCTCCTGTAAACTTTTCCAGAAATCCCTTCAACCCCTTTTTAAATTTTCATCTGTTTCAATAATTAAATGTAGATTATTTGTTCTCACACTACAAATGCTTGTTATTAACTTAATTCACTGATATATAGTTTTTACTCATAAAGCCTATGGGGCCTATATTGGTTCCAGAGGAATGCTTGCATATAAAGATAAGGCCAAGTATTGGTGCATTGTTTTGCCGCAAGCCAATTAAATAACCTTTAACATCATGTAGGGCAGGTAATGTAGCAATTTCTCCTAGCCAAGAATTGGAGTGGACAATATCATGAAGTTTGAGGTGAGCGGCCATATAAATTGAAATAATAAAGACAACCCCCACTCCCTCCAGTGAAGGGCTACCAAAAATTTTACTACCACTTTCAGTGCAAATTGGGTGCTCTGGGATGGACCTCCATTTTCGCTACCCCACTGAGTCGTCCCCCCCCCGGTCCGGGCAGCAGCCCACACCTGTCCCCCTAAAAATAAATTGTCTTAATTGTCAGGCCAACTGCTGAAACCAAATAGCAGATGTGGGGCATCACATTAATACAATTACACTCATAAACTCATGGATTGTGATGCAGAGTTTCTATATGCATTGGGCAATAAAGGATGCTTAAAAAAAGTATTCCCAAGCAGTGCATAAGAGGTATTTATGGACGGTAGTGTCCTTATAATCATTGGTGGAGTTGTGTGTGTATGTGGGGGGAGGGGACAACCATACTAGTGTGAGATTCTGGGAAATCTTTCCAAGACACAGATGCTGCACTATCAAATGCATAATACAGGAAGCATTCATTTAGTGACCATTCAAAGTTACAACATCGATGAAAAAAGCAGACTTCTCATCATTTTTCACACTTGGTCATGTCGCGGTTTAGTAAAATTGATTAAAGTCTGTTAGGACCTTAACACCGCGGAGCTGATGGATAAAAGCCTTAGTCATTTGTTCAAACAAGATATTTTTATTATAAAAACAGAAAATAAAACATGTCTCGAGGGACAACTCAAAAATATGTCTTCACATGATGGAGGATAGAAAGAAGAGATTGAGAACAATGAAGAAGAAGGAAGTGATGTGAGATTTGGCAGGATATTACATCATAATAGGGGGGTCTTAGTTAGGCACACATAGTTAACTCGTTCATTACTGAATGTCTCTGGGGGCTGGCAAATATTCAGCGTGACAGGTCACACGATCAAAATTCAGATGCATGGGGCAACTGGCTCACATTCATGGTGGTTGCCGTATCTCAGGATCATGGGATCACCTCTTGTGACTTCCTGACCAAATAAAGACAATGGGGAAGCCAGATTCATTTAACAGCCTGTGTTACTAACTTAAGAATTGTAGGGATTCATTTAACAACCGAGGCAAGGAAAGATGTAAAACGGGGCAAAACACACCTAACACCTGTCTTGCTTAACAACAGAAATTCTGGACTCAAATGTGGTCGTAACTTGAGGACTACCTGCACATAAAATCCAGAAAAAGTAAATATTGCTGAGGAAGAATCCTGCCTTGTGAAGTAATAAAGAAGAGCACTGAACACTGGTGGGTTCCTACCGATGTGTTCTGTCTGGGTCCCTCCAGCAAACACCAACCCAAAAAGAGAATCCAGACACACTGGTAAATATCACAGGCAGTTTATAGAATTCAAAGCAAACACAGGTAACAGAAAATGTCCTTACAAACAGGAACATGCTGAAACTTCAAAGATATTTCACGAAGGCCATGAAGTAAAACAGGATTCTTGCTGTTAAAAATAATGCTGGAGATAACAAACATACGCCTCCCCCAAGTCTTCCAGTCTTCTAGGCCACAAGCCAAGATCAGAGACGCCGAGAAGCAAAGCAGGGTCACAGAACTTCCAGTTGATAAAGCTCCACATGGCTGAAAGAGCTTGCCTGCCTTTTAAACCCTGCTGAGGAGAACCACACCCAAACCCAGCTGGGGAGAGCCACCCCCCCGGGGCTCTCAGGCTGCTCCCCCTCATCCTCTTCTTGACTTTCCTCTCCCACGTCTGCCTGGTCCTCCCCCTCCTTTTCACTGTCCTCCTCCTCCGGGCCTGGATCCAGCAAAGACGCAGTCGGACCCTGAGGAGCCTCAGGCTGAATCACAACACGATGCGGTCTGGAGCTCCACACCAGTAGGAGCCCAGTGATGATGCAATTCTCGGTTATTTTTTCTTGGGTTTCTGCGTCGAATAAAGACCGCACACCCTACCTCGCTTATGCCGATTTGTATTCATCATCCGAAGCACAGCTGAGAAGCTCCTCAGCTGTGTTTCGGCTTGTCAAGTTGTCCTGAGCATGCGCGGAAGTGAAATCACACAGTGGGATGCGCACACTTTAAGCAAAATTTAACTGGAACCTACCCCTGGCCACTGAGTGGTTAACTGCCTTGTACCCAGCTCCTTTACATGGGAAATTCCACCATGAGAGACTGTCCTATTTTTCTCTCAGATCCAAGCCAGGTTGTACAAACCATTTTGTACCCACCTCATTCGCCGCTTTTGTCTCACATGAGGGAGCTGCACTCCAATATTACCAAGGCAGCGGGAGCATTAAATTATCTGCCAAGTGAACATTGTCATCCTTCCATAAAGCTATTCTGACCTATAGTTTTCTGCGCAGTCTGTTGCTTTTAAATGTGCATCGAGAAAGGAAATTAAAAATTAATCTTTATTTCCATCTCAAAAGAAAACCTTAATTCTCTGCATTCAAATTATACACGTAGTCTAGAGTAATAAATTACATTTTTAATTGCAACTAGTCATACCCAATCATGACCCCTTTCCCCCACCTTCTCTTGCTAGATTTAACTTCTCAATCCTAAAATGTAATGTCTTGCTAGGGATGAAAAATCAAGCTCTGAAAATATATTATAAGGAAACCTGGGCTCTGATTGTTCTTGTATAGCACTGTGCATCCAAGGTTTGTCGTAAATGTATACACATCCAGGACAAATTATTATTTGTGTGTAAGAAGCAAGGATATCTAATGTCTGCCTTTTAAAACAGATTTGTGGCAATATCATGTTAAAGCTCAACTATAGGCGAGGTTCTATTCTTTCTGCTTACAAATTTAATTGGGTGGACTGGCAATGTGAAGCCTTTGGGGGCCAATGACAGTGTAAACATTTCCATTGATACCACTGGTTTGCCTAACTGCTTTTTAAAATATATTTTTTTCCACAAATTAACTAAAGAGAAGTGGGAAGCTGCTATATTTCAAAATAAGAATCAGACACTACCAGCATCATCATTTATGAAAACGCTTTTGGGTCTCATATAGAAAATACTTTGCTTGATATTTCTGCAGTCTTGGGAAAATGCTCTCTTACCCGTGATCATAGGTTTGTGACCAAGGGCAGGGTTCTTCTTCTTCTTCTTCTTCTTCTTCTTCTTCTTCTTCTTCTTCTTCTTCTTCTTCTTCTTCTTCTTCTTCTTCTTCTTCTTCTTCCTCTCCTCCTCCTCCTCCTCCTATTATTATTATTATTATTATTATTATTATTATTATTATTATTTAGATTTGTATGCCACCCTTCTCTGAAAACTCAGGGCGACTTATCTTTTCCTACCAACGCGCATCGTGATGTTTCATACATCCACACCGGTACGTTTGCACATGCATGTCCCCTTGCACGATTTTGCTTCCTTGCATGTGCTGAGGAACAATTAAAGGGCATGCATAAGTGCAATAGAGACCCTTCCGTCCCCTGTCCTAATTCTTCTCTTTTACTAGTGTCATGTATGTAAATATTATTATATCTTTGTATAGTGCCAATACGTACTTGACAAAACAAACAAACAAACAAACAATTTTACTTCCACGCATGCTCAGAGAGTTGGAAAATCACCAAAAATTAGAAAGAAAAGATGGCGGCACACACACAGACCGGCAAAGACGGCACTGAAGCCATCACAAAAAAATTGCATCATCGGCAGGCCACTACCAGACCAAACCAGTAGGAACCAACCTCTGCTTTTGACTATCAGCCTAGATCTAAAAAAAGATGAAGGGAACTCAGGGAGATCCCAAATTTGTTTCAACATGCTCTGTGAAGGCTTGGAATTAGATGAGCTAATTGTGTGTTCTTTAAAATGGTCTTAAAAATGGACCCAGAAACACCCTAGCTACAATTTGGCCTACATTGTGGTGTATTATAACAACAGCTTGTCCCACATGTTAAAGAACCACTTCCTTCCCTTATGCCCACTTTCCCCACCTTCTTTTCCCCCCATATCAATCCCTCCCCACCTTGAAAGCTTCTTTAGGTAGCTGCTTATTCGAAAATCACTATTAATGAATTTGCTCAGGGATTTTGGAATTCAATTAGCCTTTTTTGAACCGCTCACACTATGTTTGACTAGAGAAACAGAAATCCCCTGAGTTGTTTGCTTTCCGTTGCCTCTTTATTCTCACAAATAGGAACAAAGGGAAGGTTTTGCAGCAGCTATCCTGATTTCAGCTGGGTTCTACTTCTCAGGCTTTCAAGTTATGGAAAAAATGTGAAACAAGCAGTTCGCTTTCTGTGATGGCCAGATAAGGGACACTGCTCATAAAAGGACGCAGAGCAGTTGCGCTTTGTGTGAGTTAGTGTCCGGTGGCTGCTGGAGCCATGATGCAATTAAATTTCCCCTCTGTATCCAGGCTTGTTAGGATCTGCCACAAATTGCCGAGTTGCTCCTGCAAGACTTTGATGGTATTTCAATCTCCTCCCCCTACATTTTCAGAATTCCATAAAGTTCAATTTGTGCACACTGCTATGTTTTCAATGAAGTAGTTTTGGGCTCTAACAGCAGATTAAAATTAAAAGTTAGGTGAGGGTAACCTTGTAAGTCTATGAGCTGAGGTGGCGCAGCAGGTAAAGTGCAGTACTGCAGGTAACTAAAGCTCACTGTAGAGCTGCAGGTCAGCAGTTCAAATCTCATTACTGGCTCAAGGTTGACTCAACCTTCCATCCTTCCGAATTGGGTAAAAAGAGGACCTGGATTGTGGGGGCAATATGATGGCTCTGTTAAAAAATGCTATTGCTAACATGTTGTAAGCCGCCCTGAGTCTAAGGAGAACGGCTGCATGAAAAAATCAAATTGAAAAAAAAAATCAGAAAGAACTCCAAATATTAGATACTATTATCTTTTGTGGTTAGCTCTGGCCCAGCTCCTGCCCCAAGTAATGTGGAGGTGGATGTGGGGGAGACATCCACATGCCGCAGGCCTGTTTTGCTTCCAGTAGAATCTGTCTCCTCTGACCAAGGAAGCGTGAGTGACAAGGAAGAGGGGAGTTTGGCAGACAACCCAGAAGGAGATCAATCATCTGTATCATCCCTGGATTCTGAACAAGAATTAATGACCCATCCACACATGCGTAGAGTGATGCATAGGAGACAACAACTGAAGGATTATTACAAGAGAAAATGAGGCCACCTGTGGTTGGTGGGGCTGCTGTAATTAGTGCTACAGATAAAAGTGCAGCCTGGTGTGTTAGCCTTATGGCAATTTATCTGATTTATTGTTTCGTCAAGATCGTGGTTTTTTGCTGTTCAGGATTGTGTATGTGGACTCTCTGGACTTTAGAATTGGACTCAATTTTCCAGTTATTGGGTGAGCAATTGGATTGCATTTCACCTGTGCCTTTTGTGTACCAGAAAATTCCTTTGACATTTAAAAAGGGAGCTGTTTCTGTTTTTCTGTTTATAAAAACTTTTGGGTTTTCCTTCTATCATGTGGTGTGTGTCTTTCTGGACTAATTACAGGCAGTTGAAACACCCCGGCAGAACATTATCCAGATCCAATCATTAGGACCGGGTGAAATTCTCAAAAGTCTGCTACCGGTTTACTTTGTGTGCACTGCACACACATATGTGGTGTAGGCACTACAGTGCAGTGCTGAAAAAGGAGCGTTTTGAAGCCATCAGAGTCTGCAAAGGTAAGTAAAACAGTGAGGGGAGGGGGGGAAATCAGCTGTGCTGCGCAATTTACATTAGCTAAAAAGCAGGTAATCTAGATCGTGCGGCACAGCTGATCATTGCACAGCTGGTCGTCGGATATACCAGTTCGCCTGAACCTGTAGCATTTTTTACTGCCAGTTTGAGCGAACCAGTCTAAGCCGGGAGTATTTCACCTCTGATTAGGACTAGACACAATCCACCTAAAGTATTTTTTAAAGCCACAGGAATACTGACCTTGGAAGCAGGACAAACTTTTATTTGTATGCACGTTTCTTTGTGTGTAAGCCCCAGGAATTTTAGAGAGCCTCTAAACAATTGGAAGAATTGCATGAGACAGGCCAATGATTCAAAATTGAGGTATCACTAATAGGGCCAATAGGGATACTTTGTCTTTATTTGTTTGTTTGAAGGAGATTTGGGACAGACCAGGTCAGGTTCTCAATTAAAGCCATTTCTTTGAATGAGGAAATAAAGCAGCTCACCAAGCAGTTTGAAATGCAACCACTGTATTCCAGAGTGATTATAATAATAGTAACAACAACAACAACAGAGTTGGAAGGGACCTTGGAGGTCTTCTAGTCCAACCTCCTAACTCGAGTTTTTACGAGTAAAAGCGGTAGATCCCCCTTTAGCCAGCATGAGCAAGCCCACAATTAGGCCTCGTAACTCCACCTCCTCCCTTGGGGAGGGAAAGAGGCAACAGACACGAGTAAAAGCGGTAGATCCCCCTTTAGCCAGCATGAGCAAGCCCACAATTAGGCTTGCCGCAGAGGGGAGGGAAGGGTGTGGCCCTATGACGCGAGCAATGAGCAGACTGAATAATGCTTTATAAAGGTGATTGTCTCCCATGGCATTTTTAATACTCTGACGAAGTTAGCAGCACGCTAACGAAAGCTAAGTGATTTTATTAAAGTTTCTATGTTCCGGTGATCGAGATGGCTGCTGCCTCATCATTCACACACACACACACACACACACACACACACACACACACACATATATATATATATATGCACTTCCTGTCTTTTCTGTGAGCCAGGGGTAGAGCTCTTTTATTCCTTTTTTTCAAAACAACTGGCAGAATAAGCTTGTCTTGTCTGAAAGTGTCAGTGAGGTGGTTTTCCTCTATAAAAGCTTTCAGGTATTTGTGGGGTGGGGGAGCAGTAAGGGACCGTACAACCATGAAAACATTGTTCCTTCTAATCTGAAGGAATGGCACTCTGCCAGAACGCGTTGCATCCCTTGAGAGTTCCTCAAACGGCACAATGTTTACGTGCAATTTGCTTCAGAATCTGGTGTCCCCGTTTCCGCAGTGTACTCAGCCTTGAGATAGAAATGTGGTGTAAGATGACAATTTGGCTGCATTGCTCTCTTATTTAAATTTAAGTAAAACCCATCCTAACGTCTTCCTATCGGCAGTAGAATATTCAAAAGCCAGAAGCGGTTTTTAATCTGGTTGATATTGTTATCTGAATATTTCCTTCAATTTTTTTAAAAAAAATATTGAAGTTTTAAAGTCAAGAATGGTTCCATTGTCTTTTATGACTAAAATAAAGGCAATGTTGCATAAACTTAAAAAAACCCATGTATATAGAAACATAGAAACATAGAAGTCTGACGGCAGAAAAAGACCCCATGGTCCATCTAGTCTGCCCTTATACTATTTTCTGTATTTTATCTTAGGATGGATATATGTTTATCCCAGGCATGTTTAAATATGGGGAAGGAGGCAGCAGTGGGTTCCTCTTACATTTGCTACCAGTTTGGAAACACTTCTGTGCATGTGCAGAGTGTTTTTGATTACATCCGGGCGGGTGGGTGGAGCCTCCTACTGGCACCGCTACTGATTCACAGAACCAGTATGAACTAGTAGCAATCCAACATTGGAAGAAGGTCTGTTGCTTGCCTGTATTTGCTTAGAAATATTATTATGATCTCTATCGGCGCATTAACCATGACACCATCTTAGAGTGAGATCCATATCCCATTAGGAGTGTTGTCATTAAGCCCTGGAGCCAGTAGCGATCCACATCCTGCTGCCTGAACTAGAAAAAGTTGGCATTAATCCACTTTTGTACTCGTCTTGGATTTGAAATAGAAAATAAGGGTAGTGCTGACCAATGACTGGATAATTTTAAAGACAGAAACAGGCCCCTACTATATTAATACATAAGCACAATGCTAAGATTGGTTGTAGATTTGGTTAAATTTCAGGAATGGTATAGCTGCTTAGTAAATGGGATAGAATTGCATAATGTGGCAGGACAAAACCTACAAGTATTCTGGCTTTGGCCTGACAGGCAGCCTCCCCTCAAGAAAAAAAAGTGTGTCCTGCAAAGAGAAAAGAAATTTTCAATGGTACCCAGAAATCTGGTTCTGTAGCTAACACTGCCTGAATTCTTAACTAATGATACTGTTGCATAATCTTCAAAGACAGCCCAAAATACAGTGCACAATTGTGATGAAGGCATAAGTTATTGAACCAAGTTCTTCATGCCTCAGCTAAGACCACAAGTTGTGTATCAAGCACAGCTGCAACATTTAGCTGCCCATTGAGCAGTCGGTGTGAGTTCAGAAGAACCTCTATAGTACCTGCCCCCCAGCAAAGGTCTCCACTTACTTTTTCCTACTGGTACGGGATCCTGAGACCAGTGCGTGCGCTCCCATGCAAGATTTCGCTTCTGCTCATGCACCCGAAGTGATATCTCGCACGAGGATGCTCGTGCAGGCAAGATTTCAGCAATTTTTGCCCCCTTTTTTGGCTTATACACAGAAGCAAAAAGAAGGGAAAATTTATTGAAATCTTGCCCATGCAAGCATCCTCGTGCGAGATTTTGCTTCGCATGCACAGAAGCGAAATCTCACACAGAGGTGTGCGCACACATGTCAGGTGCCGATTCCATCCGTACCAGGTCACTGCTCCCCCACTCAAAAGATGACTTCAGGCAGGCCAAAAATAGCATCATGTCTTGATAGAACTGGTTTTGTCCCATCCAGACTCTCACAGGTTGTAGTTACCAAGACAAGATTTTGACAGCCTCCCTGGACCAGCTAAGGAGATGATGTACATTTGAGTAGTAGTATTGTTTATATTGCATCCAAACCACCTGATGCTTCCCCTCAGCAGCTTCATGGAAATATTGAACAACAGAGGGAAATGAATTGAACCCTGTGGCACTCCATATCTTAGTGGCCATCAAGCCAAAGTCTCATCCTCAACATTCCCAGCCTGAATTGCCCATTGGAGAAAGAGCTAACCTACTGCAAGGCCACGTCTCCAATGTCCAGATCATATAATAGCTGGTTTGTAATGTTTTATTTATTTATTTTGTCCAATACATAATGAGGGTTTTAGTGGGTATATATATAGAAGACAAACACCAACCGCTACTTGAACGCAAAATCCCACCACCACCCTGCACAGATCAATTCCGTAGCCAAGACCCTCATTTCCAGAACCAAACGCCTAGCCGACAAAGACCACCTGGAACCTGAATTACACAGTCTCACAAATGTATTAATTTCCAATGGATTCCAAAGAGAGGCAATCACCAACTTAATCCAAAAAGAGACAACCCCCAAGAACCAAGACACAGAACAGGACAATGGCATCGCCCTCCTCCCTTACATCAAAGGCACCACAAATAAAATCAGCAAAATTCTCCACAAACACAACATCAAGACAGCCTTTGGTACAGATTAAAAAATAGCCAACATCCTAAGAAACCCCAAAGACAATATCCAGCTAGAAAACCAGGGAGTTTATCAAATACCCTATAAAATCTGCCCAGCCACATATATTGGACAAACTAACAGGAGAGTAAATGCACGTGTTGTAGAACATAAGAATGCATTAAGGAAAAAAAAGAAAAAACCTCCTCCTTTTTCCAACACTTCAAAACTACAGGACATGAAATTGATTTTGACAGTACTAAATTAATTTCCAAAACAGAACACTACAGCAAAAGAATAATCATGGAAGCCATCAAGATAGAAAAACATCCCCAAAATATGAACAAACGGGATGATACCTCCAGCCTGCCAGACATCTGGAAACCAGCCCTCAAACGTATCCCAGCCATAGAAACTGAAACCAGACTCAGAACACACATTGCAAAACAATCAAGTAGCCTGCAAGCTCCAACTACTCAGGATATCATGCCTAATCCACAATCATTAACTAATCAGCACACCTCAGCTACATCAATGACCCCAGGTGTTACCCCACTGACTCACCAGGAAGTTTCTACACAGCAGGCAATTGCTGAGCCATCAAACCACACCCAGCCACCAGTATTTATAGAAGGAAGGCAGCTCAGGTCTCGCTGTGTTCGCCTTAGAACAAGGACAGAAACCCCAGCCTGAAGATGACGAGTGGGACCTCGTCGAAACGTCGCCAGAAATTTCCAAATCCTACACGGGAAGAATACATGATGCAGATTATAGAGGAGATACTCATAGTAAAATATATCTAAGAGAGGATAGAAAAGAAGGTATAGTAATAGAACATATCAATGAAAGAATAGAAGAAGAGATATAGGAATAGAAGAAAGGTATAGGAGATATAGGAGAGTAATAGGACAGGGGACGGAAGGCACTCTAGTGCACTTGTATGTGCTGAGAGTTTTCTCATTTTTGTTTTGATTTTCCAGATATACCCCAACAAAATTGTCCAGGTCCAGATTAGACATGGAATTTATCATTCCTACATGTACCATATATCTTTGCATAGTCGTGAATGAACAAGAAGGAAATGGGAAAACGCTACTATTTACATTTGAAAAAATCTTAGATGCTGTAAGATACAATTCACTATATAGGTGTATACCGGTTTCAAATAAAGATTACCAGTGTTTCTTCAAATTCTCAAAGGAGAGTATGATTTTTAGAGCATGAGCATTTGACTAGGCTACAGTTTTTGCTGTGTTCTACAGTAAAGGGTATTTTGTTGATGCGGAAAAGTATTGAAAAGAATACTGAACTTTTATTTCTCTCTCCAGAAGTACACAAATCGTTCATTCTTTTTGTATTTTTTTAAAAACTTTTCCAGCAGTTTTTGAAAGAAAGATCCATACAAATGCAAGGTTAATATTGTTTGTATCCTGTTGCCTCAAGAATACCAGACTGATTAGAGATACACAGTATTGATTTTGTTAATACATTACATTTGTTACTGGGCAAAAGACTACTGGTTTCTTCTAAATAATTAATGTTTTGATCTACATTGGGATGAAAGAGGCAGGCAATATCTTTGAATCTCTGCTAACTTTTTCTGCTTACTCTTTTTTCCCCCTCTACCTAATTAGGAATGATTTAACAACACAAAACAACACAAGAAAGCAAGAACCAGTAAATCTGACGAAAACAGTTTCTGAATAAAAGTAAGAAAGACTATAACCAAGTCAAATAGTTCATAGAAATTACAGTAATTTCTGTAGTTCCACAATTTAGAAGTAGACTTTTTACATCATATTTCTGAAATAGGATGAGGGTATACAGTATTGGATTGCTGCTATAAAGTGCCATTTATATAATTTTATATATCAATTTTAAACTGAAGTACACTACACATATCAGCACAATCTTCTTCTAGTTCCTGTAAGCTTAAGTGGTCACACAGGCTCTGAAGGAGATGTAAGTCCTATATAACTGTACAACTGGTCCCTCTAGCCCAGGGGTGTCAAACCTCACGGCCCGCAGCCCAGATGTGTCATGTGCTGGCCACCCCCACCCCCCCCCATTTTAGCAAAGGGGAAAAAAGTTGTGATACATCACATGAGAAAAATGTGACACCATGAATTAACAAGAATAATGAAAAAAAACTAATTAAAACTAAAAAAAAATTAATTTCTAAAAGTCATCATTAAAACTAAGACAATTTAATAGCATACATACTAATCATTCGGTAAAACAATAAGAAAATTAATTAAAATGAAAAATGAAAAAACAGTCTAGTTTCATGTCTAAGTAATGTGTTTAAAAACGAACTAAATCCAGACCTCATTATTCAGTTCTGTGTATATCTTAGAATAGAATAGAATAGAATAGAATTCTTTACTTGACCAAGTGTGATTGGACACACAAGGAATTTGTCTGGGTGCATATGCTCTCAGTGTATATAAAAGAAAAAATACTACAATGCTAAATTCAGAAGTATGAATCTAAGTTCAGATTAATTTCAATTAAGTTCTTAATTATAACAAAATTCCTTATTATCAAATTCCACTAGTCTCCCTATTTGAAAGTCTAAACCAAATCTTTGTTCAAAACCAGGGGGAATTATGGCATCCCTGATTAGCAGTCACTCAGCTTCTGCTTAGATAGCTTTAATAAACAACACCCTTCTGCCCCAGGGATCAATGGTAGCGAATGACCTATCTAAGAAACACAGCTCTTATCGTGCAGTTTACATTTGAAAAATAGATGTTAGTTAAGTAGTGGGTAAGAAAAAGAACAATGAATTAGGTAGTCACCTGTTTGAATCTTACCTTTGTGCTTCTCAAATAGTGGGGTGGGCTCTCCTGGAGGGGGGGCATGGAGCAATGCCACGGGGGGCATGTGACCCCAGGAATGTGCTTTTTTTTTGCTGCAGGGAGTCAAGTTATTTTGCACTGAACAATAGCACACAACACAGAGCAGGACATATGAAATGCAGCTAACAAACGCTTAAAGAGATACCATGGAAAAATATTTAACAGGGAAGAAAGGAGGAGAGAGACAGAGATAATGAGATAAATGTAAGCAGTGAAGGGCTACGAAAATTTTTACTACCACATTGTGGGCGTGGCTTATGCAGGACGCCCTGCATTTTCTTTCAGTGCAAATTGGGTGTTCTGGGATAGAGCTCCATTTTCACTACCCCACTGCGTTCTCCCCCCCTGTCTGGGCAGTAGCCCACCCCTGAATGTAAATCTCCCGAAAGCTAAGCTGAGGAAATATGACGAAGTGTATGTAGCACTTAGTTTCACTGTGACTACGGTGGGAGACGAGGAAAGATCAATATGTTTACTGTGTCTAAAAATGTTGGCAGCTGACAGCATGAAGCCAAATAAATTAAAGCATCACTTAAATAACTTACATCCCAATCGTTTGAGTTTTTCAGTGAAAATGTGCTGACTATTGCAAACGATTGTCCCGTGGAGAGTTGGGAAGGGGTGCGAAGTGTTTACTTCTTCCTGAAGGGGGGGGGCATAACAGAAAATAATTGAGAAGCACTGCCTTAGTGTCACCTCTTCATTTGCAACAAAATCGCAATCAATTTTGCAACAAATCATGCATATCATTCACTTTAACACTGTAAGGCTGAATTCCAAAATTCGTTCTGAAAATATTTGTAGATTTGGTGCAATCTAGAATAGAATAGAGTAGAGTAGAGTAGAGTAGAATAGAATAATAGAATAGAATTCTTTATTGGCCAAGTGTGATTGCACACATATAAGATTTTTATTAACATAATTTTTTTTATTGTTTTTATTAAATAAAACAATTTTTATTTAATAAAAATAAATATTTAATAAAAAAAATTTTTTAAATTAAAATAAAACATTTTTATTGTTTCCTCATTGCTTATTTGATCCCCCCAATGACAATCATTAAGTGTTGTACCTCATGATTCTTGACAAATGTATCTTTTTCTTTTATGTACACTGAGAGCATCTGCACCAAAGACAAATTCCTTGTGTGTGCAGTCACACTTGGCCAATAAAGAATTCTATTCTATCTAATGCTTGAACTACCATTCTCTTGCCTGTTCTACATAACTGAAACACAGTGTCATAATCCTAGGCACACATATTTGGAAGCAAATTTTGCTGATTTCTCTCTAGGAAATTCTCTCATTCCTTCACATTGCCAGCCACTCTTCCCACATTCCCTCCTATAATATTGCAGCTGGCAGCACTAGCAAGAACTGACTTCCAGCAGTCAGTGAGTAATGAGGTGCTGAAAACAGCTCTCACCCACCCCCATCCCCAGACCCCCACAGCATCAGCTCAGTTTTTGACAGAGCTTCTGTACCTTCTGCTACCGGCAGTCTAGCTTCTCCACCCCTCCCTTCCCTGCCCATTCTATTATGTGAGTCTATATGTGCTCCAGGATTAAAAGGGATGGCAGGCAACCAACACCACTTCTGAAACATTAAAGGAAGGGGGAATAATTACAAGATGATGGGCAGACACAGTTTGATCTTGATGGTTTTTTTTGCCAGAGTTTCCTCCTTTGGAAGCAGTGAACATTGAGGGAAATGTCAACCTCCAGGCTTAGTCCAGCTGAGGTTGCTTACCTGCCTGGGTATTACAGATAGAAAACACACACACACACACACACACACACACACACCAGGAGTACTGTATTCAGTTCTGGTCACCACACTTCAAAAGAGACATTGAAACTCTGGAGAAGGTGCAAAAAAGAGCAACCAAGATGATTAAGGGATTGGAAACCAAGACTTATGAAGAGAGACTGCGGGAACTTGGCATGGATAGCCTAGAGAAAAGGAGGGCCAGAGTGGACATGATAGCAGTCTACAAGTATACGAGGGGATGTCACAGAGAGGAGGGAATCACTTTATTCTTCAGGGCACCAGAGGGCCAGACGAGGAACAACGGCTGGAAGCTGACCAAGGAGAGATTCAACATGGAAATAAGGAGGAACTTCCTGACGGTCAGAGCGATCAACCAATGGAACAACCTATCAGCAGACGTTGTGAACTCCAACACTCTGGACATTTTTAAGAGAAGATTGAACTGCCACTTGACTGGTGTATTATAGGGTTCCTGCTTGGGCAGGGGATTGAACTCGATGACCTCCATGGTCCCTTTCAACTCTAACAATAAATAAATAAATAAATAAATAAATAAATAAATAAATAAATAAATAAATAAATAAATAAATAAATAAATAAACATTCTGCCTAAAAACAAGGAAGTCCAGAGAAGCAAATAAAATCTAATAGACCAGACAGGCACCAGTGTAGCCCAAGGGCTGAGAGAAGGGTCAGGTTTTAAGGGGTCATTTAAAGAAGGGCAGAAGACCTATGAATATCAAAAGGACTTTTGTTCCAGAAGGGCAAACATCCCAACTGCTTTGATACCACAGGTCACACAGTTTCATTGATGGGACATGGAGCATGCCAACCCTGTCAGAACATAGAGGATTGGCAGAAATTATTGAAGAAAGGCATTCCCTTGTATAACTGGACCTTGTGCCTAGAAGGGCTGTCTAGGTGATAACCAGCACTTTACATTGACCAGGAAGTCAACTGATATTCTGGAGACCTCACCTACAAAAAGATATTGACAAAATTGAACAGGTCCAAAGACGGGCTACAAGAATGGTGGAAGGTCTTAAGCATAAAACGTATCAGGAAAGACTTAATGAACTCAATCTGTATAGTCTGGAGGACAGAAGGAAAAGGGGGGACATGATCGAAACATTTAAATATGTTAAAGGGTTAAATAAGGTCCAGGAGGGAAGTGTTTTTAATAGGAAAGTGAACACAAGAACAAGGGGACACAATCTGAAGTTAGTTGGGGGAAAGATCAAAAGCAACATGAGAAAATATTATTTTACTGAAAGAGTAGTAGATCCTTGGAACAAACTTCCAGCAGACGTGGTAGATAAATCCACAGTAACTGAATTTAAACATGCCTGGGATAAACATATATCCATTGTAAGATAAAACACAGGAAATAGTATGAGGGCAGACTAGATGGACCATGAGGTCTTTTTCTGCAATCAGACTTCTATGTTTCTATGTTTTTATGATAAGCCAAGATAGAGATGTGTCATTTTATTGCAGTATTACCATAACTTCATTCTGGAACAGTTGCTCCCATGAGCTAATGAATATACACTGCTCAAAAAAAGAGATAAAGGTGACACTGAAACAACACTCCAAGTAAATCAAACTTCTGTGAAATCAAACTATCCACTTAAGAAGAACACTGATTGACAATCAATCTCACATGTTGTTGTGCACACTTAACTTTGTACAGAACAAAGTATTCAAAGAGAATATTTCATTCGTTCAGATCTAAGATATGTTATTTGAGTGTTCCCTTTATTTTTTGAGCAGTATATCATGCTTTAGTTATAAAATCTGCATTGCCTGTTGCAAGTTTTTCCCAAGTATAATTTAAGGGTTTAAATTTTAAACCCTAAATGGCTATTTAAAAGGTAGTCTATCTCAGAATCCATCCATCTAGACACAGGTGTCACTGAAAGAGGCCTTAAACCTGGCCTTATTTTCTGAAGCCCACTGGTAGGACGGATGGAAGAGGTCTTCTCTTGTGTTACTGCCACATGACACAGGCCCAATCCCAAGAAATTGCATTTGACTGTCACCGGTCCACTTTCTGCTATAAATGGATAGCACAATTTTGTAGATAAGTCACAAAAGTCAATTTCATTAGTAAAAATCCATTTTTATATCGCTATCCCGCCTAGCTACTCTGTATATTGATATACAGTGATTCCTTGCTACTTCGCGGTTCGCCTTTTGTGGACTTGGTGCATCGCGGGTTTTTATAAAATATTAATGGAAAAAATATATTGCGGATTTTAGCTACTTCGCGGGTTTTCTGATCAACCAGAGAGTGCTGTTTTGTATCCCAGAGCCTGATTGGCTCAGTACAGTAGTGCCTTGTTTACCTTTTGTCTGTGTGCAGCTTCCCCATCTCTGAATCTGCTCCTACACTCGGCCATTTCATGTGGAGTATCGTTTCATCCCGTAGGTTTAGGAATTCCAAACATTTTACAGTAAGTATAAAGGTACAATACAGGCACAGAACAGTGTGGGAATGGTTATTAAGGGAATGGGAAAGGTTTATGTAGTGTAAAAGTGTGGGGGAGGCTTAAAATAGTGTATAAATACTTAAATAAATATAGCATCCCTACTTCGCGGATTTTCTTTTATCGTGGGTGGTCCTGGAACGTAACACCCGCGATAAACGAGGGATCACTGTAAACCAGTCTTAACATCACTAAGTTTCAGTAATAATTTTGAGATGTAGCTTGTGCCTTACTGTTAACTCTTGGGTTAGGACTACTCATTCAATGACCATTCAAAGTTATAACTGTGCTGAACAAAGGGGACATAAGACTAGTCCTTGAAGTTCCAGATATTGAAGTTGCAATATCCCCGTGGTCATGTGACAGATTCGGGCATGTGTCAACCAACCAGCTTACAATTGTGATGGTGGCATTCATGTGATCACCATTTGCAACCTTCTCTGCTTGCTTCCCAAAAAATCAAAGTCTATGGGGAAGAAGCAAGCAGGATGTTGCAAGTCACTCCTGCAAGTAATTCCGGCTCCTGCCAAGTTTTATTTATTTTTTGCTTGTTCACCTGTACTCCTTAGAGCAGTGGTTCTCAACCTGGGGGTCGGGACCCCTTTGGAGGTTGAATGACCATTTCACAGGGGTCACCTAAGACCAGGGAAAAAGACAAATTCCCCATGATGTTAAGAAATAAACCTTCTATTCTGGCGCCTTGGAACATATTTTTACAATCCGACCAATCAGGCGTTTACAGTGTGGGTGTCCTTCTAACCTTCCTGCCAATCAGCTTAAAGATCTGTTGGGAGAATTGGCACTAGACTTATGGTTGTGGGGTTACCACAACATGAGAAACTGTATTAAGGGGTCGCGGCATTAGAAAGGTTGAGAACCACTGCCTTAGAGTCCATCCACGCATTCACCCACCTGTCTGCCCATAGCTCTTGCTCACTAGCTCGCTTGCTTCCTACTGGTCTTTGCTTAATGACAGGTATGATCCTTACTTAACAATGGCAAAGGTGACAGCTGGGATTGCCATCACTATCATCTGACATCATGCTTTATGAGTGCACTACTTAGTGGTGGAAATCTCAGTCCCAATTCCTCTTGTAATCTAAGGACTACTTGCATTTTTGTTGCTGTTGTTGTTAATGTTGGTTTCTAGATTCCTTTAGTCAGCAACATTATTTCTTTTGCTTTAATTTAATGCAAATATTTATTTTATTTTATTTATTTATTTATTAGATTTGTATGCCGCTCTTCTCCGAAAATTCGGGGCGGCTCACAAAAATCAAAATAACACTAGATGTAGATAAAATATTTCAAGTTTCTTTGAGCATCTGAGATAAGCATGATTATCTTGAAGCTAACTTTGAGGAAGCTTACTATTTCAGAAAACTTTTCTATTTATATTGTCATGGCAGGTGGCACCAGCAAATCTCAAAAAATAAGGCTAAACAGGCTTGAGGCTGGTTAGCAGTTAGATAGGAAACTACCAGGAAATCCCAGAACTGTAAGATAGACTGGGAAGTTTTTTTAAAAAATGCAAGAAGGAAGTGGCAAACTATTTCAATATTGTTGTTGAGCAAATTACAGGGGCAAATAAAAGATTATTTATAATGTCTTCTGCAGTTCCCTGGTAATTGTAGAACAGGATACATCAAAAAATAAGTGCCTTCTTTAGGAGCATTGCAGAGAAAGAATGGTTAGTTTCTGAGCTTTTTTCCCCTCTTTCCAGGCCATCGGCCTGCATCAAAACCTTGGATTTGTGAAAAGTTGTTAAAGAAGCTTCCAGGCAAAATAAAGGATGAAAAGGGATCTAATTTTCAGGGTGCTTATGAATTGTGGATGTTCACCTAGTTAAATAAATTGATATTTTCCATATTAGCTCAAAGCAAAAAAAAAAAAAAAATGATGTAATTGTTCTCCTCCCTCTTTTTTTCTTCTTCTTCTGAGGCTTAGGTTTAATATCTTTATTGAAAATTGGGTGCTTCTGTTACATGTCATGATGCTTTATTCTCTGCAATCTAAAGTGAGTCTTTTTCATGTTGATTGCGATATGGCTTAAATAATAAGGACCTGATTCAGAAAGCTTTACCTACCCACCGGCAGTCTGACAAGCAAGTTCACAGCATACTAATAACTCTATAAAAAAAAATCACATTTATTTTTTACGTTACTGTTCACTGTTTGAGGGAGGGCGGATGTCAGCAGGAAGGGGGATTTTGTTAGCATGACACTAGGAAGTCATGAACCTATTGGTTTTATTAACATCGCTTCTATGCCACTTAAAATGTCATAGCACTGCGTAACCTCATTTTATTCAGCAGCCCAAACAATCCCATTCAGTGGATCACTGTTGTTCCCATTTTAAAGCCGAGATGCTAAGGCTGAAAGAGTGTGACCTGCTCAAATCTGCAGCCGAAACAGGATTTAAAAACCCCACGTCTCCCTGCTAACTGGCTTACAGTGTGCATGAGATATGTGTGTGTCAGTCTAAAGCTAGCATTCGTACACCTATCTTCTTTCTCCAAATCATATTTTGTTGGTGTATACTTAAGTGTACCAACCAGCGAGGGGGGTGGGAACCATGACAGAGGAGGCAGGCAGTTTTCAATATCAGTGGAAAAATGCAGAGGGAATAAAAGCTGATAATACAGTGGTACCACCTCTACTTACAAACTTAATTCATTCCGTGACCAGGTTCTTAAGTAGAAAAGTTTGTAACAAGAAGCAATTTTTCCCATAGGAATCAATATAAAAGCACATAATGCATGCGATTGGGGAAACCACAGGGAGGGTGGAGGCCCTGTTTCCTCCCAGGAGGTTCCTAGAGAGGCCTCACACAGAGGCTTCTCCCTGCCTTTTCTGGCCCTGTTTCCTCCCAGGAGGTTCCTAGAGAGGCCCCACAGAGACTTCTCCCTGCCTTTTCTGGCCCTGTTTCCTCCCAGGAGGTTCCTAGAGAGGCCCCACAGAGGCTTCTCCCTGCCTTTTCTGGCCCTGTTTCCTCCCAGGAGGTTCCTAGAGAGGCCCCACAGAGGCTTCTCCCTGCCTTTTCTGGCCCTGTTTCCTCCCAGGAGATTCCTAGAGAGGCCCCACTGCCTTTTCCAGTTACACTTTCGGAGGCTCGGGTTTGTAAGTAGAAAATGGTTCTTGAGAAGAGGCAAAAAAATCTTGAACACCCGGTTCTTATTTAGAAAAGTTCGTAAGTAGAGATATTCTTAGGTAGGTAGAGGTATCACTGTATAAGAGATCTGTTTTTTAACAGTGATTTACAGTGTCTTCTCAGTCTTACCAACCATCATTGAGCCAAAATTATGGTAAGAAGCACAAGCTTCACACTCGACTTAAGCAATGCGAGAATAAAATGGAATGTAACACAGTTCCGATGCAGATTATCCGTGGTGTTTTCCTCCTAGGAATCAGGTAAGGGTTTGTGTATATGTTTATTTTTTAAAGAAAGCTCATTGAGAACTTTTCCCAAGCCAGCTAAGTGCTGGACAAATCTCATCACACAAAATACTGTGGTTGAGGATGATATAACTTTTCCTTTTCCACATCTGGAAGGGACCAAGCTGCAGGAAGGCTGACCTAATATCTTGTACTTAAAAAGAAACACAGAGAGAGAGAGAGAGAGAGAGAGAGAGAGAGGAGAATTGAACAGTCCTCTCTCTCTCTCTCTCTCTCTCACTCTCTCTCTCACTCACTCTCACTCACTCTCTCTCTCCGAATTTCCCCGTCTTTATTGCTGGATCTGCTTGTGTGTTTCATTTACTTCCCTCTGATCATTTGCTTGCACTGTGTCTAATGAATTTTCATGGATTAAATATTTCCTGTTGGTTTAATGTGGCACCAAGACTACAAACAGCCAGCAGTGCATGACAGAAGACCTTGCATCTTTTTAATCCCAGTCAAGGGCAGCAGATGATGGTGGTGATGCTTGCTATACCCTTGGAAAGTAATTCCAGCAAAAGGACAGATGTCCTTATTTTCTTTTACCCTTTGTTGGTGCTTAGCGGTTTATTTTATCTAGCACTGATATGTAGGCAGTTTAGAAATATTGCTTCGTCGTCATTTTAACAGCTTTTTCAATGGGGAGGATGACCAATAGTTCAGCTAATCATTTGGCTATCTTTATAAAATGAAAACTCAAAGGACAACATGCATTCATGTGTTTTGCTCATATCCTTCTAATGTGTATGCATCACACTTGCTTGGAGAAACACAGTTCATAAGGGAGCTGCATAAGGGAATTTATAAGCCAGCAACATTTATACTTGAGAATTCTGTGCTGCTATAAAACCATCTCAAGTCTTCTGTGATCCCATGACATCAGCTGTATTCAAAAGCAAAGCTGATTTTTCTTCTGGCTCAGTTGAGCTATATTTGAAACCACTAGAAAACTTTCCTTCTCTGAAGTTATATGTGATGGAATGTAGTAAGGAGGTGGATTTTTAGGAGCAAGGCGTACATTCCAGAGAAATAAGATGCAACTCAGTCCAGATACTGTATATGAAAAAAAGAGGATGAAGACAGTCTCTATCTAATAGGTAGAGTATAATAGATTATATATTACGTACAGATAGTAGATCATCAGACAAGAATTTGTCTACAGGTCTGAAACAATAGAAGAACTCAGTTTAGAAGAATCTCCACTTGGAATTTTTTGTTTGGGGTCTGACATGTTTTTAGTTTTGCAGATGTTATGCGCAGTTCATTTCCCATTTTCAGGAATGTTTATCTCACCCTGTTTCCAATTTAGCTTGGTTCTGACCTTTTCAGGGGAAGATGGCTTGATGGCTTTGCAGCCTTTGCAGCCTCCCTTTATAAGAATTACTTGGCTTTTTTTTTTTTCATACCAACAGACAAATTTACAAAACATGAAATAAAAAAATATGGAGGGGGTAGAGTATTCTTCAATTCAATTCAATTTAATTCAATTTATTAGATTTGTATGCCGCCCCTCTCCGAAGACTCGGGGAGGCTCACAACAATAATAAAAACAATATAACAGTGAACAAATCTAATATTAAAAGAAAAGATATATAAAACCCCAACAATTAAAACCATACAACACATACATACCAAACATAAAATATAAAACCCTGGGGGAGGTGTCTCAGTTCCCCCATTCTTCTTCTTCTTGTGCCATTTAGACTTTGGTGATCATGTTGACATTCCAACATTATTATTCATATGATTTAATTTTATTTTGCCCAGAGTAAGGAGTGAGGAGTTATTTTTTTATCACTCCAGCCTCTGCAACAGCTTAACATGGTTTGAAAATGGCAATAGATGTTTGATGCAAATATAGGCTTTTCAATAAAGAAAAGTTGAAATAGAAAAAATAAATGTGATATGCTCATGGAACCGTACCAACAATAGACTTTGAAGAATGAAATGGCAAACTGAAGATGGTACTGTGAAATGCGAAACCAATGACCATGGCAGAATGAAAAGACGGCAAGTGGACCAGCTCTTTGTAATTCCTCTCCAGACATGTTTTCAAATTCATGGACATACTGCTCCTTGTTTGTTTGTTTTGTCTGTCTGTTTGTCAAAACATGTACAAAATAGCAGGTATTGGTATAAACATAAGCAAAGTAGGTACAAGTAATTAGGTCAATAGGACAGTAAGACGGGGACAATAGGCACGATGATGCGCTTATGCACGGCCCTTATAGACCTCTTAGGAATGGGGAGAGGTTGACTGTAGACAGTCTAAGGTTAAAGTTTTGGGGGTTTGCTAAAGAAACCACAGAGTCAGGCAGAGCAATCCAGGCATTGATCACTCTGTTGCTGAAGACATATTTTCTGCAATCGAGTTTGGAGAGAGAGAGGTACCATTTGAGAAGAACAAACAATGAACCCGATCAAGCTCAGATAAGAGCTTCTAAAGATTACTCATGGGTCAAAACAAAGTCTTTCTCTCCATTATTGAAGAGCCAAGGTGGCACAGTAGGTAGAGTGCAGTACTACAGGCCATAAAGCTGACTGCTAGATCTCCAGGTCAGTAGTTCAAATCTCATCACCGGCTCAAGGTTGACTCAGCCTTCCATCCTTCTGAGGTGGGTAAAATGGGGACCCGGATTGTGGGGGCAATATGCTGGCTCTGTTAAAAAGTGCTATTGCTAACATACTGTTATGCCCTTTGTTAAAAGGGCCCTATAAATAAATGTTTATTATTGTTGTTGTTGCTATTGTTGTTGTTGTTGTTGTTGTTGTTGTTGTTATTATTATTATTATTATTATTATTATTATTATTATTAGAATTAGTATTATATTTGCAGTCATCCCTCATTCCTATTTAAATCTACACGAAACTGCTGAGTGAGGTCACTTTTTGGCATGAGTTAAAGTTTTGTCAGTGTGCTTCTTTTCTTGGAGGTGAAGCAAAGTTTCTAGTTAAATAAGGTCATTTGCAACTATGATCCTGTGTCCATGCCCTTTCCTGGGTCAATCATTACCTATGCTTTTCAGGACTTTAAAAAAGTATAAGTACTTCTTATGGCTATTCTGAAGTGATTATGATCAGACACAGAGCTCCAGAGGAGCAATTGAGTGATATTCCCATAAGTGGCCAGACCTCTCTCTAGATAGAATACCCAAGGGTACTGCTTAATGACCCAAGCTTAATTACGGTGGGTATGAGCCAGCCACCATGAAGCAATTTGAAGTCCTGTTGATTTCACTGGGAGGTTAAGCAAATGTTTTGCTTACATATTTCTAATGCAGCAACATCCAGTACCAGGAACATTTTAAGAATTCAGAGAACATCACAGACGTTGAGGTAACTCACCTTTGTATTAAAAGCTCCCAGATGACCAAACAGAAATGAGTCAATCTACTGAAGTTGAAGGCAGAGGAACACCTTCAAATATTTGAGCCATTGGTTTGCATTTCATAGATATTCATCACTCTATTTTTTTTTCTCTTTGAGTATTCATTTTTATTGTGATATTTTATTTTATTTTTATTTATTTATTTATTTATATTGTCCAATACACAATAATACACAACGAAGGTTATAGAGGATGTAGTAGAGAAGAAACACAAGATATAGGAGAGACTATAGGACAGGGGACGGAAGGCACTCTAGTGCGCTTATGCATGCCCCCTTACTGACCTCTTAGGAATCTGGAGAGGTCAACCGTGGATAGTCTAAGGGTAAAATGTTGGGGGTTAGGGGATGATACGACAGAGTCCGGTAATGAGTTCCACGCTTCGACAACCTGATTACTAAAGTCATATTTTTTTACAGTCAAGTTTGGAGCGGTTAATGTTAAGCTTGATATAGTTTTGCGGTCCTAGATGCCTTGCATTTTGTGCTTGGGAAATGAAGATAGTTTTTATTATGGTTGTTCTGTTTGTGAGAAAATATCAGATATTTTAGGTTTAGTGTAGACTCTTTCCAGTCATTTGGTGGCTTAAGAAGATCTCTTCCTGCCATGGAAAATGAACAGTTGAAGACACATCCATTTTTAAAGTGTAAAAATGTTATTATTTTCTCGTCTTAACATGCATGTTCAATCTGTGTACCAGTAATTCAGGAATTATCACCCAGCCCACAGAAATGTTGGTGGGCAGCTCGTTTTTGGTTACTAGTGAGAATATATCCTCTATGCTAAATTACAATTTTGTGGAACGTGAATCAATGCTGGCATGTTCTCCTTTGGGTAAGAAGGGTAACTAAAACAGTATTTCCCATCCAAATATATTGTTTCCCAGGATGTTAGAGATCGACAATACAAAATACCCTCAAGGTTATGCAGAAAAGATATCCATCTTGGAAGTGTACCAATTGTTCTTTCACCACATATTTGAGGTTTTTGTATGCCTACGACTGGCTTAATTTTACCTGGAGCAAATTGTCACCATCACTGCAGCTCACTTGGCCGTGCACTAAGGAAACGATAGGAGACCATGGGTCATGTAATATCTCCCCGCTTTCTTGGCAGAAAGAAGCCGGCTTGGACAAGGTAATGCAGGATAGGAAGGCGAAGCAGAGCCTGGGTAGGAAGAGTCCACATGAGCAAAAAGCAGCTCATTGTTCCCTGCCGCCAAGCATGACCAGCCCTTCAGGGAAACTCACTGTGGGTAGGAGGAGTCAAGGGAGAAAATGTTCCCCTCTCAGAATGAAAAAATTACTATTTAATGAAGGAAAGAAAATTAGCAAAGTTACACATCAGCCATGAATGGCTGGTCCTTTATGTTCTGAAGGAGTAGCGCATGTGTATCATCAAATAATAAAGAGGTTGTTGTGTGTAAGCTCATAGAAACATAGAAGATTGATGGCAGAAAAAGACCTCATGGTCCATCTAGTCTGCCCTTTTACTATTTCCTGTGTTTTATCTTAGGATGGATATGTGTTTATCCCAGACATGTTTAAATTCAGTTAGTGTGGATTTACCAGCCACGTCTGCTGGAAGTTTGTTCCAAGCATCTACCACTCTTTCAGTAAAATAATATTTTCTCATGTTGCTTCTGATCTTTCCCCCAACTAACCTCAGATTGTGCCCCCTTGTTCTTGTGTTCACTTTCCTATTAAAAGCACTTTCCTACTTAACCTTATTTAATCTTTTAACATATTTAAATGTTTCGATCATGTCCCCCCTTTTCCTTTTGTCCTCCAGACTATACAGATTGAGTTCATTAAGTCTTTCCTGATAAGTTTTATGTTTAAGACCTTCTACCATTTTTGTAGCCCATCTTTGGACCCATTCAATTTCATCAATATCTTTTTGTAGTTGAGGTCTCCAGAACTGGACACAGTATTCCAAATGTGGTTTCACCAGCGCTCTATACAGCGGGATCACAATCTCCCTCTTCCTGTTTGTTATACCTCTAGCTATGCAGCCAAGCATTCTACTTGCTTTCCCTACCACCTGACTGCACTGTTCACCCATTTTGAGACTGTCAGAAATCTCTACCCTAAATCCTTCTCTTCTGAAGTTTTTGCTAACACAGAACTGCCAATACAATACTCAGATTGAGGATTCCTTTTCCCCAAGTGTATTATTTTACATTTGGAAACATTAAACTGCAGTTTCCATTGCTTTGACCACTTATCTAGTAAAGCTAAGTCATTTGCCATATTGATGCCTCCAGGAATATCAACCCTATTGCACACTTTAGAGTCATCAGCAAATAGGCAAACCTTCCCTACCAAACCTTCCCCTATGTCACTCACAAGCTCAACTTGTAACTGAATATATCCATCTAGAAAATTTATTTTATTTATTTATTTATTTATTTTATTTATTCAATTTTTATGCCGCCCTTCTCCTTAGACTCAGGGCGGCTTACAACTTGTTAGCAATAGCACTTCTTAACAGAGCCAGCATATTGCCCCCACAATCTGGGTCCTCATTTTACCCACCTTGGAAGGATGGAAGGCTGAGTCAACCTTGAGCCGGTGATGAGATTTGAACCGCTGACCTTCAGATCTAGAGTCAGCTTCAGTCGCCTACAGTACAGCACTCTACCTGCTGCGCCACCCCGGCTCTTATGCTGACTCCATAAATATGCCGAAGGAGTCAATTTCCTAGATGGACATATGAAAATGTCTGTCTGCCTTCTTTTGGGATATTTTAAGTAGGCAGATAAAATTGCTTCAGCCTGCTTGATGGTGATACTCAAGTGTGATTTAGGAGTGTGTTTTTTCTCATTGATAGTTCCTTGAGTAGGGTATTGTTTTCTCCTTGATTGTTTGTTAACACCACACAAATCCCGAGTTCAACAAGATAGCAATAGCACGAGCACTTATATACTGCTTCACAGTGCTTTACAGCCTCCTCTAAGCGGTTTACGGACTCAGCCTATTGCCCCCAACAATCTGGGTCCTCATTTTACCCACCTCGGAAGGATGGAAGGCTGAGTCAAACTTGAGCCACTGAGACTCGATCTGCCAAACTGCAGGCAGCCATTAGTCAGCAGAATTAGCCAGCAATACTGAATTCTAACCATTGTGCCATCATGGCTCTTATGGCACTATTTGATGGAAGAGATCCAGAGCATGGTCTTTTTGCTAGTTCTGGAAAGTCAAGAAGAAAAAGGGAATGTTTCCTTCTTACAGTATTGATTTGTTTTTTTGTTTTTAGAAGGACTTTAGAGTTCATAGGATTTTCACTGCTTTTCATTTCCACAGTCCTTCGGCTCCACTTGAGCAAGTGGGGGGTATTGCCTACTGAGATATGCATACCCCAAGTTTAATTTTCCCATCTCCCAGTCCCATTGAATACAGTCAATGAAACATAGAAACATAGAAACAAAGAAGACTGACGGCAGAAAAAGACCTCATGTTCCATCTAGTCTGCCCTTATACAATTTCCTGTATTTTATCTTACAATGGATACATGTTTATCCCAGGCATGTTTAAATTCAGTTACTGTGGATTTACCAACCACGTCTGCTGGAAGTTTGTTCCAAGGATCTACTACTCTTTCAGTAAAATAATATTTTCTCATGTTGCTTTTGATCTTTCCCCCAACTAACTTCAGATTGTGTCCCCTTGTTCTTGTGTTCACTTTCCTATTAAAAACACTTCCCTCCTGAACCTTATGAAAGAAAAGTATTTTGTTTTATGGATTTTATGGGAATATTTGCATTCAGGACAACTACCATATTTTTCAGAGTATAAGATGCACCTTTTTCCTCCCTAAAAGAGGCTAATTGGGTGCATCTTATACTCTGAATGTAGCTCCCTCCCTCCTCCCAGCCCTAACTGGCTGCTAACAATCTTCCCAGCTCTTATCTTGCAGGCTCTTTCATTGTTTCTCTCTGCGAAGAATGTTTTCCAAGCCCTAAGTCTTTGCAGGGTTTTTTCCATGCTCTAACTTGCTCTGAATAAGTTTGTTTCCAACTCTAACCAGGTGCTAACGGCTTGCAAGCTCTTTCATTGTTACTCTCTGCTAAGAATGTTTTCCAAACCCTGTCTTTGTAGGGTTTTTTTTTAATATTCTCTACTTGTTCTGAATGTTTCTTTCCAGCCCTAACCAGGTGCTAACAATGTTCCCAGCTCTTACGGGCTTGCAAGCTCTTTCATTGTTACTCTCTCCAAATAAGCTTTTTTAAAAGACCAAACCAAGGGATAAAATAATGTGCTGAAGCTGACCATTCTAAGGACACTAGCCAGATGAATATCTGATAAGCAGATTCTTCTCCTATTTTTCTCCCCAAAAACTAAGGTGCGTCTCATATTTCGGTGTGTCTTATACAGTGAACCCTCGAGTTTCGCGTCCTCAAGGATCGCGAAAGGGCTATTTCGCTAGTTTTCAACCCGGAAGTAAACTCCACCATCTGCGCATGCGTGCCCTTCCACGCATGCGTAGATGGTGGAGTTTCCCCGCCGGGCAGAGGCTTCCCTGGGTCTTCCCCCTCTTGCCCCGGTAAGACCCCAGCGGCGGTGGGCTGGAGCGCGAGCTTGGGGCACCCTAGCTCCGCTTCCCAGCTGGGAAGCGGAGCCGGCAACAGCGTGGGCGGGCGGGCGGCGCGCGCGAGCTTGGGGCACCCTAGCTCCGCTTCCCAGCTGGGAAGCGGAGCCGGCAACAGCGTGGGCGGGCGGGCGGCGCACGCGAGCTTGGGGCAGCCTAGCTCCGCTTCCCAGCTGGGAAGCAGAGCCGGCAACAGCGTGGGCGGGCGGGGCGGCGCGCGCGAGCTTGGGGCAGCCTAGCTCCGCTTCCCAGCTGGGAAGCGGAGCCGGCAACATCGTGGGCGGGCGGGGCGGCGCGCGCGAGCTTGGGGCAGCCTAGCTCCGCTTCCCAGCTGGGAAGCAGAGCCGGCAACAGCGTGGGCGGGCGGGCGGCGCGCGCGAGCTTGGGGCAGCCTAGCTCCGCTTCCCAGCTGGGAAGCGGAGCCGGCAACAGCGTGGGCGGGCGGGCGGCGCGCGCGAGCTTGGGGCAGCCTAGCTCCGCTTCCCAGCTGGGAAGCGGAGCTAGGGTTTCCCCAAGCGCGCGCGCACCCCAGGCGCGAGCAACGGGGTGGGCGGGCGAAGGGCGGGCGGCAGTGGAAGTAAAAACACCATCTGCGCACGCGCAGATGGTGTTTTTACTTCCGCACCGCTACTTCGCGAAAAATCGATAATCTCTTGGGGTCCTGGAACGGAACCCTCGCGATGATCGAGGGTTCACTGTACTCCGAAAAATACGGCATATGCTGAAGTCCATGGTGAAAAAGTGAAGAGTTTATTGATGAATTCTGCATCTTGATCTTTCTTGCCTTTTCTCCCTAAGGCTGTTTGACATGACAAGCACCAGAAATCGCCTTAGTGTTTTTGCCTCTCCCTATAACTTTACATTAGCCTTCTGTGGCTCTCTTTACTGACTGATCTTGTCATCACCCTTTCATAATGCAGAACAGAGCAAGAACCTCGGTAGAGCTGCATACAGAGTTGGCCTTCTCCGGGTCCCATCGACTAAACAATGTCATTTGGCGGGACCCAGGAGAAGAGCCTTCTCTGTGGCGGCCCCGACCCTCTGGAACCAGCTCCCCCCGGAGATCAGAACTGCCCCATCCTCCTTGCCTTTCGTAAAGTTCTTAAGACCCATCTCTGCCGTCAGGCATGGGGGAACTGAAACATCTCCCCCCGGCCTATAAAGTTTTTACATGGTATGTTTGTGTGTATGCTTGCTTTTAATAATGGGGGTTTTAGTGTTTTTTAAATTATTAGATTTGTTCTTACATTGTCTTTTTTATTGTTGTGAGCCGCCCCGAGTCTACGGAGAGGGGTGGCATACAAATTTAATTAAATAATAATAATAATAATAATAATAATAATAATAATAATAATAATAATAATAATTTTGCCTGTATCTGTGATTTGGAGTGATAGTCTTAGCCTATATAGCGAACTGGAGCATATGATTCTGTGTTGCAAGTTTCATGGAAGAAGCTTCACTGATGCTTATTTAACAACACTAACTCGACTTGCCTATCCGTATGGAGAAAGTTGTCTTCAAATAGGGAACTTGAAGGTAAAAAAGCAGATAGTGACTTTCCTGTATATCAGTCTAAGCCTTAATGTGATTTGTTTGGTTGTGGCTTAGCTTAGTATGTTGTCTGGGTCCAGGAATATGATTTAAAAATCACAGCATGACCAAAATGGATAGCTTACGATCTCTCTGTATCCCACTGTCCTTACTGGCACTTAAGACCAAGTCTTAAGACTTAAGATCTTCTCACAAAATTTGATGGTAAATTTTATTTTTATTTATTTGTTTGTTTGTTTTGTCAAGTACGTATTGGTGGTATATGGAGATATAATAATATTTATATAGATGATACTAGTAAGAGAGAAACATTAGGACAGGAGACGGAAGGCACTCTGGTGCACTTATGCACGCCCCTTACTGACCTCTTAGGAATCAGGAGAGGTCAACAGCGGATAGTCTAAGGGTAAAGTTTTGGGGGTTAGGTGATGATACTACAGAGTCTAGGGGTGAGTTCCATGCATCAACTACTCAGTTACTAAAGTTGTATTTGCTGCAGTTGAGTTTATAGCAGTTTACTTTAAGTTTGTATCTGTTGTGTGCTCGTGCGCTGTGGTTGAAGCTAAAGTATTTGTTGACAGGAAGGACGTTGTAGCAGATGCTTTTATGGGCTATGGTGAGGTCGTGTTTAAGGCGACGTAGTTCTCAGCTTTCAAAGCTTAGGGTTGTAAGTCTAGTTGCATAGGGCATTCTTCCTTTTTTATACTTTTATCCCTTTTACTTATTCTCATCTGGATTTTTTTTTCCATGTGTCATTTTTTGTGGAGTTTTTTTTTTTGTTCTTTGTATTTTATTTGTTTTCAAATAACAATTTGTAGACCATACATTGGTAGTCAGGTGGCATATAAATTTAATAAATCCTTATTATGGTCCATCACACCATCAGTCAGATGTCCAAACTTAATTGTTATTGTCATTTGTTATACAATTTGTCACATGCTACAGCTCCTACTGACCCAACAGTTCAAAAGCAGGTGACTGCAAGTAGATAGATGAGTACCACCTCTGTGGGCAACTTCATGGGGGCAACAGTGGGCAACTTCATGGGCAATGGTGATGTCACTATTCAATCTTTTCAACCCAGAAGAACTTTGGTTCTCCTGACACAAATGATGTAGTAGTAGTAGTGATATTAAAAAGGGCTGGGAAAATTGAACCTGCAGTCCTCAAAGTGTGAGTTTGTTTGGGTATGCTCTTCACTCCTAGTTTCTGATTGGAATTCTGTGTGAACTTGTGAGGTTCTGGCAACAAATAATGCTTATACAAACCATGGTTTAGCATGACATGTGAGCCTAGTAACTTCAGAGGGGATTTGGATTGAGTAGCAGTATTTTTCCTCCCATGTTATCCCTTGCTAGAAAGAAAATGATGCAAACACATCAGGTTTATACTACTTTCCACCAGTTATGGTCAGTTGGCCCTTGTAGCTTGTGTTTCTTTAACAGATCCACTTTGCATTTTTCTTTTTAGTACAAAAAGCACTAAAGAGCAAGTATCTAAGATGATGGAAGTGGCAAATTGCAACAAATGAATGAAATATACAATATACTGACAATACTTGTAACTTGTTGCTTATATCCTAAGATTTTTATTAATATTGCTTCTTCATTGCTTATTTGACCCCTATGACAATCATCAAGTGTCGTACCACATGATTCTTGACAAATGTATATTTTATTTTATGTACACTGAGAGCATATGCACCAAGACAAATTCCTTGTTTGTCCAATCACACTTGGCCAATAAAATTCTATTCTATTCTATTCTATTCTATTCTATTCTATACCACTTTCATAGTCAGAAACGGGGATTCAAATAATCTTTTGTTGAAGGTAAATGAAAAGGGTACAAAATTCATTCTGCTGATAGGTATTGCAAAACCAAGAGGATGATGATGATGATGATGATTTATTGGATTTGTATCCTGCCTCTCTCTGAGGACTCAGGGTGGCTTTGTACAACAAGCAATGTGTAAATTCTAATAGAGAAAATGTTAAAGTGGCAACACATTTTACCTTTCTAGGCTCTAAAATTCCCAGGTATAATGAGAGTAGCCAAAAAATAAAGAAAGAGTTGCTACTTGGGAGAAAGACTATGAGAGAACTAGGTCCAGTAGTTTCTCCTCCTCCCAAGGCACACTGTCTCTCTGCCATTTGGAATAGAGCTATTAACTTAATATGGAGGGAGAGGTATTTTCTTAGCTTTATGAGGCATTTTCAAGCTTTTAGTCCCTAAAATTTTATTGTGGCTAATTTATCAAAATAGACTTTAAAGAGCTGGACATAAATAGTTCCCTGTTGGACAACCTAGTTAAGCAATACCCATCACAGCAGGGTCAGAGTAGGGTGAGGAAAGGCAGTTGCCTAAACCACTATTAGACAAGAGGTTGGCTACAGAAAATTGTTGAAAACATTTTGGGCCACAAGAAGAAGGGGGAAAAAATCCATCCATACTAGAGAAAATAAGGCTGCTTGCTGGGAAAGCTACAATCTAATGCTTTGGAGAAAAAAAAACCAAAGACAATTGAAAAAAGAGATTGATGGGAAGATAGTATCATGGAACGTATAAGAACACAAAGCAACATTAACTGAGAGAGACAATCCAAGCAAAATAATGCCCATCAAGTCACAAACAGTTGGAAGCTACTGAAAAACAATCACAGCAATAGCAACCAAGAAAGTATAGCCACTGTAGTCGGGAAGATACTTAGGTGCAATGGAAAGAGGTGGTAAAAAGAAAGTGCAAACTTTCTCTGGAATTGCTTTCCCCTAGAGATAAGGATGACCTTGCCCCTTATTAGTATTTCAGAGAGGTGTGAAGACCTTGCTCTTTATGGGGAGCTCTGGGGAGGGGATAGAAGCTGGACTATTCTCCAAAAGGACTGATCTCATCGAGAGGAACAGGTGAGACTATTCTCTTCTAGATATGTGCAGTTTGTCTTTTAATCTTAGTTAATTATCAGACTGAGTTTGGTAAGATGCTCAGAATCAAAAAATTGGGACAGCCTAGAAGCCAGTGGAATAAATAATAAATGAATAGAATAGAATTCTGTATTGGCCAAGTGTGTTTGGACACACAAGGAATTTGTCTTTGGTGCATGCTATGTCGGGCTCTCTGGTAGAATCCTCCCAAAATGGAAAACAATGGCTAGGTTCATAAATCTTAAATCATAGAGGCTTGGTTTGGCCTGGCATGATGTATGAATCTGGCCATTGTTCTTTGCAAACTATGTTTAAACAAACCCTATATAGCATAGTGTGAAAATTCAATCATAATCTACAACTGTCTGTTTTTATCTAAAATTAGCACCATATGTGAGAAAACCTGTCTAATTGGCCTATATATGTGCACATCATCCCTTAGAATTTGGTTCTTTCTTTCTTTATTTTGTCCAATACACAATGTGGATTTTAGTGGGTATATATCTATATACACATAGTAAAATACATGATGAAGGTTATAGAGGAGATACTCAAAGTAAAATATATCTAAGAAATAATAAAAAATAAGATATAGTAATAGAACATATCAATGAAAGAATAGAAGAAGAGATATAGGAATAGAAGAAAGGTATAGGAGATATAGGAGAGCAATAGGACAGGGGACGGAAGGCACTCTAGTGCACTTGTACTCACCCCTTACTGACCTCTTAGGAATCTGGATAGGTCAACCGTAGATAATCTAAGGGTAAAGTGTTGGGGGTTTGGGGATGACAATATGGAGTCCGGTAATGAGTTCCATGCTTCGACAACTCGGTTACTGAAGTCATATTTTTTACAGTCAAGTTTGGAGCGGTTAATATTAAGTTTAAATCTTCAGTAACTTTGCATCAGAACATCTTCAGATGATACACCAGCAGCAAGGATGACAGTAGCAGGATTTAGGAGAATGGCCCTTTTCTCCTTGCCTATTGCAATCTTGAAGTAAATGCTGGCCTGAAAGTGCATGGCAGATGACCAGGTATATTCCAATGAAGTAGAAAGTAGCTCTCTTTATAAGAAGCCATTATTGCGCAAGGGTCGCTGGGAAAGCTGTTCTGTTTGAACAAAATTGGGATTTCTTATAACGGAGAAAAATGGGCACTATCCCTCCCACTACAACGATGTATTTTAGGATAAAAGCAGAAAAGTGTTAAGATGACTATATTTGCATATTGCATTAGTCTAAAAGGTGATTGGCTTCTCGGACAAACTGAGTGATTAGTTTATGGTTCAATGGATCGTGCAAACCCAAATTAATTCAATAAAATATAGTTCAGTGTGTATTCTCAGTGAATGCTGCTGAGTGAAATGAAAGAAATTTCTAGCAAAACTTATGAACAGCTCTACTTATGTATATTTGAACTGCTCTTTAAATGTTTTGTTTGGCTTTAGTTGAGGGTGAAGACTTAAAAATTAAGCCAAAAGTTCATTGGAAATGGGGCATTTTAAGGGAAGGGATAATGTCGCATTTCACAGATGTTCTTTTTGGGTTAATAAGGATGATAAACAATGATAAAGATTTAAATGCATGCAGAAAAAAAGGGGAAAAACTACTTGAGCTGGGATATGGCGCTTATATGTACTTACTTTAAAGCTAAATGTCACATCATCACAACAAGGGATAGAATACAGAAATCTTTGATCTGTTCAGTGTAGACATGCTTATCTACATTATGGATAAATATGTGGCCAACTTTTCATTTGAATCACAGAAGTTAGACATTAAGGGATCATTGGCAGAAAAATGAATTAAGCTGGGTCTTAAAAGAATTGAGCAGCAGGAGCCTATGGTTGTATTTGAGGGCATAAATGAACTCTTTTAACATTACGGTTCTCTGAAATAAACAATGGAAGGAAGCCAGATGTCAGGGTTCTGACCAATGTCCTAATAAAATTAAGAGTCTCAAGCCATTGAGCAAGAAAAATCCAGTTATTAGGACCGCCATGTCAGCATGAGCTAGGTGAAGCCAGCTCAGACATCACCCAAATTGCTCCTTGCCCCTGACCCTGTTTCCCACCTGCCCCCAAAGTGTGTCATCAAACACATTCCCCAATGAAACAGTTTTGCGGGTTGTAGAAGTCATTCCCTCCAGCCCTTGTAGGTCTCTGTGGAGATGCCCTTGACTTCAGCTGGCTAGGCTGTGTCTTGTTTTGACTGAGGTGTGAATTCCTTGGTGTCGAATCTGATACTTGCTGCAAGGTACAATTCCCATCCCCTTGCAACAGGCCAGGCAAGCTTCACAATTTGACACCATATATAATAATAGAGGACAGGCTCAAAATACAGAAAGATCTAGACAGATTAACACTATGGCCCACACTAACAACATGATGTTCAACGTAGACAAGAGCAAAGTCCTTCACCTTGGTTAAAAAAAAACATAGACACATATACAGCCTGGGAGAAACCCCACTTAGCAGTAGTGACTGCAAAAGAGATCTTGGAGTCTTGGTGGATAATCAACTAAACATGAGCCAGCAATGTGCAGCAGCGGCCAAAAAAGCCAACACTATCCTAAGCTGCATCAACAGGAAGATACACTCCAAGACCAGGGAAGTATTAATACCACTCTACTACACCCTGGTCAGACCACATCTGGAGTACTGCATCCAGTTCTGGTCACCACACTTCAAAAGAGACATTGAAACTCTGGACAAGGTGCAGAAAAGAGCAACCAAAATGATCAGGGGATTTGAAACCAAGACTTACGAAGAGAGATCGCAGGAACTGGGCATGGATAGCCTAGAGAAAAGGAGGGCCAGAGGGGACATGATAGCTGCATATGAGGGGTTGCCACAGAGAGGAGGGGGCCACTCTATTCTCCAGAGCACCAGAGGGCCGGATGAGGAACAACGGCTGGAAGCTGACCAAGGAGAGGTTCAACTTAGAAGTAAGGAAGAACTTCCTGATGGTCAGAGTGATCAACCAGTGGAACAACCTGCCTGCGGAGATTGTGAACTCCCCAACTTTGGACACTTTCAAGAGGAGATTGGACTGCCACTTGGCTGGGGTGCTTTAGGATTTTTGCTCAGGCAGGGGGTTGGACTTGATGACCTGCATGGTCCCTTTCAACTCTAACGATAAATAAATAAATAAATAAATAAATAAATAAATAATAAACAAACAAACAAACAAACAAACAAACAAACAAATAATTAATAATAATAATAATAATTTATTAGATTTGTATGCCACCCCTCTCCGAGATATTCCTGGATATTCCTGATAATTTCCAATATCCTGCAATCTATGACCTCACCCTAGCTTACTCAAGTTCAAATTATATTTGATGGTACTTGTAATGGAAGAGGAATAAATTAAAGAAAGGCTGAACCAATTATAAATAGAACACCATTATGATAAAGCTAAGATAAAGTCAGAAAGTACAATTTAGTTTCATCTAGATTATTCTATGAAATTAGGAGCCCTTGGGGTGGTGAGACACTCTGCATGTTACACCCCAGTAAACAGTGGCAATGGAAAAGTGGAAGGTGATTTGGGAAGAAAATTATGCAACATTTTGAATGAATGCAATCCCAGAGAAAAGTTGTTGTCAAGTATCATGACTGAATGAAGAAAGAAAACAAAATTATCACAACTTTCAGAGAAAGGTATTGGAACATTCATAGGCCAAAAGGTCAATGAGAAAGGTGACTGATAAGAAGTTCTTTGAAAAGTTGGTTAACTCCAAGTATGTGATTTAAGCACAAGTGCATCAATATGTAGACATGACAAAGGATAGAAAGAAGAGACATTCTGAATATGGGATCCTTGGTAGTGTCAAGATGAAATCTTGAGGGAAATGGACGTTGTAGAAACATGAGTGAAAGTAGAATAAAAGCACACGGGTGTTATGTTCCAGGACCACCCATGATAAATGAAAATCCGTGAAGTAGGGACGCTATATTTATTTAAGTATTTATACACTATTTTAAGGTTTTATAAAACCCTCCTCACACATTTATTTATTCATTCATTCATTCATTTATTTATTTATTTATTAAATTTGTATGCCACCCCTCTCCGTAGATTACATAAACCTTTCCCATTCCCTTAATAACCATTCCGACACTGTTCTGTGCATGTATTGTACCTTTACACTTACTGTAAAATGTTTTGAATTCTTAAACCTACGTGATGAAACGATGTTCCACGTGAAATGGCCGAGTGTAGAAGTAGACTCAGAGATGGGGATGTTGCGCACAGATAAAAGTAAACAACACGCTACTGTACTGAGCCAATCAGGCTCTGGGATACAAAGCAGCACTCTCTGGTTGGTCGCTTCTCCATCAATCAACCAATCGTGTGTTGTTTACAATCTCATGTAGGCAAGTAGCGTCTCAGGTGGGCGAGTTCCGCAGAAAACCCACAAAGTAGCGAAAATCCGCGATTTTTCCCCATTAACATTTTATAAAAAGCTGCGCTGCACCTAGTCCGTGTAAGGTGAACCGTGAAGTAGTGAGGGAACACTGTACTATAAGAATAGAATGAAAGCAAAGCATGTGCACTATAAGAATAATTAGAATTCTTAGTGAATACATGGAATTCAGCAAAGATATATGATGTTTCTTAAACATATTTGTGGGTAAATGTGTAAGAAATGCTTCAATCGACATTAGTTGTATGTTGGTTGGATGTGAATTTATACAGATTTTTGTAAATTATGCCATGTTGTTGGTTGATGAATTATTTGCAGCAAATGTTAGGCTTTATGATGGAGCAAATAAGATGCATCTGAAAATGAATGCATCTTAATGCAATTAAGGTACTTGTGTTTGATAAGGAAAGTGGAATTTGTATAAAAATGCTGAAGAAATTGAACAAGTGACTCCAGCAGAGCAGTGATTGACGATGGGGAAATAGATGGTAAATATTATGATGTGGATGTAGTGGAGGAAAGGTAGAAGTAGAATATGCTTAACAGTAAGGGATTTATTTTACTGAAAGAAAAAGGCTATGTTCTTCTGCCAGCTTTGTTATATAAAATATAAATTCACTCCCAGAGGCTAAAATCCTTCTATCTTAGGTGACTGAAAAAAATGGTAAAATGTTGAAACACTGGAGGTTTTTTTTTTTAAGCTTGAGGAAAAGTAGGAAGCTCAGGGGAAGAAGAACATTTCAGCAAGGTTTCAAACCAGCTAACGTCTGCTTGAAAAACAATAATTTTAGCCATTATGCTCTTTCAACACTTGTGGGGGGGGGGGGAAGCAGCTTTAAAGGGTATTAGGGAACAGGTTAAGCACCAGTTCAATTTGAAGGAGTGTTCCTGCCTCTGTGAAACAGCTGAGGAAGGGTGCTCTTTGAAATGGACGGGAGCCTCAAGGTGACATAATATATAAAACTGAGCCTCAGAGGTAGAGCAGAAAACTGCAACCTGTGGTCACTTTGAAGCTGTGTGGGGATCACAAGAGGTGAGCGTAATCCATTTCTGCCTTCCAGAAATATCCACCTGCCAACTGTGAAGGGTGGATAAGCCCTTACAAAAATTAAATCTAGTCTCTTTAAACGCTGATTTTGAAAAAAAACCAAAAAACCTTATTTAGGCAGTTTGTACCTTGCACTAGTAAAGGTACAAACTGAAGTAAAATTGTAGCTTGCCATTTTGAAAGATGTAGCACTCAGCTGTCCATGTGATAGAAGCCTCACTGTTTGGAAAACCCAACCTAAAAGCTCTCAGGAGGGACAGCTGACTTTTAGAGAATGCCAACATTTTGTCACTTGCAAAGCTTGTTCCACGATAGGCTACAATGCCCACAAACCTCTCAAGATTACAAATCCAAAGCCCATGCCGGTAAATTTGTGTGATAAATCTATACACCCCAAAGCACTAACAAAATGCCTCCACTTCTTTTATCTATGGAGAGCTTCAGTCATCATGGTTGTCCCCAAAAGTGTTTTTTCAAGACCTGAAGAAACTTCTTCGAGGAGAAGCGAAAAGTCTACAAAGAAAACCAGAAAGTCCAGTTCCCTCTTGAAAAATGCACCTTTGGAACTCCAGTTCTCTTGTCTATCGGTTACTTCAGTGAGCTCGGGGGACATTGTTAGGTTCCGATACTGAGAGACAGGAGACTGATGGAGTGACTTAAGCTCTTTATTTGGTTACAGTGAGCAAACTTCAGCAAAAGCATAAAAATGGCAGGGGTTTAAAGCCATTCTGGCAAGGAACCAAGCAGAATTTACTTACTCCACTTCTCTGTTGGACTGGAGTGAAAACCTCCAGCTCCTTAGGACATAACATCCCTCTCCCCTTAGTTCAGGGCAGAATTTAGCATACCTAATCATTGAGGTATGTGGAGCATGTTACTGCTCTAGTTGACCTGCGCAGTTCAGTCAGGGCGTTGGCTGGAGCCAGAGAGGATGTGTTTTCTCTCTCTGGCTCCCTCTGTGGAAACTTTTGGAATTAGTCATAGCTGTAGGGAGAATATGGTTAGGGGTTGGGTCTACTTCCCAGTCAGAGTTTAATGGTCAGCAGTCCTGTAATTGATCCACATGGTGCTGCCATTTTCTGCCATTCCCCCAGGCCTATTAAGTACGATTTTGAGCAATCAATATGTGTTTTATTCTCAGGCTTACTAGAAACCCTTCAAATGGTGTTGATGTTAGTTGTGGCTCATTGTCAGAAACTAGTATATCCGGCAGCCCATCTGTGGCAAATAATTTCCTTGGAACCCTAATAACAGCCTCTGTTGAACTAGGCATCAATGCTACTTCCAACCATTTTGCATATGCGTCAATTACTATTAAAGATGTTTGCCCGTGAAATGGACCCATGAAATCCACATGTATGCATGACCAAGGGGGCCAAGGTTGTTCCCATTCAAGCATGGGGGACTTTGGGGGGAATGCCCATGATTCCTGTCACAGGATACATCCTGCGACCCATTCCTCTATGTGTTTGTCCATATTTGGCCACCACGCATAGCTGTGTGCCAGTGCCTTCATCCTGACCATGCCTGGGTGCCCCTCATGTAAAATATCCTCTCGTAGCAACAGAAGAATGAGGACCCCATCACCCCACAGTAGACACACCCTTTGTACCGCTACTTCATGTTGCCTTTTTGAAAAAGTTTGGAGATCCAGCTTTACTGGCCCTTGCAACCACCCCCTCCTCACCCAGCTCAAGATAGTATGGAGTTCAACATCATTGTTTGTTTCTGCTGCAATGTCTACCGCCATAACTAGCCTCAGCCCCACAAGGTCTATCATGAGTATTGAGATGCCTGGAGTGGGGTCATTGTTAGCATATAGCATGGAAAAGGGGGATGGAATGTTGAGAGCGAGCTAATTTGCATACTGGCATGTGGTCATTTTTGGCAGTTGGAAGATGGAATTCTGGGGATTTGTATGCTGACTGTTGATGAGTCTGCATCATAGAGTGTAGATGTATAGAGAAATACACAGTAGTTATACAGTGGTACCTCTACTTAAGAACTTAATTCGTTCTGTGACCAGGTTCTTAAGTAGAAAAGTTGGTAAGTAGAAGTAATTTTTCCCATAGGAATCAATGTAAAAGCAAATAATGCATGCAAACCCATTAGGAAAGAAATAAAAGCTCAGAATTTGGGTGGGAGGAAGAGGAGGAAGAAGAGGAGGACAGTCACTGCCCAGAGTGAAGGGAGCGTTTCTTTTCTCTGGGCACTGGCAGAGGTTTATTTCCTCTCCAAGTGCCCAAAGAAAGGGAAATGCTTTGTTCGCTCTGGACTGCCAAAGCCTCCTTAAGCACCACCAAAAGGCAAAAGCCCGAGATGGACGGGATTAAACAGGGAAGGGCAGGAAACTGGCCGGGCCCTCATGCCATTCTCAAATTTACTGGAAATTTTTTCCGGGCTTGGGTTCTTAAGTAGAAAATCATTCTTAAGAAGAGGCAAAAGAATCTTGAACACCCGGTTCTTATCTAGAAAAGTTCTTCAGTAGAGGCGTTCTTAAGTCGAGGTACCATTGTACTATCAAGTTGTTTATTTGTGTAAATATGAAACTAGTTCAATGAGAAAAGAAGAAATAAAAGCTTAAGTTTTATATTGGAGTCATTGTATTTGTACCCCAATATACATTGAATCACAGTTCTGCTATGAATAGACTCTGCTGCATGAAGTGAAGAAGATTACTTAAAATCATAAATCACATAGAAATCCAACAGTCGTCCACCAAGCCCAGCAAGGGGCAACGAGCAAACTTCAGCAAAAGCATAAAAGTGGCAGGGGTTTAAATATAGAACCATTCTGGCAAGGAACCAAACAGAATGTCCATACTCCACTTCCCTGTCGGAATGAAGTGAAAACTTCCCAGCTCCATAGGACATAACAGACATAATTACACAATCATCTTTATGGAAATATCTGCCCAACTGTGGCTTAAGGAAATCTTTTTCTCGACACCTTTTATATCCCATCTCGATCCAGAGAAAAGGGGCCCTGTTTATTTTAAGTGACAAGTGGGGAAGAAGAAGTTGGGGAGGTAGGTAGAACTTCAGCCTTTGATTCAATTACAGCCCCTCTGGCTCTACATCTGAGGAGACAGAGCTTCCCGACCCCTTACAAATGATTTTATTTTATTGCAGAAAGCACCAGTATTATTTTTTTAAAAGCCACCCCAAAACAGCAAGCTCTTGATGATGTTTTCTGTTTGCCAAGACTTTTCCTTTGTTTGACCTTTGGATAACCTCCAAGACTTACAAACATTTCAAAGGAGTAAAGGAGCTCGTTTTATTGCAGGGCCTCTGCATACATTCTTTGCAGCCTATCTTTTAATATCAGTGGACAAGAATTATATAATTGCAGTCTGTAATCCCTTTAAGGCTGAAACAGATTCATTTGCTCTTGCACAATACTTCAGGGTTTAGGCAGGTATACAGGTTGCTGGATTTTTTTCTCCTCTGCTGCCAGCCAAGCTTCATGTGTAAAACACGATGTCCCTTAACCAACATTTTCTCCCATTATCAAGATTGTCCAGAATAATCTTTTGCTGAGCTTTGAAGCAGTATTAGCAAAACAGAAGCTCCCAGGCTATCAATGGGGCATTTTACCCATTATGGTGTCACAATTTTGACCCAAATTTGGGACTCTTGGATTTTGTTGTGAAGCAGCCCTTGTAATGACTGTATATTGTACACCAAATATAGTTTCTGCAATAATGTTGGCTGAGATGTGGTACGTTGTTACATTAAAAAAAAGGAGGGCAACCATTTATTGATCACAGGCAGCACTTAACCTTTTTCTGGAGGGCCACGTCACACTTGTGGGTGAAATGAAGGGTTGTGAAAGATGCTTTGTGAAAATATACTTCATGCTGATGCTACACTTGAAATTTCACTCTGCCTCACAATGAAGGGAAATTGTATAATCATTTTTCAGCTTTGAAGGTCAGTGTGGGGATTGATAGGTAGAAAATGTGGACATGATTATCAGGAGCGGCAAGTGAGTCTACCCAGTCTGTAACTGACCCGCCCCAGATACAAGAGATTGGGAGTTTGTGTATGTTGTGACCAGGGGTGAGCTACTGTCCGGACCAGGTGGGGAGGACACGCAGTGGGGTAGCAAAAATGGAGGTCCACCCCAGAGCACCCAATTTGCGCTGAAAGATGTTGAAAGAAAATGCAGGCAGTCCTGCATAAGCCACGTCCACAGTGTGGTAGTAAAAATTTTGGTAGCCCTTCACTGGTTGTGACTATGCAACAACAAGTGTGCAGAACAACCTTCTCCCTCGTATCTGGCCCCTGGAAAACACCAAAGTTGGGGATTGGATTGAAAATACCTCATCTATGGAACTGTACTGCTAGGAAGTAAACAACTGTCTGAGTAAATGTTTCGGAACTTTACCTTATTTTAAATTAATGTACATGTACATTAGCCCATGCAGGCTGGGAAGCAGGAAAGGGGCAGATGGTTTTTGCACTTTTCTTCTGGTCTTCACAGATCAATGGTTGTCCTTCTCTAGTGATGGTCATTAGAACAAGACCAGTCTTTTAGTTTTTGAGAGGCATTACAACCACTCTATAGAGATTTCATTATATACAAGGGGGGATTCCCATTACTGCTACTACCGGTGCGCTGTGCATGCAGCTTCTGTTCTCCTGCATGTGCGCACATGCCCTAGCGTGCTTTTGCTTCTGTGCATGCAGCAAAACCTTGCGCGGGGATGTGTGTATGAGATTTCATTGATTTTGTTTTTGCTTCCGCACATGCGCAGAAGCAAAATATCGCTGAAATCTCATGCATGTGCACGTCCCCTCACAAGATTTTGTTTCCTGCGCATGCGCAGAAGCAAAAACATGCTAGAGTGCATGCACCCATGCACAGAATAGACGTTGCGCATGCAGTGCAGCTATCGTTACTGGTACGCCATCCTCACCTGTACCCAGGGGTGGGCCTCAAACTGGAACACCAGGAATAGAAACATAGAAACATAGAAGACTGATGGCAGAAAAAGACCTCATGGTCCATCTAGTCTGCCCTTATACTATTTTTTGTATTTTATCTTAGGATGGATATATGTTTATCCCAGGCATGTTTAAATTCAGTTACTGTGGATTTACCAACCACGTCTGCTGGAAGTTTGTTCCAAGGATCTACTACTCTTTCAGTAAAATAATATTTTCTCATGTTGCTTTTGATCTTTCCCCCAACTAACTTTAGATTGTGTCCCCTTGTGGCAGTGGAAACAGAGTGCGTAGGCCTGCAATTCCAGAAAAAATTAGCAGGTTTTTAATTCTGCGCATCCGCGGAAGCAAAGAAACCAGAAATTTTTGCCCAAATCGCGGTGAGGTGGAAGCTGGCGGCACGGCAGGGCCTAGCAGTGTGGCAGGTGGATAGGAGCTGGCAGCCCCCGTTGCTTGTGGCGGCACCAAGGAGTGGTGCAACAGGGGCTGGTGGTGTGGCGGGGGCTGACGGCGTGGCGGGCATATAGGAGCTGGCGGTCCCTGCCGGCAGCTCTTACCTTGTTTTGCCGGTCGCTCACAACCGGCAGCTCTTCTCTCTAGTTTTTGGGCCTTTTTGGAAATCGCTTGCATGCACATCTTCACACAAGATGTGTGCATGAGCAGAAACTGAATCACAGGCTGAGCATGGGGGTGTGCCGGGTGCGCGCTCCCAGTGCATTTTGATAGGGCTGAGATTAGTGGCCTGTCCCTGCCCGGACCAGTAGCAACCCAATACTTATTGTATAATATGCACACTCTCCTTCAGGCTTACTAGATCTTCCACCTCTACTCCAGTAGGTTTTATATGCATTTGATTATTTGCACAAGGTTGCACAAAGGTAAGAATGCTTGTTCTGATATCCAGGTGTAATAATGAGTGGAAACAGCCAGAGTAATTAGGACTCAGAAAAAGTTCACCTTTGGTTCCCCCCCCCTTTTCCGTGCACTTTTTTCTTTTTCTTTAGATGTGTCTTTCACTTTATGTAAAATTCTTAATGAAGAAATAATAAAAGCTCATCTGGTTGACTGTTTTTCCTCATCAGGTTTATTTGTTTTGCATTGAAGACTAAACAAATAGTGAGATGTAGTGAGATTTGTAGTGAGATGCCAGCAAGTAGAACTGACCCTAGAATTGCCAGAAAGTAGAATTGACCCTTGATGATGCTAGAAGCCTCTGCCCTGAAGTGAGGCATGCATGCATGGAAATCTAAGATTCTCTCTGCTTGAGTCATATGTCAGTATCAGCTGCACACATTTTTTTTTTCATTTCAAATCAAAAGTGAGTTTACAAAGCAAGTTCATAAGAAGCTTAGAACATAGAATAGCCGAGTTAGAAGAGAGCTTGGAGATCTTCTAGTTGAGGGGTGGGCAATTAATTTACAAATGGGGCCGCATGAGAAATTGGGATGGTTTTAGAGGGCCAGATTAATATAATTAACTCAGTTCTACCCAATACTGTATATTATTGGGTAGAACTGAGTTAATTATATTATAATTATATATTATATTATATTATATTATTATAATTATAATTATAAATTAATTGCCCCTTCCTTCCTTGTTCCCTCCATTGCTCCTTCCTTCCTTCCTTCCTTCCTTCCTTCCTTCCTTCCTTCCTTCCTTCCTTCCTTCCTTCCTTCCTTCCTTCCTTCTCCAGATGGAGAGAAACTTCTGTCTCTCTGATTTTCTCTGCCTTTTATTTCTGTTTTTGGGCAGTTCTTTACTTCTCTTTCAAAATATTCCTTTCAGGTGCCTCTCTTCAACTGACCTACATTGTCAGTTGAGAAAACATAGTGGAGGCTTTGCCTGAAAGTAGCTTTGGATTCTACTTCCTCCTCCTCCTCCTCCCTTTTTTTGCCCTGAGAGGTGGGGTGGGGGTTTTGCTTTAAATTTCTTGGAAAGGCCAATGAAACCAATGAACAATTAAAAAATGAGCATTTATTGGACTTTTGCAATAGGGCATGGAAAGAGAATTTCTCCTTCCTTCCTTCCTCCCTCCATTTCTCCTTCTTTCCTTCCTCCCTCCATTTCTCCTTCATTCCTTCTTTCCTCCCTTAATTTCTCCTTCCTTCCTTCTTTCCTTCCTTCTTTCCTTCCTTTCTTCCTCCCTCCCTTCCTCCCTCCCTCCCTCCCTTCCTCCCCCTCCACTTCTTCTTCCTTCCTTCCCCCATTTATCCTTCCTTCCTTCCTTCCTTCCTTCCTTCCTTCCAACCTCCGTGGGCCAGTCACAGACAGTGGGTGGGCTGCATCCGGCCCCCTGGCTGCACTTTGCCCAGGTCTGTTCTAGTCCAACCCCCGTTTCATTTTTATTTCCTTTATTTCCTCTTCTTCCACCCTTTGCTTTATTTCCTCTTTCTTTGAGACAAAGGGTCAGGTCATCGGTAATGCCGTTTGCTGCCAGTTAATCTCCTTTTTGAAATGTCCATATTACCAACAGGGATAAAAGGTTTTAAGTGAGCATATGGTATTTTCCTGCTTACCTCAGCACTTTGATCGAGAGGCCAATCTAGAAAGGAATCACCACATTGGAATACAAATTCCAGGCACTTTCGAGACAAAAATGCAAACCGCAGGTCTGGTGCAAAAAAAATTTGGCACAGAAAACATTACTGAAGGAAGTACAAGTCCATTAGCAAAGCCTACCCATCTGGCTCCTTATATTCAGGAGTGCAGGATGTCCATGGATGGAGTCTTAGTATAGATAGCAATCTCAAAATCTTCTCATTGCTTTTCTGTGGCCACTAGGATTGCCTCTGGGACCCATGTGATCAGTATCAGTATTATTATTCTGTTGATAACGTGCAGAGAAGTGTATGTTATCAATTCCTATTGCACCTCCTCCTCCTCCTCCTCCTCCTTCTTCTTCTTCTTCTTCTTCTTCTTCTTCTTCTTCTTCTTCTTCTTCTTCTTCTTCTTCTTCTTCTTCTTCCTTGGACTTAATCCCTGGATAGTTCAATGGATTTCAAGCTGGCTGAAGCGTAGACATTAGAGAGTTATTGTTAATGGCGAGTATTCTGAGCAGAGACTGGTTACAAGTGGTGTGCCACAAGGGTCTGTTCTGGGTCCTATTCTTTTTAATATGTTTGTGAGTGACATAGGGGAAGGTCTGGTAGGGAAGGTTTTCCTATTTGCTGATGACTCTAAAGTGTGCAACAGGGTTGATATTCCTGGAGGGGTCTGTAATATGGTAAATGATTTAGCTTTACTAGATAAATGGTCAAAGCAATGGAAACTGCAGTTTAATGTTTCCAAATGTAAAATAATGCACTTGGGGAAAAGGAATCCTCAATCTGAGTATTGCATTGGCAGTTCTGTGTTAGCAAAAACTTAAGAAGAGAAGGATTTAGGGGTAGTGATTTCTGACAGTCTCAAAATGGGTGAGCAGTGTGGTCGGGCAGTAGGAAAAGCAAGTAGGATGCTTGGCTGCATAGCTAGAGGTATAACAAGCAGGAAGAGGGAGATTGTGATCCCCTTATATAGAGCGCTGGTGAGACCACATTTGGAGTACTGTGTTCAGTTCTGGAGACCTCACTTACAAAAAGATATTGACAAAATTGAACGGGTCCAAAGACGGGCTACAAGAATGGTGGAAGGTCTTAAGCATAAAACGTATCAGGAAAGACTTAATGAACTCCATCTGTATAGTCTGGAGGACAGAAGGAAAAGGGGGGACATGATCGAAACATTTAAATATGTTAAAGGGTTAAATAAGGTCCAGGAGGGGAGTGTTTTTAATAGGAAAGTGAACACAAGAACAAGGGGACACAATCGGAAGTTAGTTGGGGGAAAGATCAAAAGCAACATGAGAAAATATTATTTTACTGAAAGAGTAGTAGATCCTTGGAACAAACTTCCAGCAGACTTGGTTGGTAAATCCACAGTAACTCAATTTAAAAATGCCTGGGATAAACATATATCCATTGTAAGATAAAATACAGAAAATAGTATAAAGGCAGACTAGATGGACCATGAGGTCTTTTTCTGCCGTCAGTCTTCTATGTTGTTTCTTCTTCTTCTTCTTCTTCTTCTTCTTCTTCTTCTTCTTCTTCTTCTTCTTCTTCTTCTTCTTCTTCTTCTTCCTCCTCCTCCTCCTCCTCCTCCGCCTCCTCCTCAGCAATGGTTGTCCCCAAAATTTTGATCCAATAACTTGCAGAAGTCTTAAAATTACAACTACCTAGAGCCCAAGATTGTCCCTACCTGAGATAGAAAGATGAGTGGTCCTAGTTCCATTGAGTTGCCATTTGTCCTGAGTTGGTTTGATATGAGAAATCCTGAAAATTAATTCTAGAATTGGAGGAAATGTATTTTGGCATACCTTTCCATTCCTTCAGTTTACTGGCATCCTATCACCACTTTCTTCACATATGAACACATTACCCATATGTACAGTTTGCTTTTTTTCCCTTTTATAAAAAATAGAATAGAAATTAGAAGACATGGGGAAAGTTTGACTGCATGGAAATGTTTCATTAAAGCCCATTAGTCCGTTTTCTGTGCAAAGGTAAAACAACACAGAGAAAGAATTGTGATTTGATTGTAAAGTGCAGTCCCAGCAGATTGGCTGGTTGTTGTTTTTTTTATTTTTATTTTTTTGTGGTTTCAGAACTGCCCACACATCTTTTGATAATGTGCATGTGTACTTGTGTATGTGTGTGGGAGAAAAATTGATACAATCCATACAATGTTCAGGAATAAAAAAGAACTATCTATGTTCTGGAGTCCATGCCAAATCATTTGGAAACCCCAAAACCCTGGAGAAAATGCAGCTTTGGAGAATGTCAGACACATCAGTAGTTTCATAATAAGTTCCATGAATAGTGGATGGAATAGAAAGCAAAGCTACAACTCTTTCTTGTACAGTTTCAGGACTTTTAAGACCAGAGCCACATGAGACATAGAATCGTAGACCTTTAAAGGGACCTCAGAAGCCTTCTAATCCAAAGTTCTACTCAAGGCAAGAGACCTTAAATCATCCTGGTCAAATGGTTGTCTAGTTTATTTTTTAAAAAACTTCCAGTAATGAAGGCACTCAAAATTTCAGGAGGTAAGCTATTCCATTGGTTAACTGTTCTCATTGTAAGAAAATTCATCTTTCTAGGTTTGAGCTCTTTTTAACAAGCCTCCACTATCACTTCTTTTCCTGCCCCCTGGTACCTTAAAAAATACATCAATCTCTCTCTTCTCTGGGACAGCTCCTTAAGTACTGGAAGACAGTTACCACATCCCTCCTAATCCCTTTCTTCAATAGGCTACATATACCTAGCCCCCTGAACCATTCATCATACAAGTTTGCCATCAGCGCCTTTATCATTTCTGTTATCCTACTCTGTACACTTTCAGCATCTTTTTTGTATCATGGTGACCAAAACTGTACACTGTATTCTGAGTGTGGCCTCACTAGTGCATTATAAAAGGTATTATCACTTCATGTGATACTGATGCTATCCTTCTGTTGATATAGCTTAACACCGCAGTCGCTTTTCTTGGTAGCTGCAGCACATTGCTGGCTCATACTTAAGTGATGAGAGAAATCTAGGACATCTATATTTTTCTCACAGTTGATCCAGGTACCACCCATTCTGTACCTATGCACTTGATTTTTCTCCCCTGCCTAAGTGTAGGTCTTTACTTTTCTCACCACCTAACTGCATCCTGTTGGGTAGAGCCCATGCTCAAGTCTGTCAAGATCCTTCTGAAATTTCAGTCTATCTTTCAAAGTGTTCGAATTCCACCCAACTTGGTGTCATCTGCAAATTTGATGAGTTTCTCTTCTACCCCTCTCATCTAGATCTTTATACAGATGTTGAAGAACACTTGGCCCAAGAACAAAACTTTGAGATACCCCACTGCATGATTCTCTCGAGTCTTCGGACAGGGGCGGCATACAAATCTAATAAACTACCGTATAAACTAAACTATAATTATAACTCTCTGTCCATTGAGGACCACATGCTGGGTGTATTTGGTCAGCCAGTTGCTGACCCATAGTCTAGGGACAGATTCTCATATCTACTTTTAATATTCCTCCACTTGGTTATTTAAATTTTCTCCTTCTCTTCCTAGGAGTTTAGACTTTGGTAGACTTAGACGTAACAGAAAATAGATAGGAAATCAAGCTGTCATTCATTGTATGGCCACTAAACTTGTGTAACATTTCAGAGGCACAGAGAAGTGTATGGGTGTGGATGCTGTATGCAACCTCTAGACCAGCCAACACTTTACTTTCTGGCTGATGTGCATCCCTTGAAAAATAGGCATTTGGTTAAAGGAGTTGGGTCAAAATCATCTTTTTACTTTCAGGTCTGAAGCTTCGCACAACCCTAATGTTGGCTCCTTATAAAACTGTGTATCTAGTCTTCCAGACAGTGTCTGCCTGGAGCTTCCTTCTTAGTCATTAACCAGGCTTTATTGCATCCCTGAAAACAAGTGGAAAGAATGGAAAGGGGTGGGTGGTTGATGATGAGGGGCTGGGCACACACAGCTGCCAGGAGGATATTATTTGGGGTTTGACGAATGGTTAAAGTGGTCTCCTCTTCTTTTAAATTGCTGGGCTTTAACAATTGCAATTATAAACAGATACAGGTGCTGATATTGCTGTTATGATGAGTAAGGATGGATAATGTATAGTCTTGCCAGCAAAGCTTTTAGGCTCTCCGAGAGGGGAGACCCTGGACAATTTTCCCCTCCCATTTTCATTCCTTATTTGAGAATGAATCACACTCATCTTTTCTTCTGCCAACATACAACAACTGAAAGCAAAAAAAGAAGAAGAAGAGTTCATCGTCTGACCCCAATTTGCTCCAGATTCAACATAACAACAATTCTTCACTTCCACAATAGTCACATGGAATCTATGGAATCAACTTCCTCCCGATGTCCATACTGCTCCCACCCTACTGGCCTTCCCTAAGGCCACGAAGACCTGGCTTTGCCGGCAGGCCTGGGGGCCATGAATTAACAATGATCATGGCCAAATTGTATGAATGGTATGCACGCATGCTGACTGGATAGTGTAACTATGGGTTTTAATTGGGGTTTTATAGTTTAGATTGTACATTTGATTTCTTTTTATTGTTTTTGTGTTTTATATTGTTGTAAGCTACCCTGAGTCCTTTGAGATTGAGCAGCATAGAAGTCGAAACAAACAAACAAACAAACAAACAAATAAAACGAACAAACAAACAAACAAACAAACAAATAGGAAAGAATGAAAAGAAATAAGAAACCTAAACCACCTAGCACTTTAAGTGCATTTCATCCTATTGAGAAGAAGGGAAATGTTGTTCCTGGAACCACTGAGGGAGGAATTCAAAGCTGTCAGGCCTCCATTCCCCTCATAGGACTTCTAGGTTGTGTTTATTAGTGTGGTAAGTCACGATAAAAGATGTTTTAGAAACAGTGAACATGAAATAAGTCATCAAATGAAGGAAAACATAGTGAACAACAATAGATTTCTGTAAGGGGTGCCTTATTCCCCAGTGAAAAAAAAATCTTGCTGACAAAAGGGTAAGACAGAATTGAATGTCAGCTCTTCATAATAAGGAAAGAAGGCAGCCCTGAAGAATTTCAGGTATTCAACCTCCTAATAAAGATGGCCAAGGTCAAGACAATTATTAGATGCTCTAAACTTGACTGTAGGAAATACAACTTTAGTAACAGAATAGTTGATGCATGGAACTCACTACCAAACTCTGTTGTATCATCACTTAACCCCCAAAACTTTACCTTTAGACTATCCACTGTTGACCTCTCCCAATTCCTAAGAGGTCAGTAAGGGGCGTGCATAAGTGCACCAGAGTGCCTTCCATCCCCTGTCCTAATGTTTCTCTTTTATCATGATCATGTATATAAATACATATTATATCTTTGTATACCACCAATACTTACTTGACAAAACAAATAAATAAAATAAAAATAAATAAAATATAGTCTAGTATTGGAAAAGAGAAAATGTCTGCTAACTTATGAATCAAACTCTCTATTCGAAAGTTTCCTTGCATGTATAGTACACATTCTTAAAATGTATAAAAATATTTAAATACATTGTTTAATTTAAGACACTACAGATACTGCACACACATACTTCCTCAGATGTTCTTAAGAAAGGGAGAAATTCTCAGTCTCTTTAGGGTGGAATTGCTTTGGAAATATCTTTAGTCCCTCCAGGGTGTGGGTCAATGTTATAAGTTATACCACTAATGTTGATGCTGAGTATTTTTAGTAGTTGATATGATCAGTACCTGGATCGAAATCTGCTTACAGGGTATTGAAGTTATCTTATGTTTATTGATTCAATTTTTATTAATTAATTAATTAATTTATTTATTCAATTTTTATGCCGCCCTTCTTAGACTCAGAGCGGCTTACAACATGTTAGCAATAGCACTTTTTTTAACCGAGCCAGCATATTGCCCCCACAATCCGGGTCCTCATTTTACCCACCTCGGAAGGATGGAAGGCTGAGTCAACCTTGAGCTGGTGATGAGATTTGAACCGTTGACCTACAGAACTACAGTCAACTTCAGTGGCCTGCAGTACAGCACTTTACCTGCTGCACCACCCTGGCTCTTTTTGTTATGTTATGTCATGTTTTATGTTATGTTATGTTGTGATATTATTATATTATATTATATTATATTATATTATATTATATTATATTATATTATATTATATTATATTATATTATATTATATTATATTATATTATATTATATTATATTATATTATATTATATTATATTATATTATATTATATTATATTATATTATATTATATTATATTATATTATATTATTATATTATATTATATTATATTATATTATTACATTACATTACTTTACTTTACTTTACTTTACATTATATTATAATATTACACACACATACACACGCACACACATATATGCATAAAATTGTATGGTCTGCTCTTCCAATAAAATGCATCACTCACTGTTTAATCCAAAATTAAATTAATGGAGAAATAAAATACTAAACATTAATAAAACTATTTAATAAAAACAACAGACTTAGCTGCATAAAAGAAAAGTGGGATATTCCATCATACCAGCTGAATAAACCAGTCAATACTAATAAAAACTTTCCAATTCCTAGATGGTCAGAGACATTAGTACACAACCTGTGCAACAAAGTCCGATTTTAGTGTTCTCAGAAGCAGATGCAATTCTCTTTTATCTGAAACTACAATGTTAAATGTTAATGGCTGTAGATCCATCAGAGAAATTTTAGAACCAGAATCTGGAGTTTCTCTATCACTGATTTAGCTGAAGTGATATAAAAACTAGGCAAAGCATCTTTGGAATAGGCAGGGGACAAACTAATAGGAACGGGGTGCCTGTTGCTATTATTAATCAACCCCCTTAAAAAAAATCTAAGAGTATTGACCATAATTCCATTTCAGGTTGGAGTTTCATTGTAGCCAAGGAAAGGAATGAATCATTCTCTTTATTTCAGAGAAATGTTTTTGTAAAGAAAGGAGGGTCGGGGGAGTTGCTCTGGAAAATGAAATCTCAGCAGGATTTTCAGATGATACCTTGTTGATGCAAATGGACCGAGTGGTTTTGCAATTTTTTTGGCTAGAAAACCAATGATCCCAGACAGACAACATTTGCCTTATAGTGTATGATAGATTTTTGGCTTTCACATGTGATCAGAGTGTCTAGGTGTTAATAAGCACCATGCCTTGAGCCATACAAGCAAACAAACATCAGGTCTTTGGAGCTGACTAAAACAGTTTTAATTTACAGGGATAAATCTCATTAAACCAGATCCATTACACTTTACCTTTTCTATTTATTTGTTGTGAATTCAAGCAGCTATCTCAAATAGCAGGACCAAACTGAAAACACATTTCACTTTGTCACTCAAGGACCCTACCATCCCAGCCCTCAGCATTACCACTGCGACTGAGAATTACCAGCATGTGTGAAAGAGTTGCAGATGTCCATGACTGTGAGGTTTGTGTGTGCTTGTGACAAGCCATCAAGGTTTATAACGGGGTCACAAAGGCAAAGGAGCCAAGAACTGTGTCTCCTTAACTTCATCTGTTTTCCAAAGGTAATGAGGATCAGAGAGATCGGAGTACTGATTCTGCAGTTACTGTTTTTAAAGCCCTTCCCCGTTTTCACCCCAAACTTCTCCTTATTTAGATAATATGACCAATTTTCTTTCCAGGGCTAAGTATGCTTGTCCAGACCAAGAATATTATGGGGTTGATCTAACAAGTTTGGCTTAGATTACCATGTGGAGATGCCTCGGTATTCTAGGATCTGCAACTTTGTAGGGGCCCAAGGGAAGAAGATTGTTTTAGATTAATGTTTCCCGACCTTGGCAACTTGAAGATATCTGGACTTCAACTCCCAGAATTCCCCAGCCAGCAAATGCTGGCTGGGGTATTCTGGGAGTGGAAGTCCAGATATCTTCAGGTTGCCAAGGTTGGGAAACACTGTTTTAGATTACCAGCCGGGCTTTAGTGTGAGGAAGGCTAGTGTAAAAGTAAAATAAATAATAATAAGTGCAGTGTGTTAATTGCTATGCTGGTGCAACTTAGAGTCTTCTTTATGTATTACATTTCACTTCATTCCAAAATAAGGGCTCATTCAAAAGTTGTAATATGCAATTAATGAATTGACATATTGTAATTAACATAAAACACTATAGTTTATGTCACTGGGCTACTGAAAAGTGGTTTTGATATAGTGGGATCACTAAGGATCCTCATTTCATACATATTATCAACCATAAATTCATTTGGAGCTCTTAACTAAGCAATAATTTTCAAGAATAGCCTTCTCCCAGCCCAGTCACCCTCCAGACATGGGAATTTTATTCTCACCATTCCCCAATTCACATGGTCAATGCAGGGAATTCTGTGAGTTTAGTCCATGCTTCTGGAGAGTTGCCCAGATTGTGGAAAGCTGCTTGAAGCCATCTCCCCTCCATCTTTTAAATAGAATAGAATAGAATAGCATAGAATTCTTTATTGGCCAGGTGTGATTGTACACACAAGGAATTTCTATTTCTATTCCACAAGGAGTACATATGCTCGCAGTGTTCATAAAAGAAAATATACATTTGTCAAGAATTATGAGGTACAACACTTAATGATTGCCACAGGGGTCAAATACTGGAATGGTCAACCCTCTAAAGTTAGAATGAGAAAGAGAAGTTTGGCATCTGGAAAAACTTCATTTTCTACCGTAGAGAAACAGTCTCTAACTTGGTTGCCTAGTTGATCTGTACAATTCATTTTTAACTGAGAATTTTGAGATCGGACCAGATTAAATAGGGAAGCTGTTGTAGAACCTTGAAATCTTATGACAGAACCTACTCGCAGCGTGGTAGTTTTAACATAGAAACATAGAAGTCTGACGGCAGAAAAAGACCTCATGGTCCATCTAGTCTGCCCTTATACTATTTTCTGTATTTTATCTTAGGATGGATATATGTTTATCCCAGGCGTGTTTAAATTCAGTTACTGTGGATTTACCAACCACGTCTGCTGGAAGTTTGTTCATTCTATTTTTGCTGTATTTATTTTGCTACATAAATTTTGTTATTAAGAGAAGAGCTCTGGGGACTTATGGTTTTAAATTAAATTGATTGATTGAATAATGAGCATAATTTGTATCATTATCACCCTTTTCTTCCAGCTCAAGAGAAACTTACAAGTAATAAAATAAAATACTGCAGTGCAGAATTTTCCTATCAATGGTTTCCATTTGTGGCCTCTTTCCGAAGACTCTATTCCATCCTGTTTTGCCTTCCCCCTCAATACAGAAACAGAAAGTAACATGGCTATGACAATGGCCCTAGTCTTTACTTACTTACTTTTGTGAGGGTGTTGTGGTTAGCTCTGGCCCAGCTCCTGCCCCAAGGACTGTGGATGTGGGGGAGACATCCATATGCTTCAGGCCTGTTTTGCCCCCAGTGGAATATGCTGATGAAGGCTCCTCTGACCAAGAAGACATGAGTGACAGGGAGGATGAGAGTGTGGCAGACAGCTCAGAAGGAAATCAATTATCTAGCTCCTCCTTGGATTCAGAACAAGAGTTAATGATACAGCCACACATGCAGAGAGCGATGCATAGGCAACAACAACTGAGAGATTATTATCAAAGAAAATGAGGCCACCTGTGGTTGGGTGGGGCTGTGGTAATTAGTGAGGCTGCTATAAATAGCAGCCTGTGGGTTTGGCCATTGTGGAGGATTATCTGATTGTTGTGTTTCGTGACTGCTTTACTGGCTTTGACCTTTTGTGTGCTGATTTTTCCCCGCTTTGAAACTAAACCAGAGCAAAGTGTGTTTCACTTTGTGAAAGAAGAAGGACTGTGAATTGCCTCACAGCTGCAAGCTAAGTATCACAGAACTGATAAGGGACTTGTACAAAGTACCAGTTTGTTTGGAGACGAGTGCTCTTGGCTATACCAAAAGAAGGCTTAGATTAAGGGAATTTTCATTATAAAGAACATTGTTTTGAATTTTCAAACGTGTGTGTGTCTGAAATTTGTACCTGTGAATTTTTGGGAGAAGTCTACCAGAGAGCCCGACAGAACAGAGGGTTTATATTTCTGTGTTTTCCCCTGCATTTTTTTCTACTTCTGCAACCTTTGAATTCTTCTAAAATGATGGATACCCTGGTTGCATCATTTGGAGTATATTAGGATTGATCCTGAACAATCAAATCCAAGCTGGTCAGAACAACAAATTGCAAATATCCATGAACAGAGAATTCATAAGCTGAATTAGAATGGCTTTCCCCTTAACTCTCTGAGTTTCAAAACCACTTCAAGCAAAAATTCTTCCTTGCTCCATTCCTCCATTGCCTATTCTTATTTCCTTATAAACTTCATGTGAAAAGCACCCCTCATTGTTCAGCCTGGATGTGACTTGGATGCACTGCTCAAATCTTGCTAGTCTTTTTCTTCTCCAATTACCACAATCAGCCCCTATCCTGCAGTATCCATTAAAAGCAGGAAGCAGCCTATTTCCACACATTTTTGGGATGGGACCATATTCCTCAGACCAACTTTTATATTTGTTTTGATTACAGATCATTTTAAGTTGCTGTTTTAGATGTCACTATTTAGATCTTGGTTTTTGAAATGTAAGCCCTACTAGAAAAAGTTCAGGACTCAGTCATCAAACCAAGACAGAGTTGGAGCATTGCTGGAAACTCTACAGCAGACACTATCATTTTACAGATGGCTGCTTTCAGATGACCACTGATGGGAAACAGGGAATGGGAATGAAATATTGGAGGACAGAACTGTGTGCCACCATAGCTTGCCCCTTTCCTAAGCTTTCCTAAGCTTGCCCACTGCCTTCAATTGTGATGGTCTGTCACATGACTACATTTAGTGCCTGTTGTGGTTGGCTCTGGCCCAGCTCCTGCCCCAAGGAATGTGGAGGTGGATGTGGGGGAAACATCCACATGCCACAGGCCTGTTTTGCTCACGATAGAATCTCCCAACGAAGGCTCCTCTGATGAAGGAAGCGTGAGTAGCAGGGAAGAGGGGAGTTTGGCAAATAGCCCAGGAGGATATCAATCATTCTTATCATCCCTGGATTCTGAACAAGAACTTATGACAGACCCACGCATGCGTAGAGTGATGCATAGGAGAGAACAACTGAAGGATTATTACAGGAGATAAGTGAGGCCACCTGTGGTTGGGTGGGGCTGCTCTAATTAGTGCTATAGTTAAAAAGAGCAGTGTGCTGGTTTAGCCTTGTGGAAGTTTATCTGATTCATAGTTTTGTCGAGATCGTGGCTTTGCTGTTTCCCTGTTCAAGTCTGTGTGTGGATTTTCTGGACTTTGGAATAGGACTCAATTTCCCAGTTACTGGGTGAGAAATTGGATTGCATTTAACCTGTGCCTTGTGTGTACCAGAAAATCCCTTTGACATTTAAAAAGGGAGTTTTTTCTGCTTTTCTGTTGATAAAGACTTTTGGTTTTCCTTCTATTGTGTGGTGTGTGTCTTTTTGGACTAATTACCCTGTAATTACAGGCAGTTGGGACACGCCGGCAGAACAGTGCCTGTTCATTTAGTTTCCATTCATGAATTTGAAAGAGAAGGATTTTTTTTTAACCTACAGAAGCATTTCCTTTTTCCAACTTTACTTTTTAAAAAAGTAAAAATTGGGCAATGGCGCACCTAGCTTTTTCTGGAACCTGAGGCTTTTGATCAACTCATAAATAACCTATTCCAATGAAGCAAGTTAAAACCAAAACAACCAGGCTCTAGCTTGTAGTTATACGGAACTGAAGGATCATTAAGTGAGTAGACCAAGTGTGTTCATTTTTAATGAGAAAAGTGGTAAATCCAGTGAACATCCACCATTAAGACTTTCTTTGCACCGAGACCATGTTGATTAGAAATTTGTAGCTGGTCTGCAATTGAAATTTGCTGTGAGAATTCTCTTCCATCTCTCATTTCTCTTTTCTTTCTTTCTTCAGTTTGCATGTGTGTGTACTGCATCTTTTGCTTTGCTTTTGAGGTTCTTTTGCATGAATTTTCTTCCTCTCGTTTCCTGAATAGTCTCTTATCACTTATCTGGATCATTTCATAGCACATAAATAAAGTGGTGAGATAAAAAAAAAACAAAGGGTTCTTGATAAAGTCCAAGTTTTGTTTAACAGTTAAGATAGTGAAAGTTTACAAGAGTTGTGCTGGGAGAGTTCTGTGTTGTGAATAGAGCTATTATTGCCATTATCACATTGTTTAGACTGCAAGGCAAAAAAACACAGGAATTTTCATACTTGTTTAACAGCTTCATCAGACTGTATATTTTCATTGTCCTTTGGACTCAGTTATCATGGGGATGAAAATGACATAATAAAAAGAATCACTGATTCCTTCATGACAACTGATAGCTCCAAGAAGTCTTTAATTAGCGGTAGAGATTAAAGCATGTTAGCTCTTTTCCTTCTCCAAAAACCTCTCTTCAAGAATCTGCTTTTCCCCCCTCAAAGACCAATAGAGGGCAGTGCTATCCTGTTTCTTCTCAAGGCAGGTTTTTCTCCCCCACTTTTGGTTTTTGATGTCTTTTGCTTTTATTAAATAATCAAGCTGCAAACAAGCCTCTGCTTTTGCCGCACTGGCCTATAAGCTAGACTCACTAGGAAATGGTCATAGATTTTCTTATGGAAGCAACTGCTTGCTATGTGCGATCATGCATTTACAGCCAATTTTCAGGGTTAATTCTGATTGCCTCTCCTTCGCCCCAGTCAGGTCGGAGCTTGCTCTGTCAGTCACAAAACTAAAGGTGTTTTTCTTCAAAAATGGGAAATGCTATACAACTTCAATCCAAATAGGAACCATACACCTCAAAAATTTAATTAAAGAATGTAAAATGTGAATTTGGATTAGCACTTATAAAGCTTTGTATCCATTATCAAAGGTAAAGTGGATGTTCTTGTTTTTATTCTTCGGTAAGGCAAGATTTACCATTAGCTAAAAATACTCCAAATGTGTACTAATAAAAGTTATGTCTAAATCTTTAAAGTAATTATTACTCTTTCTCCTCCTCCTCCTATTATTATGATTATGCAATTACACATTGGCAACTGTAACAGTGGCTAACATCTGTTTTTCAAAGATATTCTTATTTACAAATAACAAGGAAAATAGAAAAGAGCATGCTGGATACCCGTAACCCTTTATTTGGCTCAGCTAATATTGTTCCCTGTGATACACAGTATAAGCAAGGATGGTCAGAAAGCATCAAATGTAATTCCTTGGGTAAAAATGCATGTCCTGTTTTCCACCAAGACTGTACTTTCACTCCTTTGCATGGCTTGAATATGATTGAGCCACTATAGTCCAAGCATTTTACCAGAGAGAATATCTGTCTTTATTCATTATATTTTCATGAATGGTCATTCTGCTCTGGTTAATTTTACGAGAATCTTCTGAATATAGGACAGACTCTAAAGCAAATATATGTATGTATGTATGTATGTATGTATGTATGTATGTATGGACATATGCATGTATGTGGAGGGGGGAACGGGTTTCTATTATTTAGTACTAGTGGTCATATTTGATCATGCACTGGAAATACCTATTCCAGATTTTCAAATGTCAAGAGTTTCTTTTTAAAATTCTCTAAGGTCATAGGTGAAGGAGGCAACAACTTGGAGATAAATGTTTTACCTATGCTTTAGTTGGCTTTATGTCTAACATATACAAATGGACAACTGTTGGCTGAACAGTAATATGAAATATTTTCATTATCAGCAAAAATATGTTACATGGCCTCTAGCACTTTTTCATAGGGCTGCTGGAATGAAAGAGCAAACAAGCAATAGTTGATACCAAGGTGGAAAGTTCTAAAATCCAGTTGCTATTCCCATCTTCCTTCACCCCTAGGCAAAACTCTCAGCTTCTTCAATTGATGAAAAACAGAAGGGAAATTCAACAGATATTTATTTATTTATTTATTTATTTATTTATTTAGTTAGTTAGTTAGTTAGTTAGTTAGTTAGTTAGTTAGTTAGTTAGTTAGTTAGTTAGTTAGTTATTCGATTTTTATGCCACCCTTCTCCTTAGACTCAGGGCGGCTTACAACATGTTAGCAATAGCACTTTTTTTTAACAGAGCCAGCCTATTGCCCCCACAATCTAGGTCCTCATTTTACCCACCTCAGAAGGATGGAAGGCTGAGTCAACCTTGAGCTGGTGATGAGATTTGAACTGCTGACCTACAGATCTACAGTCAGCTTCAGTGGCCTGCAGTCTACCTGCTGTGCCACCCCGGCCCATATATATATATGGTACCATCCTAATTTTAAAATTTCAGCTAAAAACATTCGGATCACCCTGGTATATTGAAGGAACGTCACAGCTCCTTTTTGCCTCTAGGCCCAACCCAGGACCATTTCAAGGCAGTTAATTTATTCATAGCCGACAACTATATTCTGTATGTATCAAATGTTTTTAGCTGAAATTTTAGCTGGTACAGAGCTGGAGGGATCAAGGTCTGGTGGCTCAACTGCTAACTCTCTGCCTTACAAGGCAGAGGCTACCAGATCGAATCCCAGTAAGGAAGGGTGTGGCTAGCTGATGAGGCCAGAACAAGGCTGAAATGGTACCATCCTAGTCTCCCTTAAATTTAAAATTTCAGCTAAAACATTTGATACATACATACATACATACATACATACATATGTCAATTCTATATATGTCAATCCTACCATGTCAATCCTTCAACTAAATGTGATTCCACCAACCAATCAAATCATTAAAACATAGTCACCCAATCTATTTGCTACATTCAAACCAAATCTCCACCCCCAACACTATATATAAGGAACAAATGGCAGTTGCAAACATTCTATATTTACAGCAACACGAAGCTTACAACTTCAGTCTGATGATGGTGAATGTGATTTCACCGAAACGTCGCATAGACACTCAAAATATTACACGGGGCAAAACCCGAACTCAGAACAATCTACATATATATATATGTGTGTGTGTGTGTGTGTGTGTATGTATATATATATATATATACACACACACACACAGAGTATACATATGTGTGTGTATATATTTTTGCAATGTCTACTATAGATTTATTTCAAGCTAGTTAGCTCTCATCAGCTAGCCATATCCTTACTGAGATTTGAACCTATGCAGTCTGCCTATAAGGCAGTAACTTTTAACCTCTAGGACACAGGTTCTCTTCCTCTCAGCTTCTACCAGGGAAGAGCTATATATGTTTTTTCCATCTGTTGAATCTGTAGGTCTATAAATATAAACCCCAGGGTACTAATTCAATATGCATTCTACCCAGCAAGGTATTAATGCTTTTAATTTTAATGTAACAAGCCTAAAATTTTAATTTTCCACATATAAGCTATGTTTTGAACAAAAGCATTTAAAAAAAAAAATAAGTTGATACATGTATGGTCAGTCTCCTGTAAATAAAATACTTCACTATCTTTTACCTCACTAACATTATTTGGCTAATTCCATATATATATATATATATATATATATATATATATATATATATATATATATATATATATATATATATGCCACATGTTTTTGCTGAATTTGAAAATTAAGGGAGACTAGGATAGATCTATTTCGGCCTTATTTTGGCCTCATCAGCTAGCCATACCCTCACTGGGACTTGAACCTGCAACCTTTGCCTTGTGAGGCAGAGAATTAACCTCTAGGCTACAGTATCCAATCCTTTCAGCTCCGTACCAGGGAAGGGTTACATTTTGTGTTGAATCACCCTGGTATATAGAAGGAACATCACAGCTCCTTTTTTGCCTCTCGGCCCAACCCCAAATTATAATTTCCCTTTTGTTTTTCATCAATTGAAGAAGCTGAGAGTTTTGCCTAGGGGTGGAGGAAGGTGGGAATAGCAACTGGATTTTAGAACTTTCCACCTTGGTATCAACTATTGCTCTTTCATTCCAGCAGCCCTATGAAAAAGTGCTAGAGGCCATTTGAAATCATCACAGTACCTGGGGGCCTACTTTTAATGCCTGCAATCTCCTCCCAGGTTTCATCCTTAAACTGAACAAATGCAGACTCGGCGGCTCCAGCGTCTGCCACTTTTTCCCTTCTTCCTTCCTCTCATTTTCCATCCTGTCCAAGTGAAAAGTTCTTGGGAACTCAAAAGCTGGTGCACTGCTTCAAGATCTTTGCATTACTATAACAAGAGTGTTGCCTAATATAGATTTGGAATCTGTTTAGCAAGATGATAGCCAAACTCTTCCTTGACTAATGCCACCTCTGGGAGTGCAAAGTTACCCAATTAATTGCAGCCACAATTGTAGGCTCTGGGTCTGTGGGATTGTCTCTCTGTTCATTTAGATGAAGGCATTATCAGCAAACGGAGCTGATCTTGAAGGCATGTTTACCGCCAGGATGATATATCCTGCATTATGTTATCTGTAAATATTTTTGGTATTACTGAAACTTTTTCTCCTGGCTGGAACATTTTGTTGCAGCAAATTGCAGAGCAAAAAAAAGGGGGGAAGGGGAAAATGGGTGGGAGAGGAAGGGAACTTCATTTGGCGGCACAGAAAATTTGCATAAAATATTGCTCTAAGCACCGGAGTATCTTATTACATAGAGTTTTGATGATAATCTTTGTTGAAATAATATTTAACACATGCTGCACTTTTAATTAAGTATCTGAATAATCTCAAATTAATACCAGAGGTTTAAAAATAAGTTTTCATTTTAGTGAACTGTAACATAATAGCAGGCACCATGACCATTTCTCTCTCCCGTACCCTTTGATTTAATTAAACACCCCTTTGTGTCTTTCTTGTCACTTCAAAAATGAGCATAAAGAAACATGACTTAGTAACATTTTATTTGGGATTTAAAGCAAACGTCTGTTTATACTCCATATCTCATTTATAATAATAAAATAATAATAATGGTGGTTGTAGCAATTGGGCATTTTGTTCTGGAATTCAGTATTTTTTGATGAGGACATTTATTGGGACTCAGCTAGATTGGTGTTTTGCAATGGGCTTAGGTGCTTCGAGGACAATTATAACCTTACCTTTAAGGGGAGGTTTCATGGTATTGGAGACAAAGGACCATTTTGGAAGCAGCACTTCTGGCAGGAAAGTTGGTTCTGGTGGGGAGTGTGTGTGTAGATTGTTACGTCCTTCTGAGTAGGCTGCACACCAGAGTTGCTGTTTACAGATGAAGGCTGATTAAGATGGAGCATAAGTAAGAGCTTCAGATTTTTTTTCCAGCGGGATCAAGTTATTGCAAATAAATTCCCCCTTATTCTTTTTTTTTTTAAATTAAAAAGCCCTCATCTGTCAGATCTCTTTGTCTTCCACTTCAGTGTATTTGACCAAAACTGCTATTATTATTTCCTTTGCAGAAATTTCCTTTGCATAAAGGTAAGCAGGAGTGAAATTTTTTCCTCCCTTGCAATCATTTTGATCTCTTCTTTGTAACACACATGGAAACACATTGCTTGCTGTGCATAAGGGAAAGGGGGGGGGATATTCACCATTTGGAACAGGGAGGATGCAATCAAACAGGCTTTGAAGGCTTTCTGTTGGATTCCCCCTTTATCCCATCTCATCTATCATTGTAAAGGAGACATATATAACTGCTGCACTTTGTATATTGAGGGAAGCTGCCTGCTTTCTCCCTTTGCTGAGATAATGACACTGTGGGTTGTTGACTGCTGTTATCTCTGATGACAGCCTTATCTGCATGGCTCTGATTCTAGCTTACAGAGTTGGAGATATACAGTACTTATGAAACTGACCAGTGCTGCAATTATGTGGGAAAGAAGAAGGGTGTTTAAAACAAGCAAGGGGAAAAATAAACTTCAGAACTATTTCTATAGAAAAATACACACACATACACACACACACACAGAGAGAAATACAAACACACACACACACACACACATATGTGCACACACATTCGAAACACAACATAAAGAAACAGAAAGGACATATATGGTTAAAAAAAGGTGCAATCAGTATTCAAAATAGAAGCTTACTCAAATATATTACAGCTTTGATTACAAGAACTGACTGCTGCAAGGGAGAAAGGCATAATCTACTACTGCATTCTGGCCACCATCTTCTTGCTATTTAGGTGGGCAAAGACAGCACAGTTGCACCCAGATTCAACCTGCCAAGCAGCTGATCCCACCACTGCCTTCATAATCATTACAATTACCTCTTCATTCAGACAGGTAAAAATAATAACACTGAACTAATCTGGGTAGTATTGTTTTCTCTTTGTTCATTCATGATAGAGGAGCACAGTTACACGGATGGGTTTCTAGGTGCACTTTTTCCTTTTCCTTCACATTTCCAAAATTTGCAAGTAATTCTGATGAAACCGACTTCATTCTTAATCTGGAACTCATCCTGTTAGAATCCCCCCCCCCCCCCAAACTTCAAATGGATTTATCCATTCTGGCCCAGGATTTTTCTTTTTATTCAGTTCAAGGGCGATCTGGTGTGTTGGAATAATTCATAAATTCAGGTGTCAGAAAGATATATTGTAAAATTGGAAAGGGAAGCCAATTAATAGGTCTTGAGATCATCTGTGTGTACAATGAGAAAACTGACTCTGAAAGCATCCCAGTTTATCACCATAAATATTTTAAAACTAAAGCTGAATTTAAGATCACCAGGGAAACTGTGGTTTAGCATCACAATGTGAGAAATTTAAGGGAGCAAGCTTTATGTTTTTCCCCCAATTTTATTCCTATATAACTTTTTTTTTCTTTTTTGCCCTTGGGGACATATTTTACAACTGACACTCCCACTCCAACTTTTTAAATTGAAAATGCGTCTTCAAATAAAGATTTCATTAAATCTAGAAGTAATATGCAAATCTAAAAGTAATTATCACTGATGTAGGAATATAATGGATCATAGTCTGCTGGAACAACTACCATCAGATGACTTGTATGATTGTTTAGTCTGGCATCCTGAAGCTCATGTTTTTCTTTGTATTTCCTTGCTTTTAAATCCAACTTTGACTGATTAATCCTTCTAGAGAAGACGGTTAGAATTATGTAAATAGCTTCTTGCATCGTGTTTGAGTGTGCTATAGTACAGTGTTTTTCAACCAGTGTGCCGCGGCACACTAGTGTGCCGTGAGACATGGTCAGGTGTGCCACGAAGTTCAGAGAGAGAAAGAAAACAAGAGAGAGAGAGAAAGAAAGAGCAAGAGAGAGAGAAAGGAAGCAAGCAAGAGAGAAAGAAAACAAGAGAGAAAGAAAGAGAGAGAGAAAGAAAGAAAAATAAAAAGAAAGAGAACAAGAGAGAGAGAAAGAAAGAAAGCAAGAGAGAGAAAGAGAGAAAAAGAGAGAGAGAAAAAGAAAAAGAAAGAAAGAGAGAGAGAGAGAGAGAGAAAGAAGGAGGGAAGGTGGGAGAGAGAAAGACAGAGGGAGGGAGGGAGAGAAAAAGAGAGCAAAAAAGAAGAAGGAAGGAAGAGAGAAAGAAAGAGGGATGGAGAGAGAGAGAAACAAGAGAAAGGGAGAGAAAGAGGGAGGGAGAGGGAAATAGAGCGAAAGGGAGGAAGAGAGAGAGAGAGAATTTTTTGTCCAAACTTTTTTTAGCCACCCCACCCCTCAATGTGCCCCATGGTTTTGTAAATGTAAAAAATGTGCCGCGGCTCAAAAAAGGTTGAAAATCACTGCTATAGTAGTTCTCCATTGTGCCCTAGAGCTAATTTGCATTATGTCTCTGCAGACAGTACTGTGTATTATGATTCAGCTACTTCAAATCATGAGATATATTTAGAGATCCTGCCGGTTGGTAAGAAATATGGGTCTGCTGCCCAAGAACATAGTCTCATTAGGTATCATCGCTTTTATGTTTTATTCCAGTTTCCAGTTCAATAATGGACATTATGAGAGCAATTCTGATGTTTTTGGCAGAAACCCCAAAAGCATGGGGAGAAAATATGGGGGAAATAACACCATGTTTCAAATCGCAGTGGCATGTGTAATTCTTTTATTGATCAAGTTGTTAACACTCATCAACATCAACTAAAGTTCTGCAAAAGTTAGGATGTATTTTTCTGGGACTCATTCTGTGCGAACAATCTGCAGACACCAAAGAAGGTCAGAAGCAAAGCTTCAAACTTCATTTTGACCCAGTTATATATTTTCAAAGTTTAACAGGTTTATTGTTTAGCAGATGACTGAAGTATTTCAACTTTAAACAACATAGTTGGTTTGCAATGGTTATTAAGCCAGTTTTGCAGCAGAATGGAAAATTTTCTCTGCAGTCTCAAAACACATGCTTTACCCCCCCCCCCCCATTCCAACACGTGCCTGATCTGACCAAAATGGTCAGTTTTCAGCAAGATTACTTTGAAATGATGTCAGTAATTAAAACCATTCTCTCCTAATAGACTTCATAGTTTTTTCAGGCAGAAGAAAGCTGCTTTCTCACGTCATGTTCCTCCTTCCCTGGCCAACCTTTTCTTTTGCTGGGCCTATATCCCACAATAGCCTGTCTGCATTTTTACTTTGGGCTATAAATCCAGGCAAAGTGAAGTTGATGATCTTTTTACAGCAAATATTATTCAAACGAGGAAATATATTTAAATGGAACATGCAGCATTATCCTAGGGGTTGGGGGAGCATAGAAAAAACGGAACAAGGTATGGCAAGCAGGATTGCTAGTCTGACAGCCAGAAAGAAGTACTACGAAGAGCAGGTGTGCAATTTATAAAACAATAGTATGGTTCCAGGCTTTCTTCCCATTGGTCTCTCTGCTATGGACATCCCCAGGAAGTCAAGTAACACTGGCATCTACTGAAAACAACTACATTATAAAATAGCAGTCCTGTAAATTATGCCAGACTACCAAAATTACACAGTAAAGGTTTAAGATCTCAGGTGTTATTGTTTGGAAACAAAGGAACCTGAATGCAGAACTGAGTGTAATTCAGAACTGAAATCCAGTTCAAACAAGTCACAATTGCTCCCTTAAATAAATAGGTTTTCATGGCTACAATATCTATCCTTGTCCTGCTATTGTACACTGTTTTATTGTCGCTGTTAGCTGCCCCGAGTCTCTGGAGAGGGGTGGCATACAAATCCTATCAATCATTCAATCATTCAATCATTCAATCATTCAATCATTCAATCATTCAATCATTCAATCATTCAATCATTCAATCATTCAATCATTCAATCATTCAATCATTCAATCATTCAATCAATCAATCAATCAATCAATCAATCAATAATAATAAATAAATAAATAAATAAATAAATAAACAAACAAACAAACAAACAAACAAATAAATAAATAGTTGATCAATGGTCAAAAAAGAGAAAAGTAATACTGACACGGTACATGGTTTCCAGCTTGAGCAAAATGTTGCAGTAGAAGACAACCAAGGTCCCTTCCAAATCTGTTATTCTATTCTGTTTCTACAGTATTTCTATTCTGTTCTCTTTCTCTTATTTATCTTTCTCTCTTTCTTTTTCTATTCTAGACTGTCTTTCATTGCACAAAACTACTTTTCTTCTGTCAGCTAGCCAATACATAGTTACAGAAGCAGCTGTAATATTTTTAAAAAATTAAATTAGGCATAAATAAAATCTAGCAAGGTGTGAATAATGTTCAACTATATAGACAGTAGATGGAGAATTCTGGGAAGCCTAACACATCTTAAAAGTTACAAAATTTGAAAAACGTAGATCTATAAATTCTCTTGGCAGCATTCAGTTTCATCAAGCATGAGAGTTCATCAGAATTATCTATAAGGAAGGTACTGTTTTTCTTTTCTGTTTTTCAGAAGATGAGTCTGGGAAAGTTATCCTTACTTCACAATACAGTACTTAATTTGAAGTGATTCTGCAAATTTCTGTTTCATTGTCCAATATTGTTTAGCACTTCCAAACAACGTCTAGGGGATGCCATGTACAGATTTAGGCAAAAGGTCATAGTCAGGTGGACACTTCTTAATTCAGTGTCTTCTTTTCATCCGTTTCACAGTTATTTCAGGTATTTTGATAGTCAGAAATGCAAAGAGTATGGCTGGAATGTGAATTCCATTCCTTTAAACTTCAGCCTCTCCTTTTTAGTGTAACCACAAGACTGCATAATTAAACATAACAATAGTTTCAATTAGTGATTTGGCCCTTATAATCATTATCCACTACTGAAACAGGTTCAAAGGCCATGAATCATTCTTTAAAAAATATATATAGCCTATTTTAAAGTAACACTCCATTCTATCAATAACCACTTTCGGATCTTAAAATGATTATCACAATGTATACCATAAAATACACTCTGTGTTAATTACAGAACAAGGAACCAAGCATAATATGTCCATTGGTTTTGGATGGCAAGATATTGTGCAGTCTAAACTGGATATTGTGTAGTCTAAACTGGAAGAACTTCTATCCTCCTATTCTATGCCCTATTCTGCTTTGAACTTTAGGTCAGCATTTAGCCTCTGCCTTACTCTATTTATCTATGCTGGCTGTGAATGGGAATTGGAGAAAGGAAAGAGAAAAAAAGCAGCTGCCTTTTAAAAAGCTCATTTAAAAGCAGGCACAGTCTTCTGCAAAGATGATTCTGATTGCCTACACTCTTTTTGAAGGGACAAGGTTAAATCCATTTGTATTCATAGTAGAGAAGATATTATACAAAATGAACTTTTCCTTATTTATTTCTCATTCAAAATGGACCAAATTGGTTAGTCAATTGCCAATCAATTGGGAAGGCCACGGGATGTTTGACTCTTTCCTCTCTAAAGCTATTTCTCTTTCTCATCAGTATATTAGAAAACCTGTAAACTGTTACTATTTTATTTATCCAGTTTTCCAACAAAACGTTGAAATGGAAATAATACCTCATCTTAAAGTTACGCAAAAAGTAACTTTATTCCATTTTTTTGGTGGAATGGAATGCAATCCAGTATGGTGTAATCCTCTAATACCAGATGTTCTTCTTTGACTTCATTCTGTTTGTTAGATAGGGACCGTGTTAAGAAATGAACATTGCTGAAGGGTTTTTTAAAAGTGTGCTTTTCCCATTTTAAAGATATCATTTCTATAAAATCATTCCTATAATCTAAGGTTAAATCTGAGGTTAGAATAGCTTAACCTAGTCTTAACCTTATCACTGTACTATGAAAGCCAACATTGGAAAATGGCTTGGACTGATATAATGCTTAACTTTAAGGTAAAGTATCTCAAGGAAGGGGGCTCCTTTCACGGCAAGCATTTATGGAACTGTCATTTACTAACCTTGTTAGAGCTTGGTCTGCCATTCATACCAGCAGTTATCAGAACAGATCTAAGAACTATAGTGAATATTCTTTGGGACAAGGAGAAATCATCTCAATATGCTTATCTATCCAAAGTCTTCTGTGGCAGAATAGCTTTGTGCATGAGATCGAAGGTTAAATGTCTCAAACCTTTTCTCCCAAAATTTCTTAGCAAAGGCATAAAGCAATGATTCTCAACCTGGGGGTCAGGACCCCTTTGGGGGGGGGTCGAACGACTGTTCCATAGGGGTCGCCTAAGGCCATGGGGAAAGACAAATTTCCCATGACGTTAAGAACTAAAGCTTCTATTCTGGTGCCTTGGAACATATTTTTATAATCCGACCAATCAGGTATTTCCATTGGGGGTGTCCCTCTGACCTTCCTGCCAATCAGCTTAAAGCTCTGTTGGGAGAATTGGTGCTAGACTTATGGTTGGGGGTTACCACAGGAACTGTATTAAGGGGTCGCGGCATTAGAAAGGTTGAGAACCACTGGCATAAAGGGTTGCATTGTCTGAAGAGGATATCTGAAGGGTTGGTAATGGGTAGGAAGTAGCACTGTTGCTCCCAGTAGGCAAACCAAGCTGTTCAAGTAGCATAAATATGGATATGAGGTAGAGTATGCTGGCAATGAGATGGCTGGGCCAGATTGGATGCTGCAGCAGCTGGTCAGTCCCATGATACACTCTGGATATGGCAATAGCAATAGCACTTAGCCTTATATACCGCTTTACAGTGCTTTACAGTCCTCTCTAAGTGGTTTGGAGGCGTCTGTAATATGGTAAATGATTTAGCTTTACTAGATAAATGGTCAAAGCAATGGAAACTGCAGTTTAATGTTTCCAAATGTAAAATAATGCACTTGGGGAAAAGGAACCCTCAATCTGAGTATTGTATTGGCAGTTCTGTGTTAGCAAATACTTCAGAAGAAAAGGATTTAGGGGTAGTGATTTCTGACAGTCTCAAAATGGGTGAACAGTGCAGTCAGGCGGTAGGGAAAGCAAGTAGGATGCTTGGCTGCATAGCTAGAGGTATAACAAGCAGGAAGAGGGAGATTATGATCCCACTATATAGAATGCTGGTGAGACCACATTTGGAATACTGTGTTCAGTTCTGGAGACCTCACCTACAAAAAGATATTGACAAAATTGAACGAGTCCAAAGACGGGCTACAAGAATGGTGGAAGGTCTTAAGCATAAAACGTATCAAGAAAGACTTAATGAACTCAATCTGTATAGTCTGGAGGACAGAAGGAAAAGGGGGGACATGATCGAAACATTTAAATATATTAAAGGGTTAAATAAGGTCCAGGAGGGAAGTGTTTTTAATAGGAAAGTGAACACAAGAACAAGGGCACACAATCTGAAGTTAGTTGGGGAAAGATCAAAAGCAACGTGAGAAAATATTATTTTACTGAAAGAGTAGTAGATCCTTTGAACAAACTTCCAGCAGACGTGGTTGGTAAATCCACAGTAACTGAATTTAAACATGCCTGGGATAAACACATATCCATCCTAAGATAAAATACAGAAAATAGTATAAGGGCAGACTAGATGGACCAGGAGGTCTTTTTCTGCCGTCAGACTTCTATGTTTCTATGTTTCTATGTTTATAGAGTCAGCACATTGCCCCCAACAATCTGGGCCCTCATTTTACCCACCTCAGAAGGATAGAAGGCTGAGTCAACCTTGACCCGGAGAGAACTGAACTGCTGAATTGCAGGCAGCTGGCAGGCAGTAGAAGTAGCTTGTAGTTCTGCACTCTAACCATTGTGCCACCATAGCTCACACTATGTACATCAGTCACACCCTATCTTACTTCCTGTTTCAGGATATATGTTTTGAAGTTGCTGCTTTTACCATCTAGCTTCCAGAAGACATCTCACCTGGCATCTCTCTCACTCAGGGTGCAAGAGAAAGATAGTGGTCCCACATTCAGTGCCAGTTTGAAATTGCAAACAGTGAGATACTTTCTATAGTGGAGGTTGTTGGCTACATCAGTGTTCCCCAACCTTGGCAACTTGAAGATATCTGGACTTCAACTCCCAGAATTCCCCAGCCTGCGAATGCTGGCTGGGGAATTCTGGGAGTTGAAGTCCAGATATCTTCAAGTTGCCAAGGTTGGGAAACACTGGGCTACATGACTATCCTCTAGGATTCAATCTTTGCTTTGCTAATTTCTCAAGAGATAGACAAAACCAAACTTTACTTAAAAAGAAAAGATAAAATGTAAAAATCCATTTTAATGTTATGCATTAATATGAAAAAAATCACTGCTATAGAAAAAAAATCCAAATCATGAGATTCTGCCTGTGCCAAGAAAAATCCAAAAGTAAATTAAAATTCTTAGGACAGTTCACAAGATGGCATCTGTCTACCACAAATAAGCAACTTCTGGCAAAATCTTAGAAGAAATTTAATTTTTTTCACAAACCTGGCATATATTGGTACAAGCCAAGGTGAGGAAGCAACAATAGCTCTTCGGTATATCTCCAGTCAGGATGTTCCTCAGGAACCAATGAATAAAATACAATCTATCTCCCTCAATTCAAACTTGACACAAGCAACATACTACTACATGTTGAACAGATTACTACACAGAAAAATAGATATGTGATTACCTGTATTTCTCATTCTTCCTCTTCCTCTTGTGCATCTTCCTATCTGTTTTCAAGAAAGCACAGTGACATAAATATAGCTGATACTTTTTTATGCTTACCATGACCAGAGGTGAGTTCCTACCAGTGGGTTCCATTAGTAATTCGGTGGCCTGGGTCGTTGGAACCAGCAGTGACCCAAGTCTGCCACACCCCTGAGCTGGTTCTCAGTGGCGCCATAGGTGCCACCATATTTTTGCACATGTGCAGCTTTCTTTTAGTACTGCACATGCACGCACACCCAAATGTGCCATATGTCCCTGAGCAAATTGGCAGTAGCAGAATCCGGAACTCGGCCCTTGCTATTACCTGATAAAATAGATATGGATGAGAAAGAGGCATGGTTCACAAATAATATGGAGTTCATGATTGCATGAGGTTTAAATTGGATATCTACAGCAAAAATACACAACTGTCTTAATAGGATAGGATAGGATAGAATTCAATCCAATTCAATTCAACTCTTTATTAGCCAAGTGTGATTGGACACACAAGGAATTTGTCTTTGGTGCATATGCTCTCAGTGTACTTAAAAGAAAAAGATACATTTGTCTAGAATCAGGAGATTCAACACTTAATGACTGTCATAGGGGTCAAATAAGCAATCAGGAAACAATATTTGTTTGTTTGTTTGTTTGTTTATTTATTTATTTATTTATTTATTTGATTTGTATGCCGCCCCTCTCCGCGGACTCGGGGCGGCTAACAACAGTGATAAAAACAATATGTAGCAATCCAATAATAAAACAACTAAAAACCCTTATTATAAAAACCAGACATACATACTGACATACCATGCATAAACTGAAGAGGCCTAGGGGGAAAGAACATCTCAGTTCCCCCATGCTTGATGGCAGAGGTGGGTTTTAAGGAGCTTACGAATGGCGAGGAGGGTGGGGGCAATTCTGATCTCTGGAGGGAGTTGGTTCCAGAGGGCTGGGGCCGCCACAGAGAAGGCTCTTCCCCTGGGTCCTGCCAATATTAATAAAAATATTAAAGATACAAGCAACAAGTTACAATCATACAGTCATAAGTGGGTAAAGATGGGTGATAGGAATGATGAGTAAGAGTAAGGTTAGTAGTTATACATAGCAAAATTCATCTCGTATTTTTCCTCACAAAGCAGTGAGATTTATTTCAAAGTGAATGGTGTGTTATTGGGTTCTGTATGTTTGGTTCACGATAGCTCTAGAACTGAATTGTTATTTGTATAAGAGTTTCCCAAAATGTTATTGGAATTGTGGCTTTCACTGACTAGGAAAGGTACTGCATACTTCAGTACAGAAATACAAGGCCTCTTGCCCCAAACTGGCCATAATTCTTCTCTGCACAGCAAATTTGCCTTGTCCAATTCTGATCAGGATGAAGCCTCACTCACCTACTGCCTGAGAGTTTGCTAAAGCTGTTCTTGCTTGTTTCTTTTTTCTTCCCTCTCCCGCACTGCAACTTAAATAAGCTTTCAATACATGCATCTTTATTTCAATTCTTCCTTGTTTCAGTCAAGCGGTAAATAAGGCAGCATGGATACTCAGCTCTCACTGCAGCACAACACGCCAATGTTCCCGATCTGTTCTTCTAAGCCTCTGCCAGAGCCCCTTATTTAGGTAATGCCTGTTGTTCACTGCTGGATGTGTTCCAGCTCTTCATAGGTTCTTCTCTTTTCTCCCACAATGAAGTTTTACTTCTGGAATCCCATCTGCTTTTCTCTTTATCCCAAGAGTTAAACACAAAAAAAAACCCTGCCCCAGGGAACAATTGGGCACTTAAGAGTGGATCACCCTTCCTTAGGGCAGGAATTCTCAAGTATATATGTGTGTTCTGCCAGGCTCTCTGATAGGAGCCTCCCAAAAATTCAAGGGTACAAATTTCAGACACACACACACACACACACACGTTTGAAAATTCAAAACAATGTTCTTTATCACAAAATTCAAAATAAACAAAGCACTCTTTTTGTATTGCAAAGAGCACTCTTCCCAAAACAACCAGGTAATCTGTACAATTTCTCTTAAGGAGTCATTAAGTATTTAGCTAGCAGCTGTGAAGAAACTTCACACCCCTTTTTCTTCCAAGGAAGTGAGACACACACACACACACACACACACACAAACACACACACACACACACACACGTTGCTCTGCTTTGGTTTCAAAGGCGTGAAAAAGCAACAAAGTCCAGCAACACAAGATTCCTGATGAACTCCAATCAGATATTCTTCCACAACGGCCAAACCCACATGCTGCTATTTATAGCAGCAGCCCTAATTACTGGAGCCCCAACCAAACACAGGTGGCCTCCCTTATTTCCTGTAATATGTTCTTACTTGGTCTCTTCTACGCATAATTCTGCACTTGCGTGGGTCCAAAACGTCATCATCTGAATCAAAAGAAGATAAGGGCGATTGACTGCCTGGGCTGTGTGCCAAGCCCTCCTCTGCCGAGTCACTCCCACTTCTTCTTCGTCCGAGGAAACTAAACTCTGAACTGATTCTGTCGGCAGTAACACAGGACTGTGACATGGTGAATTTTCCCCTGCATCCACCTCCCCATTCCCTGGGGCAGGAGCTGGGCCAGAGCCAACCACAACATATATGTATGTTGTATGTATGTATGTATGTATGTATGTATGTATGTATGTATGTATATTCAGGCTTATGGGTTGTTTTCTGTCTCTTTCCAATATGCAGGCAGCAATGCAGTAGGGAAGTCATGTTGTAAGAATATAAAACTAAATGTATTTCTTCACCTCTAAATTGATTTTCTTTTCCTTGAAATCAGTCTGATCATTTAAAGTGTTCATGAGGGGTTTTTTTAAGGTTATTCTTAACAGCCAGTATGTCACTTCAGTTAATACAGGTACAGTAGAACCCCGACTTACGAGACTAATTGGTTCCGGAAGGAGGCTCGTAAGTCGGAACGCTCGTATGACGAAACATTGTTTCCCATAGGAAACAATGTAAAGTCAATTAATCCGTGCAACAACAAAAAAACCCGCTGCCGCCGAACGCGGAAGTTAGCGTTTGGCTTCAGGAGACAGCTGCGAAGCGGCGCGCGTGTTTTAAAATGTGGCAGCCGGCCTGGGGGGCTCGGGGGGAAGCCCCCGAGCCCCCCAGGCCGGCTGCCACATTTTAAAACACGCGCGCCGCTTCGCAGCTGTCTCCTGAAGCCGAACGCGGAAGTTAGCGTTCGGCTTCAGGAGACAGCTGCGAAGCGGCGTGCATGTTTTAAAAGGTTGCAGCCGGCCTGGGGGGCTTGCCAGCACCCCCCCGAGCCCCCCAGGCCGGCTGCAACCTTTTAAAACATGCGGGATACGAGCGCCAAGGAGCTGTCTCCTGAAGCCGAATGCGGAAGTTAGCGTTCGGCTTCAGGAGACAGCTCCTTGGCGCTCGTATCCCGAATGTGAGCTCGGGAGGTGAACAAAAATGTCGCTCCCCTCCCAGCTCTTATCTCGAGTAGCTCGTAAGTAGAGCTGCTCGTATGTCGAGGTTCCACTGTAGTCCTCAATTTATAGCCACAACTGAGCTCAACATTTCCATTACTAAGCAAGACAGTGGTTAAGTGAGTTTTGCTCCATTTTGCCACCTTTCTTGCAACGGTTGTTAAGTGAATCACTCCAACTGTGAAGTTAGTAACATGGTTGATAAGTAAATCTGGTTTCCAACTGACTTTGTCAAAAGGTTAGAAAAGTTGATCCCATGACCCTGGGACATGGCAATTGTAAAAAAAAATACATGTTACTTGCCAATTCTGATCATGTGATTACAGGGATGTTGCAATTTAAGTGTGAAAAATAGTCATGCCACTTTTTTCAGTGTTGCAAATTCAAATGATCACTAAACAAAAGGTTGTAAGTCAAAGACAACCTGCATTATTGATCATCAACAGGGTTTCACATACAGGGGGCACTCCAAAAGTAATGCAATTGAATTTCCTGCGCCGCTCCTATTGGTCAGAGTAGGACCAAAGCACTTGGAGTAGGTGGGGAGGATGCTAAGCTTTGCCACAAAACCAGTCTCAGTGCTCTCCAAGCTGTGGAAGCAGCAGGACGTCAGTTATTGTAAACCTCTGTGTGCCGACCTTGTCATGAAAAAAATGGAATCGGAAATTTCAAGTGAAATTTGCAGCGTATAGAAATTGAACCTGATTATTTGGACAACGTCATCACTGGTGATGAAACCTGGGTTTTTGAATACGACCCAGAAACAAAACGCCAAAGCTCTGAGTGGCACACTGACCAATCCCCCAAGCCCAAAAAGGCAAGAATGGGCAAATGAAAAGTGAAAACAATGCTCATTGTCTTTTTTAACAGTAAAGGAGTGGTCCATAAGGAGTTTGTTCCTCAAGGACAGACAGTTAACACTGCCTAGTACGTGGATGTGCTGGAAAGACTCTGAAAAAGGGTCATCAGGACGAGAAAAGACATCTCAGCTACCTGGCAACTCCATCACGACAACGCGCCTTGCCACAATGCACTACGAGTCCGTGAGTTCCTGGCCAAACACTAGATGCCAGTGCTGCCCTCCCCCCATAGTCCTGACGTCGCCCCAGCAGACTTCTTTTTGTTCCCTCGGATTAAGGCAGCCCTGAAAGGAACCCATGTTTTGACCATAGAAGAGATCCAACCAGCCCTGACGAAGACCTTGCGAGAGGTCCCCGAAGACCCCTTCCAGGGCACGTACCGGTCATGGCAGAGTCGCTGGGAAAAATGTTAGAGGCCCAAGAACAGCACTTTGAAGAATTTTAAGTGTTTGTGCAAATCTGTTCAATAAATTATTTTTTTAAAAAAAATAATTGCATTAATTTTGGAACGCACCCTGTGGATAGAAAATCCACAGATTTATCTGGGTGGAAGGATGGAAAATCTTTCCATCCTAATAATGATCCATGGATCCACAGATATAATTTTTGATCCAATAAAATAGAACTGTTTTGTGAGAAATAATGCTTGGGGTGGATCACAGTTATTGCAAACATTATCTATGTAGGGTTTAATTAAAACTCTTAAATAATAATCAGCTGAAAGTCATTTAACGTAAAAAGTAAAAATATCCTTAACAGCTTGATACTAAAATCAATAGCTGATCAAAATTAATTTGATCAACTCTGAAAACTCTGCGATGAAAGCACTTGAAATAGTGCTCAAGGTCTGTGTCTTATTCTGTTGTTAGAATGTATACTGCTCAAAAAATAAAGGGAACTGTACAAAGTTGAATGTGCACAACAGCATGTGAAATTGGTTGTCAATCAGTGTTGCTTCCTAAGTGGACAGTTTGATTTCACAGAAGTTTGATTTACTTGGAGTTATATTGTGTTGTTTAAGTGTTCCCTTTATTTTTTTGAGCAGTGTATTTAGGCAGGTTCACTTGCAAGTGGGTAGAAACATTTATGCGACTGATTTTTAAAATGTGTGCATCTTATAATTTAGTTCTTATTAGTCTCTTCTGTCCAGAGACCAGTTGTAGTTCCTCATTACTTTTAATTCTTTCATTTTCCCCATTCTTCCCACGAATCATAATAAAGTAATTTTAAAAATCCTTTTTTTCTTTCTTCTACTTGTCTATTCTGCACTTAATGAGTCTTCTTCACTGCATGATTGGTTGTGATGTAAATGTGCTTGCTTTTAAACTACTGCATATCAATACAGAGTATTTCTTTATAGCATTCTGTAGTTTATGCACAAATGTAATAACCCAATTCTCGGATTTTTTAAATTGTACAAGCAGCATATTAGTTCTGAAATAAGCTAAGTGCCATGCCAACAGGCAAAAAATAATAATGAAGTGGTAAGAAAAGGATGGACTTTATCTTTAGTGAAGATATCCTTTTGAAAGCTTTCAGTTTTAAGCTGAAACAGAATATATCTGAATTGGTGCAGATTTACCAGCTTTTGTTGAAGAACCTGGAGGATGCTATACTAGACTTCATCCCATTTGCCGTAGGTCACAGGTGTGTCAAGTTGGCGGCTCGCAGGCCATATGCGTCACGCAAATGTCACGCCCACCCCAGCTCTGCAATGAGAAAAAACATCGGGAAGCATCATGCGACAGCAACATGACACTGGCAAATTTTACACTTTTGACTTAGGAGATGCATAGGAAAGCTTTTCAAAAATATTGTGACTAACACCCTTGAAGATACCTGGCTGAAAGTTTACTGGATTACCTTTCCTGATATTGTCATCCTACTCTGTTGAAAATATTAAGTAACTACAGCCTTTTTTTATACTTCTCCATTGTGATCCACGACTAAATCTGTAATTTAGTTGAATCTTGAATGGATTCCAACTGAATCGTGTTGATCCCAAATTTCAGACCATATTCAACTTGAATCATATTTTTCTAAATCTTGAAGCGTCTAGTTTGCATTCCCAACTAAATACAATAATTATGCTTTCAACAGATTCAGTATAAATATCGTATCAGAGTACACAATGAAAATCCTACTTTACTTTTATTCATTTCTAAGAGTTGATTGAAGTATGGTTTTCAAATAACTACTTATTTTACTGTCATTCTGCCCAGATATTCATATGTTAAATTTTAAAGGGATAACTCACTTGCACAAGCCCACTATCAAGTGCCTGGGAAAAGATGTTCAGGATTAATTTATTTTAAAACCACAGGATTTTTTTTCGGAGCTACTTTTTTTCCTGGGATTTTTTTGGATAGTGTTTTTCAAAATCCAGAATTTTATGGTTCTATGAGAGCCTAAGAGAAAAAACAAAAGTTCATTTGAATTCAGACAAATTTTTATTACTAGAGTTTTGCTTCTTGATCATGCATTCTGTGATTTTTGTTTCAACTGACAGGTTCTTAAACCCTTAACTAGGTCATCATCAAGGCTCTAGAGGAAAATCAGCTAACACATCTGGTAAGTACCTTGTACACAGATGGAGAGTTAATTCATTGTCAAACAAACGTTGCAGTTTGGGAGAGTTTAAATCCAACCAGCTTTGAGTTAGATCAAAGGTTCATTTCTAAGTTATGGAATTGGCGCATTAATCCTTTCCAAGGTGATTGATTTTACAGTCTTTTTTGCAAGTTTCACAAACAATGCCAAAATGTAGAGGTAAAGATTGTTTCAATTAAAATAAATACAGGTAGTCCTCAGTTAACAGTAATTGGCATCATAATTTCCATCTCTAAGCAAAGTCATAAAGTGAGACATCACATGACCACATCTAATGAAGGCAATCCTGGCAATCCTCTCAGTTGTCATCGTTAAACAAGGTTCACAGTGGTTAGAATGCAGTACAGTGTTCCCTCAATTTTCGCGGGGGATGCGTTCCGAGACCGCCTGCGAAAGTCGAATTTCCGCGAAGTAGAGATGCGGAAGTAAATACACTATTTTTGGCTATGAACAGTATCACAAGCCATCCCTTAACACTTTAAACCCCTAAATTACAATTTCCCATTCCCTTAGCAACCATTTAGATTATTACTCACCATGTTTATTTATTAAAGTTTATTAAAAAAATATTTATTAAAGGCAGACGAAAATTTGGCGATGACATATGACATCATCGGGTGGGAAAAAACGTGGTATAGGGGGAAAACCGCAAAGTATTTTTTAATTAATATTTTTGAAAAAACGTGGTATAGACTTTTTGCAAAGTTTGAACCCGCGAAAATCGAGGGAACACTGTATTGCTAGCAAAACTCAGCCACAGGCTGGAGTTAGATCCTGATAGGTTCAAGGTTGACTGCTCCAGAAGACCGCCTAGAGCAGTAATGGCAAACCTTTTTTTCCCCGAGGTGCCGAAAGAGCATGAAAGCGCGCTATCATGCATGTGCGAGTGCCCACACCCATAATTCAATGCCTGGGGTGGGCAAAAATAGCCCTCTGGAGATCAGAAATGGCCTGTTTCCCAACTTTTGGTGGGCCCAGTAGGCTTGTGTTTTGCTGTCCACAGGAGCCAGGGGAGGATAAAAACGCCCTCCCCCCCCCCCGGAGACTCTCTGGAAGCCAAAAATGTCCTCCCAGAACCTCTGTGCAAGCCAAAAACCAGCTGGTCGATACACATATGCAGGTTGAAGCTGAACTAGGGCAACAGTTCGTGTGCAAGCAGATGTGGCTCTGTGTGCCACCTGTGGCATCCGTGTCATAGGTTCGCCATCACTGGCCTAGAGAGTGCTATAAAGTACTATTGGGAGTATATAACTCTAAGAGCCATTGATACTGATATTCACAGTTTGCAAAGGGAAAACCACTTTGCCGCTTCCTGGCAGCTTCCAACAATCAAAGTCAGTGAGGAAGTTGGCACAAAATTGAAAACCCCAGGCAGCTTGAAAGGAGGCTGGCAGGCAGACCCTGAATATTAATATTAGAATATTACATGCGATCAATAAAAAAAGGATTGTACATAGAACAATATCGGACCTCTGGAAAGTATAAGTATGCATATGTATTCCGTACTTCCTTTGGGCCCCTTCCGCAACAATTACAGCCTCAATGCGTTGTTGCATGGATGCTATCAGCCTATGGCGCTGCTGAAGTTGTTATGGAAGACTAGGATGCTTCAGTAGCAGCCTTTAGCTGTTCTGCATTGTTCAGTTTCATGTCTCTCATCTTTCTCTTGGCGATGCCCCATAGATTCTCTATGGGGTTCAAGTCAGGCGAGTTTGCTGGCCAATCAAGGACAGCAATCCCATAGTCATTGAAGCAGGTTTTAGTGCTTTTGGCAGTGTGGGCAAGTGCCAAGTCCTGCTGGGAAATTTGAGTCACCATCCCCAAAAAGCTCTTTGCTGATGGAAGCATGAAGTGCTCCAAAATCTCCTGGTAGACAGTTGCATTGACCCTGGACAATGAAGCACAGTGGACCAACACCAGCAGATAAAATGGCTCCCCAAATCAACACAAATTGTGGAAATTTTACATTGAACCTCAAGTATCTTACAGTGTGTGCCTCTCCATTCTTCCTCCATACTCTGGGTTCGTGGTTTCCAAATGAGATGCAAACGTTTCCACAGTCTGTGTTGATCTGGGGAGGCATGTCATCTGCTGGTGTTGGTCCACTGTGCTTCATTAAGTCCAGGGTCAACGCAGCCATCTACTAGGAGATTTTGGAGTGCTTCATACTTCCATCGGCATCCCCATCCTCTCAACAAATCTAACCCAATTTCCTTTTTCTAAAAAGTCAATTTTGACAGTGTGGGGAGGCTTCGTTTTTCCACTCTATAGAGTAGGTCAATGACAGGCTCTTACAGGTACGGTCAGGTGCGCAGAATCGGTAGAAAAATTTGGGTCAGGTACGCAGAACTGGTAGAAAAAATTTGATATTTTTTTTCAGTTCTGGGCTCTGGACATGTTTTTCCTATCACAGTAAATGAGGATGAATGTGTATAATTTTAGAAGAGCTGTGCGTGCGTGTGTGTAGATACACTATATATAGTAGATGATGTATATTTTTGTGTGCCTGTGTGAAATATGTATGTACACATATGGCATACATATACTGCAAAAAAATAAAAATAAAATAAAGTGAACACTCAAATAACACATCCTAGATCTGAAGGGATGAAATATTCTCATTGAATATTCCATTTGCACAACTATTCCATTTGCACAACAGCATGTGAAATTGATTGTCAATCAGTGTTGCTTCCTAAGTGGACAGTTTGATTTCACAGAAGTTTGATTTACTTGGCGATATATTCTGTTATTTAAGTGTTCCCTTTATTTTTTGAGCAGTGTACATAGAATTAAATAGTATATTTTGGATGTTCAGTAATAGCAAGGGAAATTGTATCTCTTTAAGGTGAAGAGAAGCCAGGCCCCCTAACCCTAACCCTTGACATGAGTGAGGTCAAGTTGGCCACCTTTAAGCTGGTCACATGACCTTTAACCAATCCATCACAATTGTCAAGCCACTCTCACCTAGTCACATGGCCGGTAAGCCACACCCACAAAATAAGCCATGCCCACAGCGTGGTAGTAAAAGTTTTTGCAACCCTTCATTGTTTGGGATGCCAAAAGCGCCATTGAAAAAAAATTATACCAAGACTCCAATGTTTATTCTAATGATCCAATGGGAGAAATGGCAGCCTCTCTCAAAGGGAGGAGTGGAGAACACCATTGGCCTGCTTGCGCTCTCCTATTAAGGGAGGCCTGCCTCTGACGACAGCCTCCAAACCAGTTTTAAGAGAACTGGAGGGCTTCAAATGTGGAAAGCTCTCGTGACCGGGTGGGAGTGGAGGACTAGGGTCTGAGGGCTCCCTCGCTTCCCAGAAAAAGGCGGGAAAGAAGAAAGAAGAGAAGCTCTGCCCTCTCTTGCCTTCAGCTGAGCCTGAGCGCGGGAAGCGAAGGGCCTATCGTCCACCGAGGGCCTCCTTCGGGCTCCTCCAGCACCACCTTCCCTCTAAAGCAGCCACCACGGGCACCCCTACCACGGCAAAGCTGCCTCGCCCCGGCCTTTTTTTCAAACGCGCCTTCCCTTTGCTAATTCCGGGCTTGGTGGCTCCAGGGCGGTCGGTGGTCTCCGCCTTGCAGACACCTGCAGCTTTTTCTTTTTGTGGCGGCCGGCATTCAGCTCTTTCCTCTCTCCCTCTCTGGCGCAACTCGCTTGCTTACTTACCTCCTTTTTTCCCTTTCCTTTTGCCCCTTTCATTAAACAAATACAGCTGATCCGGCCCCGGCCCCTCCGCACGTGCCAGATGAATAAATCGCACGCCTCGACCGCGGTCGCCTTTCTGCCCCGTCGCTGTGTTTGCTTAGATTCTCCCTTGCAGCTGTGGGGTTGCTAGAGAGAGAAAAATGACCCATGGGCTGACTTGCTTAGGATTGCTACATTGTGCAATCCCCCCCCCTCAAGCCCCTTTGAAAGCCCCGGTTGTAAGCCCTGGCTGCTTGGCTTTTTTTAAAAAATGCATTGTGCCGTACCCCTGGCTTTTTGTTGCTAAGTGCGAACACAAACACACGCAAGCCCGGCAAATGGGGAGGGGGTGTGTGAGTGAGGTGCAAGCAATCTATTGCCCTGTCCAAAGCCTACGGGTTAAAACAAACATCAACAGTGCGTCAAATAGTTTGCCCGTAAGACTCTTTTGTTATGAAGATAAGCTTGTTATCTCTTTCATTCAGATTTTAATCTGACAGGTCATTTGCATACTGCCAGCTGACTTCAGGGTGTGTGTTAGATCCACTTTGCATTTAAATCCTCTGTCACTCAGCAAAATTAAAGAAGGGGGAGGGGAGGAGAGTAAAAGCCTTCCTTTCAGTCCCATTACTTTTTGTCTGAGTGTAATCATCTAAAAGGAAGCGCTTTCTTCCAATCTCTTGAACATCTTTGTTTATTTTCAGTGCAAACCCCCCCAAAATAGAGATAGCTGGTTAGATTTATATTTGAAATGGCTGCCGAGTAAGTATTCTGCAAATCGTAATGAGATTCTAGTGTTCCACTTGTAGGGGAGTGGGGAACATAAACATTTAGAGCAAAGAAATAAAGTGTGCCCATATCTTAGTGAAACTTTGAACAGCACAGGCTATCAAATTTGGGGGCAGGCATCTGAAGCTCCCAGAGATGATAGCTTAAATTCTCTTGACTTTTCATCTTTCAAGATCCCAAATAAGCTGCTTGAAATGATAGGCTAACTTCACGTTTACTAAAGCTGATAGGTGCTGAGTTGAAATTCTCTTCTGGACTGCTGCATCTCTGCAGACCTGGTAATCATCTCTGTCTGGTTTGCGCAGAGAGTCCTTCCAGACAGAAATTAATCTTCCAGAAACTCTTGAAAACAAATCTTGTGCATCACATTAGAGTTTAGAATGTTCAAAATTACACAAATCCACAAAAACATTACACGTATGTCATTCCTCACGTATTTATATGAAGATTCATGCTGGTTTGTAATAGTGCAAATGTTTCTATCCCTTATAGTCGAAGCCTAATCTCCATACAACATATTTGTGTAAAATTTTTCTGGCAGTCTTATGCACCTTTATGATAACAGGACAATAGACTTATAAGCAATATAGAATCTCTCTGTCTCTCTGTGTATATGTATATGTGTGTGTGTGTGTACGTACGCACACACACACACACATTCCAAGAGCTCACAAACTACAGGTTAGCACCCCCAAGGAGTAACAAGCAGCTAAGAATGGGGTTGTCAAATTTTTGTAACTGTTGCCTAAGCATGGTTATCAAATTTAGACTCCTGAGCTTTATTAACATTAAGAAAATAATTTTATTCCCTGGGTGGAGGGATACACAAATTCACAATATCATGATACAGTATTTGAAAACTCACTTATTCTTTTTTGGGTAACCTCCTCAAGTTTTAAAAAGACTAGCTGAGTTGTAGGTTACGTTGGTCCTTTATTTTATTTGATCCTGGACCGTACATAAAATTTTGATTTAAGTTGTTGATTGCTGTTAATTCAAATTTTATAAGAAAACATCTAAGATGAGTAGCAAAATTCTAAAGATTGACTATTGTGCAACAGACACACTATTCGGACTCACTTTAAAAAAAAATAACTCACTTCTGATTCAACATAGTAGTAAGCTGATGAAAGAGACACATCAACCATTTTTTGACTTGTTAATAAGAAGAGGAAAATGTTTAGTCTTATCTCGCCTCATCTGGATATGTTTCTATGCTGCATTTTGGCATGTCCTTTCCATTCCCTCTGCCTAAAGCAAAGCACAGGCACACCTGTCAGAGCTCCATAGAACATTTTTATGGCAGATTTAAATGGCAGATATGATGTAGTCTGGAACAGAGATCCATTCCCACCAAAAGAAAGAAGGCTCACCAATTATTGAAACTTGCATGAAACTAAAGTTATAGGTCTAAACAACAACCAGCGTTTATGGACATTGTACATACGTCAATATTATATCAGATTTTTTTTGTTTTTCAGTTTAAAAAAAATCAAAACTTGTATTGCAGTTCTCTGCTCTATATGCCAGCCTGTTTGCTGAATTCCCTTTCTTTATTTGAAGCCTGTGAGAAAAGAATTGTATATTCGTAGGTGAGGCAGTTTCCTACAGCCTTCCTCAGTGCGAACACTTACGTAAGTGAGGGTTGCTAATTTGTTTATTTAAAACGTATCTTACAATAAACTCTGGGCAGCTCCCAATCAAAAGTTTTAAAACAACGTAAAGGCCATATTAAAATTATAAACTGCAAACACATTTAAAACAAAAACCTGGCATCAAGTCAAACTTCTGATATGCAGTCATCTCATCCCAGTGCTTGGGGTGGTGGTGGTGGTGGGAAGCTAGGCCTTTGATGCTTTAGGGAAGGCCAGGAGGGTGGAGGCCTGCCAAACCTCAAGTGGAAGGATGTTCCGTAAGGCAAGGGCTGCCATGGGGAAAGTTTAGTCTTACCAGAAGAGTTCTAAACCTGTTCCACCCATTTTGGAAGTTTTTAAGATGGAGTTTCTGCAGAGGTATGTGTCCAAATCTGCAAGATGGTGGACGTGCTACTGAGATGAAAACCTGCCCACCATTCTGAGGATTTTGACATCGCTTTTATAGCAATTGCAAAAGCACTTAGATTTATATGCCGCTTCACAGTGCTTTACAGCCCTCTCTAAGCGGTTTACAGAGAGTAAAGCATATTGCCCCCAGCAATCTGGATCCTTATGAATCATTGCAGTTTCTAACTCAAAGCAATCCTCTTTTGAGCTAGAGCAGTGTTTTTCAATCAGTGTGCCACGGCACACTAGTGTACCATGGAACATGGTCAGGTGTGCCGCAAGGGGGGAGAGAGAAAGAGAGAGAGAAAGAGTGTGAGAGAGAGAAAGAAACAAAAAAGAGAAAGAAAGAAATAAAGAAAGAGAGAGAGATAAAGCAAGCAAGAGAGATAAAAAGAAAGCAAGCGAGAGAGAGAGAAAGCAAGCCAGAGCGGGGGGAGCAAGCGAGAGAGAGAAATAAAGCAAGAGAGAGAGTTTGTGTGTGAGAGAGAAAGAAAGCAAGAGAGAGAGGGAGAGAGAGAAATGTGAGAAAAAAGGGGAGGAAAAAAGAGAAATGAGAAAATGGTTGAGACAGAGAATCAGAGGAAAGAGAGAGAAACAAAAGAGAGAAGTGACTCTTGATTTAAAGCATATGATAAAAAGCACCCAAAGAATAAGAGAGAAACCCCCCCAGCCCTCACCTGTTTTTGGAAATGGTTCAAGAGTGTGTATACACACACACACAAGGGGGGGGGCAATATGTATAATATGTACTGTCCTAGAGTGTCATTTTGGTTGGTGGTGTGCCCCAGGATTTTGTAAATGTAAAAAATGTGCCGCAGCTCAAAAAAGGTTGAAAATCACTGAGCTAGAGGAAGGACTTATATGGTCTCAGACTATTTTCAAAATGTTCCAAACACTATCAGAACATTTCCAGCAAAGTCAGAACAATTGATTTAAACTTGAAAGGGAGCAATGGGTGGAGGGAGAGACAAACATAGCAGTTGATGAGTTTTGGAGGGGAAAAGAGCTTTCTAATCCCTCAAATGCTTCAAAGGCACTCAGAGAAAAACAAAGGAAGTAACATCTTTGTTTGGTGATGATGATGATGACGGCAAGTTTTTGTTTTACCTATTTGATATAAATCTGCCTCATTGCATCAAATGAAAGTCAGAAACCTGCTTGCCAGAGACACGGTTTTCAGTTTGGCATTTTGATTAAAAAAATAAAAATAAGTCCAGATATTTAAAGTGTTCCTGTCTTTGGTTCCCAGGTCTAGTCATGTTTATTCCCAGGTCTCTCCGAATGTCATTTAAAAGGATTTTCAGGTGGGGAATTGATCCTTCACTGAACAATTTATAGAATTCCCCAGCAAAACCATCCGTGCCAGGAGATTTTCCATGCTTTACTTTGGTAATAGCTGCTTTTATTTCAGTTCCAGAAATTGGTTGGTTTAAGCACTCCCAGCGGTCATGCTTAGAAGATTTTATTTCAGGACTGTTTAAAAAGGAATCAGTGGAGTGCAAGTCGGGAGTGCTAGCTGTGTATGAATTCTCACAGAGTTTGGCAAAAGCTCAGTTTATTTTCTTTTGTGGAACAGGGGACTTTTCCATTTCCGTCTTTTATATATACAGAATAGATTTTTCTGGCTCATTTCCCCCCCTCTTCTTTTCTTCACTGCCCTTGTTAATAGTCTAGAGGGTTTGTTGCCAAATTTCTAGTAGTTTCTATTTAGGTAAACTAATGCTGTGTGTATTTTAGTTATCTCTTTCCTAGTCCTTGCTGTTTTCTTATTAAGGACGTATATGCTTTGCTATTACTTGTGGGATTTGCTGTTTTGTTTTTGTGTGTATGTGTATTTTAAGCTCTGAATTCCCTTTAAGTATTTTGCCTTAGATGTTGCTTTATTTTGTTGTTGAAGTTATTAGCATTCTGAATACCAAGCTTCTATACTATGGTCCTCATATCTCGTATATTAAAGCTTAGCTTTAGCCATATTGATCTATACTCCTGTTTTTCAAAGTTTAAACAAAACTTTAAAATGTGTGTACCTCAAGTCTCAAGATTCACCAACCCACATACTAGTTGAGGAATTCTGGACACTGAATTCATACATCTTAAAATTGCCAAGTCTTAAAAAGTGAATTTAGACTTACATGGGGATTTATTTTATTTTATTTATTTCATATGTCATAACAGAATACACCACTAACACCTCTGAGAAGAGCTGTTGTTTTTATCTTCATCCTGCTGCTTCTTTCTTGGAGATCCTTGTGAGGTCCAGCAGCTGGAATGTGTAGAATATTTAGCCATGGCAAAGCCACATTGGCTGCTCCAACTGGCAAGAAGGCTAGCCTACAAGGGGTCCATGTCTTCTGCTACCTTACTAATAGAAAGTTGCATTTTTCCTAGGCAGATGAGATTTTGCTAATACCGTAATTATTCTGCTAATTTTGGATTGTGGAGTTTAGGAAGAAAGCTCCAGCTGGCAAGTCTAATGGTTCTTTTCAAGCATATGAAAATGAAGGGAAGTGTGATTAAATATCCCCCTTCTGTCCTCTAAAAATGATACCCCAAGTGGATTATGATCAGGCTGAGTCAATTCACTGCATGATAAAGGTTTATTTACAAAAAAATTAGGGGTCATAATACACACTGATCCAATATAGTTATGGCTGTATTCACACAACATGCTAAACCCAGGTAAATTCATTTGCTAGGTTCATATAATACATTAGATGGGTTGGATTCAGCAAGAAAGAACTGGAATGGAAGAAAGATTAAGACTCAAGCATAGCTCATGGGTTGTGAGTTTGACAGCCCGGTCTAAACGAATCAAGTTGGTATGGGTGATTGATTGATTGATTCATTCATTCATTCATTTTGTCCAATACACAATAATACACAATGAAGGTTATGGAGGATATAGCAGAGAAGAAATACGAGATATAGGAGAGACTATAGGACAGGGGACGGAAGGCAAAGTGATTTCTTTTTTTAATCTTTCTTTGTCAGAATGATAGTAAAGTAACATTCCCCAAGCATCTTGCCTGTGCTTTCTGCTGGGAGAAAGGGTGATGATTTTTATTCATAGAATCCAGCTCACTCACTTCCTAGTTCCTGGTTTTACCCTTAGCACAATGCAGTGGGCTCCAAAGGAGCTGAAGTAGAGAGTTCCTGGCATAACAGCATCAGCATCTTAGGCGTGGAAGAAGGAAAGTCACTGGGGAAACACAACAAAAGAAGTTTGTTTACATCTTTAAAGACACAGAAGGGAAATGTTTCAGTATGAACTGGGGCTAGGTAACAGGGCTATTAGCAGAGCATTTGTTGGTTGGTTCCTTCCAAGTAAATAGGCCTAGTCCACATTCCTGGGTACTGTATTTGAAACTGGCCAGAACAAATCACCAGGGCTTTTCAAAAGTCTGTGGCTGAAATAAGTCACTATCTGAAAGTGTCCTAAGAAATCTTGATTATATATTTCTCTGAGGTTCTAAGTTTCATATACTAGTTAATACTTTGGGTGGATATTTCTGCCTGCCTTTTTTCTGCAGTTCCCTAAACACAGATCTGCAGTTCATATGGTATTTCTCTTCTACATGTCCTGGAGAATTATTTTATTTAAAAACCTCTCGGGCTATATTCGATTATTGTTTCTGGCTGAATTCACTATCTCAGCCATATCTGAAACATCACGGTGACTTCATTTCACTTGGTTTCCTATGGAAATACAACTAGCTCGCTGTCTTTTTCAGTTTTGCTCGTGTTATTAAATCCCTCAATATTTGATCAGCCTTTGGAGATGTTATGCGATTCAGTGTTATATCTGAACTTTCTTCACCCAAATGAAAAAGTGTCCCGCCAGAAAATATTTTTGATTCTGTTTGGACTGTGCTTTCATAATAAAGAGTTGCTCCTTGTTTGTTCTTACCATTGTTTTTTAAAGGACTGGTCTATCAGAGAACTGTCATTGCCTGTTGGCAGGCTATTTCCCAACAGAGGAGGTTTTTCTTAGCAACAGAGGTAAGATTTAATGTTTATTCAGGAGAGGTTAAGCAGAGGACTGAGGTTAAATATGAAAGGGCATGTATCCATTTTCTCCCTTGTCCCTTAAGACTGTCAGCACTTAGCAATGTTGAGGATAAGGACAACAAACGGATGAATGAATGAATGAACACTGACAGCCTTGCAAAATGTTCTGGTTTGAGGCCAGGTCTCACTTTGTTCAGCCAAGAGAAAAACCTTCGTTGGAGTCTCCAGCCAAAAGGCTGTGGCCTTGTTTATTGGATACATACGCACACTCGTTATCTAGAGCTTATACGTTTTCTCTATCACAACCGGTACTTCTGTTAGGCGGAACATGACATCTCATCCAACAGCTGATTTGGGATGTCACGACCCACGGCAAATCAGGAGTTATTAAAGCTGCAAAACCTAGAAGGAAGTTCATCACAATATGCAAATGCGTGTAGGAATTATTTCCTCGTAAGTCATCAAAGCAGCCCGTGTGATCTGCAGAGGTCATGCGGTTGCTTCAGGAACTGCACAGGGGCTTCACCTCCGCTTTGCTCCAGTGAAGATAGCTGGAGCGGCTTCTGCGGCGGCCACCATCCGAGCTTTGCAAATTATTTCACTATTCAAAAAGAAGAAGGGCTTCATAGCCACATTCGTACATGGTATTATTGTAAGGAATATCCTTCTGGATTCGGTTCCAAGTGGGGGCAAAGACACTGGATTCATGGAAGTTGCTTGGAAAGAAGGTTTAATGGAGGACAGGAGCATGTGGCATGAGCTCCTGAACAGAAAAGGTGGATCACATGCTTCCAGATGTTGGGTGAAGAGGGGAAAAGGCTGAGATGCTGAGAATTCCTTGTTTTAAGCCTTCTCTTGGGCCCTATCCTGGAGGCCTCTTGCTCCTGTGCAAGAAATGTACTCTGACTGCCAGACTCCCATGCGGTCATGCAGGGCCAACTCCGTAGGTTGTGTTTTTGAGTTCAAGTTTGGCTGAGCCTTGCTGGCTGGCTAATGAAAGTGCTTTGGGCAATTCTTATTAGGGCTGTTTGAAGGAGGTTTGTTATGTAGAGTAAATTGGTCCAGCTATTAACAAAGGTGGAGGAGGGATGAGTGAGCTGGGCCATTCCTTGATGGCACATTGACGAAGGTGGGGGCTACTAAGAGTGAGCCCTTTTCCCCCTGCCTAAAAGCATGTTTTAAGGGATATTCTATATACTATTCTGCTTTTTAAATATTTCTTGGATATCTCATTTTTTCTAGAAGAGGAGTGGGTGCTAACTTCCTATAGTACGAAGCACCTCTTTCAAAGGCTTTGCACAGTCCCACTGCTTGCATAATTATTTTATTGATGTTTTACCCGGGAAGAATAGAGGTGCTTTAAAGCTTTTCTACCTTAAGTAAATAGAACATGGATGGCCTAGGTTGATCTTAGCTTGGCATGAAGGAGAACAAATATTTTATTTATTTATTATTTATTATATTAATTGGACTTTTATGCCGCCCCTCTCCGAGGACTCGGGGTGGCTCATAATATATAATAAAACAATACATAACGTTTCAGGTCCAATTAATTAAATATATAATCTAAAACTAAAAACCCTAAACAACCAGTCATTCTCATTCAATCAGGTTCTCTCAGTCCATTCATTGGCCAGGGGGCAAAAATTTAATGGCCCCAGCCCTGGCGACATAAGCGAGTCTTGAGACTCTTGTGGAAGGCAAGGAGGGTGGGGGTAATACGGATCTCCAGGGGGAGTTGATTCCAGAAGTCTGGGGCCCCCAAAGAGAAGGCTCTTCCCCTAGGCCCTGCCAAGCGACATTGTCTAGTTGAGAGGACCTGGAGAAGGCCAACTCTGTGGGACCTGACCGGTCACTGGGATTCATGCGGCAGGAGGCGATTCTGTAGGTATTCTGGTCTAATGCCATGTAGGGCTTTATAGGTCATAACCAGCACTTTGAATTGCGTCTGGAAACCAATTTTGACCTGGTCTTGAGTCTGGCTCTTCAAATAGCAACCATACTGCCTACTTGCTGCCCTAGCTTCAAATTATTTCTATATCTCCAAGTCAAGAAGTTCAAGCCAGATCCAGATTCACAACATTTTCTATGGCACCTATCATAATATCGGGAAGGAGATTCTTTTCATTCTTTTGTTCCATTTCTCCCTCTCTCCAGTTCTTCTGCAGTTATGTCCCCTCAGTTTTCTCCCCACATACTCATATTTGACACTTTTGACTAACAAAGGAAATTGCCTTAGAATTGATACTGATTTACTGTTCTGGACTTATAATGGTTGTTTCAAGTGTTATCGGAAACAGTAAATGGAAGAATGGGTTCCTGGGTTTTCAGGCTCAAAAAGACGGATTGGATTAAATTTAAAGAGGGAAGTGAGAGATTGTAGTTCACATGCAATTTACAGGGAAACAATCAAATGTGTAACTTGGAGCAACAAAATGTGTCAGCCAGAAACCACAACATCTTTGAGAAATCATTTACTCATGTGAATCCCTTTCCGTGCTTGATGCCTTTCCAGCAAATATGCTGCAGTTGACAGAACATGAAGGAATGTTTTATAGCAGAGGGATCGATTTTTTATGTTCATGCTAACATCTGTTCCAGGGAGCAACGCATTAATGATATGATGGACTCATTTTGTAAAGATTTGAGAAGTTTCAGCCATCAGCACCAAGCTGATGATATATTCAGCGTTCTGCCTGAGCTTTAAGAAGAGGGAGTTGGTAGGAAATGCGAGGCGAAGAATAACTCTGTCTTGGCCATAGTTTTTCCCGACTACAGTGCTCAAGAGGAATGAGGGTGAGGAAAGATGCTTCCAGCCAAAAGAAAACAAAAGTCATTTTTGAATATATTCAACTGATGTAAATTATAACTCCCCAAAGAAAGGCATGCTTGCCGTCTTCAGTTCATATATTCCTAAAGATGCACAGCTGCATAAGCTATGATTGGATCCCTCTGTGAGTATATGTTGTGGGGGTAACCACATTTACCAACATCCATGGAAGCTGCATCAGCAGAAGTGATGATAGGTATTACACATCATGGTAGGTCTCTATTGGTTGTGCTGCTTGTGGGGTTGATTTGCACTGCTCGAGCCATTACGTTTTTACATGGAATGAAGTCTCACCGGTTTCATTCAGACATAATAGTAAACCACAGTTTATTGTTCTAAAACAAGCTATGGCTAACTTTATCTTTTTGGCCACTTTGTATTTATTAGTTTAGAACTTGCAGCCACAGAATATATACCAAACCATGTTCTTATTGAGGAATATATAGTAAACCAAACCCTTGGTAAGTGCTATGCTGAGAGACACACTGGTAGAAGAAATCATAACACTGAGCAAATATTTTGGTGACTCCAACTCATTGTTAGTTTATGGTAACTAGGCAAGTAGAGCCAATTACGAATTGTGCAAACTCTTGATGTATTTGCTGTCCTTTAAAAAAAAATAGTTCTAAGTTAAAAAATAGCTTCCTGATGCTATGCTTCCCACACACCTAGAAGCTTCAAATATGTTTCAACTATGTTTCAACAAACTCAAACTCAACCCTGATAAGACGGAGTGGCTGTGGGTTTTGCCTCCCAAGGACAATTCCATCTGTCCATCCATTACCCTGGGGGGGGGGAGAATCACTGTCCCCCTCAGAGAGGGTCCGCAACTTGGGCGTCCTCCTCGATCCACAGCTCACATTAGAGAAACATCTTTCAGCTGTGGCGAGGGGGGCGTTTGCCCAGGTTTGCCTGGTGCACAAGTTGCGGCCCTATCTGGATCGGGAGTCACTGCTCACAGTCACTCATGCCATCATCACCTCGAGGCTCAACTACTGTAACGCTCTCTACATGGGGTTACCTTTGAAGTGTGTTTGGAAACTTCAGATTGTGCAGAATGCAGCTGCGAGAGCAATCATGGGCTTCCCTAAATATGCCCATGTCACACCAACACTCCGCAGTCTGCATTGGTTGCCGATCAGTTTCTGGTCGCAATTCAAAGTGTTGGTTATGACCTATAAAGCACTTCATGGCACCGGACCAGATTATCTCTGGGACCACCTTCTGCCATACGAATCCCAGCGACCGGTTAGGTCCCAAGGAGTGGGCCTTCTCCGAGTCCCGTCAACTAGCAATGTCATTTGGCGGGACCCAGGGGAAGAGCCTTCTCTGTGGCGGCCCCGGCCCTCTGGAACCAACTCCCCCCAGAGATTAGAATTGCCCCCACCCTCCTTGCCTTTCGTAACCTCCTTAAAATCCACCTCTGCCATCAGGCATGGGGGAATTAAGATATTCTTTCCCCCTAGGCCTTTACAATTTATGCATGGTATGTTTGTATATTTGGTTTTATAATAAGGGCTTTTTAGTTGTTTTACTATTGGATTGTTACATGCTGTTTTTATCACTGTTGTTAGCCGCCCCGAGCCCACGGAGAGGGGCGGCATACAAATCCAATAAGTAAGTAAGTAAGTAAGTAAGTAAGTAAGTAAGTAAGTAAGTAAGTAAGTAAGTAAAGTAAGTAAGTAAGTAAATAAATAAATAAACAAACAAATAAACAAATAAACAAATAAATGTTTCAGCTTTATTGTGTTACATAGCATCAATGCTAATGCTTTCAAGATTCCTTATAAATTCAAATTATACATTATTTAAATATTTAAATAAGTTTGTAAAAGAGAGAGAAGGAGAAGAGGGGAAAAGAGCGAGAATGATTTCTGCAGCCTTAAGAAGATTGACACGAGATGGGATCCAAAATTTCTGATTTGGGGTTTGTTGGAATGTTGATTTTTAATTCAGGAAAAAGCAGGAGAACATTAGCCACTACAATTGCAGGATGCCTTGCAAAATGTAGGAAATAGGAACTAAGACAAGAAAAAAAACCTCTGCTTCAGAATGAGAGCCTTGGTCGGAACAGAAGAAAATTCCTCTCCAGCCAACAAGCGACTTAAAACTTACAAGAAACACAGGAAAATTATTATAACCCCATGTCTCCCCATTCTAGTCTAACACCTGAATTTGAATACCATTCTGCCTCCAGAATTTTTTCAATCAATTGTATGAAAAATAAAGATTCACTTTTGTGCTAATTTTTTTTAGCAACTCGGCAAAATTTTGGTGGAAAATAAAAAACTATCTAGAGCAAATTGTGGCACAGACAATCCTTTTAAAACCTGAACTTTTCCTTCTTGGTATTGCAAGGCAAAAATTTTAAAACAAAGACAAATACTTAATCTTCCATATTACAATGGCAGCAAGATTGCTATTTGCACAAAATTGGAAAACAGAAACAGCCCCCACAACTTTAAGCTTCATAATTAAGGTCCTTGAGTGTGCAGAAATGACCCAAATAACTTAGGAATTACAGGATCTGAATTTTACAAACTATGGGAAAATTGGTACAAATGGCTCAAGCAGAAAAAATACATTAAAAAACCTAAAGGAAAAGCAAAATTAGACACTTCTTCCTTCTATCATAAATCAATGGAATATAAAACCCCTAAAAACGAATTTGTACCTTCCTCAGAAATATCCAAAATGAATACGATATAATATACAGAACTAAAGAAAACAAGCACACAATTCCACACACTAGATACAAATACTTAATATTAGGTCACTTGATAGTGATAGTCAACAATATGGTTCACAAATTATGTCTTTTATATAACAAATAAATATATGTATGTACTGTAATGAAAGAAGATATTAATTAAGCAAATAACTATGAGCATATATCGAACACCACTGAAACTGAATGCTTTATATGTTGTTTAAGTGCATAAGTCAATTTGTTTGTCCATTTTTCTTTCATCTTTCTTTCTTTTTTTCTTTGTATGTCCTGTTTGTTTAAATTATTTTTATATGTAGAAACTTAATAAAGATTTTTTAAAAAAAGAAAAATATAGATTCACATATTGACTTGCCCTGGCAAAGTCTGTGGTTTTTCTTTTTCTTCCTTGAATCTTTAATGCTAGATCCTAATTCATTGAATGTACATGTTCAATATCAACTGAATATTTTTGCTTTAAAATTGCACATGGCAGCACTGATCATAAATACTAGAGAGGGTGGTAGCACAACACCTACTTTCTTAGATCGTTGAACTGTGTCAGGGCATGCATCTAAGACTTCATTGACTCCAATCTAGAAGAACGACAGGAAAGTGCTGGGGGCTGTTCAGACATGCCTTGATATTTGTGCAAAGCCCTTGCCAGTATCATGGATGCCTGGTGTTTCCCAATTTGTACAGAATTCAAGGTTGAAGTAAACCCAGAGGCAGGGTTGGTTGAGAACGGTACTTTTATTCAGCTCAGAATAGGTAAGTGACTTTCAGCGAGTACCGTCTGCTCTGCTTGGGAGAAACCGCTTCTTTTATACATTTGCGGTTCCCGCCAAAGCAAGAGCAGGGCGCGTCTGAGCCAATCAGGAACGACTTCCTGATTCCCAGCTCAGACAGTGCTTTAGCAAGGAACAAACTATTTACAGAGATACAAGGTAGCCATTACAGGATACAACACCCCTCCCTCCTTAGTTGGATTCATCCATCACGAAAGCCATGTGACGAAGTCGTCCAATCTGTTGGGTCGCCGCGAGGCTCGCTCCGACCTGCGCAGTTCAGTTGCGTCCTCGCTACCGGCGGTGGAGGTTGGCTCGCTGTTGCTCCCCCGGCGCGGCTGCGGCCTGGTTGGGGCTCCGGCCTGCCGATTCGGCCTGGCAGGCACGATGATGGCTTCGGAGGAGGACGATGGTTCGGCGTCGCTGGAGGATTCTCCCTGACCCGATAAGTCCATTTGAATGTCTAGTAAATCGGGTTGCGAGTTATAGTCTGTTGGAATGGGAGAGTCTTTGTCAGCGGTTTGCTCCAGGGGGTTTCCCATGCGTTTCCAAATGTGGTCAATGTGCCATTTCCACATTCGACCATCCTCCAGTTGTACCATATATGTTTTTGGAGCAGTCTGTTTAACAACAATTCCTTTCATCCAGTTTACACCTCCATCAAAAATTTTTACAAATACATTTTGTCCCAAATACATTTGTCTTTCCGGGTTTACATATATTGGGTTATTAGTACAAAACCTTGGGTGTAACCTATCCAGTGGGGACCTTAATTTCCGTCCCATTAGTAACTCAGCAGGACTCACGTGCGTGTGAGAGTTTGGAGTAATGTGCTGGGTTAACAAGAACTGGTCCAAATTCTGTTGTACATCTCCTGGGCCTGACCTGCGTAATGCTTCCTTGGCCACGCGAACATAACGTTCCGTCAACCCATTAGCCCAGGGCGAGTAAGGTGAGATAAGTGCATGTCTGACCCCTAGGTTATCTAAAAATAATTCAAACTGCCTGGCCGTTAATTGAGGCCCATTGTCAGACACTAGGATATCGGGGCAACCATGGGTAGCGAACAGTCTGCGCAAAACCTTGATGGTGGCACTTGTGGTTATGTTGTTCATTGCTATGATTTCCACCCATTTGGAAAATGCATCAACCACTATTAGGAAGTATTGTGACCCCACTGGCCCTGAAAAATCAATATGGACCCCGGATCAAGGCCCTGCAGGTTGCTCCCACTCTGCTGGAGTTGTTTTGGGGGGGTTAGGCCGTGATTCTTGGCATGGGTCACATTTGGCTACCCAAATTTCAATATCCGCATCCAAACCTGGCCACCATAAATGCCCTCTAGCTAGGCCTTTCATCCTGACAATCCCAGGATGGCCCACATGTAACATTTCAAGTACTTTTTCCCTTAGGCTTTTAGGAACGATCACTCTATCCCCCCACAATAAACAACCTTTTACATATGACAATTCAAGTCTTTTGGTTTTGAAATCACACAATTCAGGTTTTACAGAGTCATTTTGCCATCCTTTTAGTACACAGTTAACCACCTGTTTTAGGATTGGATCTTGCTGCGTATGTGCAGCCACCTCCCTTGCAGTAGTTAGTGGGTTGTCTTTGAGCTCTATCATTAATACATCAGCAGAAGGGGCAGGGTCCTCCACTAACTCTGCCATGGGGCACCTACTGAGGCCATCTGCGTGGTTGATGGTTTTACCCCCTTTATGGATGAGCTCGTACTGGTATCCTGAGAGGAAAAGGGCCCACCTGATTAATCTTGGGGACATAAATGGAGGAGTAGGCTTGTTGGGGGCTAAAAGGCCTAATAAGGGCTTGTGGTCGGTAACCAATTCGAAACTCCTCCCAAAAAGGTAATTATGAAACTTTTTTACTCCTGCCACTAGAGCTAGAGCCTCCTTATCTAGTTGGCTATAGTTCCTTTCAGTATTGGTCATCGTTCTGGAAAAGAAAGCAATTGGGGCCTCTGTTTTGTTAGGCAAAATGTGAGCCAAGACTCCTCCCACGCCGTACGGGGAAGCGTCGCACATAAGCCTGATAGGTAGCGAAGTGCTATACTGGACTACCACACTTTTAGAAGTCAATAATTGTTTTATTTGTACAAAGGCTTCGTGTTCAGTTCTCCCCCATGTCCAAGGGGTTTCTTTCTGTAGCAAACGGTGTAGAGGCTCTGCTGCTGTTGCCTTCTGTTTTAAAAAAATGGAGTAAAAATTAAGAAGGCCTAAGAAGGCTTGCAATTCAGTCTTATTTTGTGGCTCTGGGGCTTCTCTAATAGCTCTCAGTTTCTCAGTTGTGGGGTGGATACCTTCCTTGTCGATTTTATAACCTAGGAATTCTACACTGTTGGTTCCCCAGACGCATTTATCAGGCTTAATTCTCAACCCTTTGTCTTGAAGTCTCTGGAGTACTTCCCTAATCCTTTTGTTGAGCTGTTCTTGGTTTTCCCCTGCAATTAAGATGTCATCAAAATAGGGAATGGCCCCTTTAATCCCTGATAACAATCTTTCCATTATGCTTTGGAATATCCCTGGGGCTATGCTTACTCCAAACTGTAATCTGGTACATTTAAAGGCACCCCTGTGGGTCACAATCGTTTGCGCGTTTGCTGTCGCTTCATCGACAGGCAGCTGCTGATAAGCTTGGGTGAGATCGATCTTTGCAAACCTTTTCCCTTCCCCCAGGGAGTGCAGGAGTTGTTGTACCACCGGAATGGGGTACGGGTGGTGTTGGAGGGCGTTATTTAGCGTAGATTTATAGTCAGCGCAAACTCTTAAGGAGCCATCCGGTTTTAGAGGGGTGACTATGGGTGTTTCCCATGGTCCCTGCTCCACAGGAACTAAAATGCCTTGGCTTATGAGCTTATCCAGCTGCAGGTCAAGTTTGGGGAGTAGCGGAAGGGGTACCCTGCGAGGTTTGAGCCGGACAGGTGGGACCTTGGGATCGATGGAAAACGAGATAGGGGGCCCTTTATACGACCCCAAGGTGGGGCTAAACACTTCAGGGAACTCTTGTAAAAAGTTAGGCATGCTATCACAGTTAACATTACAAATACCAGAGATTTCAATTCCCAAAGGTTCCATCCAAGCCAACCCCAGGAGAGAGTGTTTAGCCCCTGTAACAACAATCATGGGTAGGGTACATTTAACATTCTTAAATACGATAGGTACATTCACTTTGCCCAGGACAGAGATTATCCCCTCTTGAAAATCTCTAATAACCAACGAGGTTTGCAATAGCTCAGATTTAGACAGGCTAGGCATGTACAATTTAAGCTTTTCCCACGGCATAATGGTGTATTTAGACCCCGTGTCAAGCTCCATAGAACATGGCTTGTTATTTAAAAGTAATGAAATAACAATCTTGCCCCCATTTTTTGTTGCCGTGGTATTCACGGAAAATTGAGTGTTACCTCTTGAGTAGTCGCGGTTAGCGGCTGAGTAGTTCTTACAGCTCGAAAAACGGAAAGGTCGGTTTTCTCGCGGTTGAGATGTTTGATTCTGGGGTCGTTGGTGGCGCGGTGTGGAGAAGGTTTCCTCCGGTGCTGATGCTCTGCAGGCTTTGGCGATGTGGCCGCGTCGGTTGCAGCGGCGGCATATGGCATCCCGGAAGGGGCAACGTTGGCGCTGATGGTTTCCTCGGCAGCCGGCACAGGGGGTGGCGGGGTGAGGAAGCCTGTGTTGTCTCAGCTGGTCTTGCAGCAGGAAACAGCTGTCCTCGTTGCGAGCTGGTGGGCTGCGGTCATCTGGGTCCTCGGCACGGGAAAACGTGGAGTCTATCTTGGCGATGACTTCTTTCTTTTCGTGATCTATCAGCTCTTTAGCAGCGGCGTCGGCGACCTCTGCGGTTTGCGCTAGCTTAATCACTGTTTGTAGGGTCGGTTCGTCTTCGGTGAGGAGTTTGTTCTTGACCGCGGCGTTTCTCATGCCAAAGACTAAGGCATCGGTGAGGCGAGCTTCCGGGTTGTCAAACTTGCATTTCGCAAGCACCGTTCGAAGTCGCGTTGCAAATTGGTTGATTGATTCTGCTTCGCGCTGAGCCATTCTAGAAAACTGGTGCCGGAAAACCATGGCTGGTTTTGTTGGCTTGAAATGGCTCACGAGCTTGTCTTGTAGGACGTCCCACGCGACGGATCTTGCCGGTAGCGGGTCGGTGAGAGTCTGGGCGAGGGCGCGGATTTCTGGACCGCAGTAATTTAGGAAGATGGCCCGTCTTCAATTGGCGTCGGCGTCCCGTATCCCTGCTGCCTCGAGGAAGATCTCGAAGTTGGCTAGGTAGTCGTCCCAGGAAGTCTTTTCGGGGTCGAAGAACTCAGGAGCCCGTCCGATTTGGCACGCGTTCATGTTGCACGCGTAGTTTCTTTCGTCCGTCGTCGCCAGTGAAGTAAACCCAGAGGCAGGGTTGGTTGAGAACGGTACTTTTATTCAGCTCAGAATAGGTAAGTGACTTTCAGCGAGTACCGTCTGCTCTGCTTGGGAGAAACCGCTTCTTTTATACATTTGCGGTTCCCGCCAAAGCAAGAGCAGGGCGCGTCTGAGCCAATCAGGAGCGACTTCCTGATTCCCAGCTCAGACAGCGCTTTAGCAAGGAACAAACTATTTACAGAGATACAAGGTAGCCATTACAGGATACAACAAAGGTGTTTTCTACATGGCGTTGAAACTGTATCCGGTAATGCAGAAAATGAATGCATGCGCCCCGGTTTAAATAGTACAGGATCCATTTCACACCACAGTGAAGGCAAGAAGTTTTCTTTGCCTGTTGCAAATAGCTGCAAGATTTCTGCAACAATAGTCTTTTGGTATGAATACTGACCCAAGTTAGTCCATTAATTGTTAAGCAATTTCTGCATAACATTTATTTAGTTCTGAAAATGAGAAGTGAGCTAAATTCCAATGTCAAATAATAGCAATTTAACTCTTTTAATCTTACTTTATTCATTGTTGTTTGTTATTAGCTTTTGTATTTATTACAGAATACGTTAGCCTTCAGCTTATGATGATATTGTGCTGTTTCCTGATGCCATTGTTTTTCAACAATTTGTGTTGATATTCCATCTATTTTTTGTATTATTTTTATAATCTGTTTATTACAGTAGAGACCTTCAAATTTGTAGGTTCTATCATATTTCAAGACCTAAAATGGTCACCTAACATAAAAAATGTCATCAAAAAAGCACAACAAAGAATATTTTTTCTGCACCAACTCAGGAAGTTCCCTGCCCAAGGAGCTGCTGACACAGTTCTACAGAGGAATCACTGAATCTGTCATCTGCACCTCTATAACTGTCTAGTTCAGTTCTGCAACCTAATAAGACAGACACAGACTTCAGAGGATAATCATAACTGCAGAAAAAACAATTGCTTCCAATATCCCTCCTATTAAGGACATGTATTGGCCTGGTGCACCAGTTGTGATCATATTTGGACAGGGAGTCTCCACTCACAGTCACTCATGCCCTTATTATCTTGAGGTTCAACTACTGTAATGCTCTCTACATGGAGCTACCTTTGAAGACTGTTCTGAAACTACAAATCATGCAAAATGTAGCCATGCCACCAGTCATGGGCTTCACTAAGTATTCCCATGTTTCTCCAACACTCCACGGACTGCATTGGCTGTCAATTGGTTTTCAGACTCAATTCAAAGTGTTAGTAATGAGCAGTGAAAGGCTACCAAAATCTTTATTACCAAACTGTGGGTGTGGCTTGTGCAGGATGCCCTACATTTTCTTTCAATATATTTCAGTGTAAATTGGGTGCTCTGGAGTAGAGCTCCATTTTCGCTACCCAACTGTGCCCCCCCCCAGTAGCCTACCCCTGGTAATGACCTATAAAGCCCTACATGGCATTGGGCCAGATTACTTGTGGTACTGCCTTCTGCTGTATGAGTCCCAGCAACCAATTAGGTCCCACCCGAGTCAGCCTTCTCCACGTCCTGTCAACTAGACCAGTGATTTTCAACCTTTTTTGAGCCGCGGCACATTTCTTACATTTACGAAACCCTGGGGCACATTGAGTGGGGCGGGGGGGGGGAGGGCTAAAAAAAGTGTGGACAAAAAAAATCTCTCTCTTCCTCCCTTTCGCTCTATTTCTCTCTCCCTCTTTCTCTCCCTTCCTTCCTCTTTCTTTCTCTCTCTCCATCCCTCTTTCTTTCTCTTCCTTCCTCTCTTTTTTGCTCTCTTTCTCTCTCTCTCCCTCCCTACCTCCCTCTATGTCTTTCTCTCTCTCTCTCCTTCCCTCCCTCTCTTTCTCTCTATCTCCTTCCCTCCCTCTCTTCCTCTCTCTTTCTTTCTTTCTCTCTCTTCCTCTCTCTTGCTTTCTTTCTCTTGTTCTCTCTCTCTTTCTTTCTCTCTCTCTTGTTCTTTCTCTCTTTCTTTCTTTCTCTCTCTCTCTCTTGTTCTCTTTCTTTCTCTCTCTCTCTTTCTTTCTCTCTCTCTCTTGCTTTCTTTCTCTTTCTTTCTCTGTCTCTTGCTTTATTTCTCTCTCTGAGCTTCGCGGCACACCTGACCATGTCTCACGGCACACTAGTGTGCCGCGGCACACTGGTTGAAAAACACTGAACTAGACAATGTCGTTTGGCAGGACCTAGGGAATAGCCTTCTCTGTGGGGGCTCTGGCCTTCTGGAATCAGCTCCCCCTGGAGATTCACACCATCCCCATCCTCCTCACTTTTCGCAAAGGTTTTAAGACTCATTTATGCCGCCAGGCTTGGGGCGATTGGATTTCAGCCTCCTGGTCAACAAATGTTTGTATGGATGTTGTTTGAATGGGTATGACTGATTTTTAGCATAACTTGGGATTTTATGTTGTTTGTTTAGTTTTAGTCAATTGGATTTAACTATTGTATCCTGTTGTTTTTACATGTTATAAGTTGCCCCGAGTCCTCGGAAAGAGGCGGCATATAAATCCAAATGAATGAATGAATGAATGAATGAATGAATGAATGAATGAATGAATGAATAAATAAATAATGATGTCACTAGTGTGTTGCTACCAGTTCAAACAAACTGGTCTGAACTGGGAGGAACCCATTTCTGTACAGGACAGAGAGTGGGGCTTTCTCTCCATGGCATCCAAGAGTAAGACAAGAACTAAAATATGGAAGTCTAATAGATAGAAAGATACAAATTTGCAAAGTCATTTGGTAAACATGGCTAATTGGGGCAGAATCACTGTAGCTTGCAACAACTGCTTCATAGCAAAGAATAAGATTTGAAATTCTACAAGACTCAAAGGAAATAGGTAAAAATGAAATGGTATATGGTTTCCTGCCTAAGCAAGGGGTTGGACTAGAAGACCTCCAAGGTCCCTTCCAACTCTGTTATTCTAATTCTAGATTAGCACTCTCCAATTTAAGATGATGCTCCGGACCAAGCTTCTTATGGATAGCAGGATAAGGTACCTGAACAGCAGAATGTCAATAATAGAAGGAGCAGATCTACCTAATGGACCTCTCAGGTATGTTATAGGGCAAAGAAACAAAAGAGAAAGAATTTGAAAGGGCATATAATAAGGCAAAACCTGCTAAAATCTGGAATCGCTTAAAAGCAAGGTTATATCCGCCAATTTTACCATTAGCTTCACAATCAAATGCTTTTTATTCTAAGGCAATTATTGTAAAAAGGATTTAATTATACATGCCAATATGAAACATCCAAATTCAGAAAACAGATTAAAGACACAACAGCAACTGCACAATGAAGGAATTTGTCATGGTTAATGTATTTACAAATAATTCAAAAAATAAAAGACAATTGTAAAAGAAGGAGGGACCTTGAAAAAAATGACAGAATTTGAAATGCTCCTACAGAACCAGGATAATTCACTAGGATTTATTGCGGCTGAAATACCACACAGAGAAAAAATTAAAATCTGTATGACAAAATGAATGCAACATCTGAGGGAATTACAGGGAACCAATAGAAAAAGCTATGGGACAATTTATTCCAAGTTACAATTTGAGAGAAAATGATGTATAGATGGTACATACTTTTATCTATGATCACAAGATAGATAATTATATAATAATACATTTTGAAAATGTCATAATGAAGATGCAAAAAAGCTCAAAAACATTGGAAAGACATGCATCCAATCATTTTTAAACAACAGCAAAAGATCTTGAACTCAGAGGTAATTCTATTAGGCACAATCCCAAAAAATCAAAATGAAAAATATTACAGGTGCCTAAGATACTTGTTAATCACCACAAGGGTAAATCAAACACGGTATTGGAAAACAACTTGATAGGGGTATTAGACTGGGAGACTAAAATTGGAGAATGTACTGCAACGGTGACATTGACATTCTGCGGTATATTCATAACAGAAGTTTAACTTCAAGCAAGAATGGCTCCCTGTGCACAATGTATTCCAGAGCAAAGCAAATTTAGATATCTGGAGTACAATTTTTAGAACTTAAACAGAAACTAACAACAGTTACCAATAAAGGTGAATGTTTGTAGCTCAGAGTTGAAATGAGAGGTCCTTGGTGATCTCTGAGCTAGTCATCCAGCATTGATGATGCGGAATGGGAAAATTTGCCACATCCAACTCACCAAAACCAACTCGCCATGGCCAACTCACCATAACTAACTTGCCACAACCAACTTGCCACCAGACAATTCACAACCAACTCATCGCAGACAACTTGCTGTGGGACAAAAATTACATAAAATCAAAGAAATGATGAAATGGAATTGTTAAATGTTGTTGTATACATGAAGTACAATGACAATAAAGGCTTTGACTTTGACTTTAAGGAAAGGATGCAAAGGGAGGGACAAAATGAAACATGAATGGCAATAATTGAAATATTTTTTAAAATAATTTTAATAAATAAAATTATTGAAATGTCCCCTGGTGAGTTTTCCCACGGTGAATTGACTGCAGTGATGGCCACGATGAATTGGACATGGTGAATTGGCAGTGGCGAGTTGACCATGGGAATGTAGTTTTGATAAGGAAATGTCTTCAAGAAAACAATCAATTCAGCAAGCACCAAGCCCCCCTGTCAACAACAACAATTATTAAAGTCTGATGATGCATAGTTCAAATATCTAAATGATGGATCATAGCAGGGCTATACAAGCGAAAGGGAAAAAATGGGTGTAAACCACATTTTTTAACTAACACTTTCTTTTAAAAAAATTGAAACAGTGTTTTTTTGTAGTATGTTGCCTTTTTCACTTTTTTCTAGGCTATGCATTTTAATATTTATTATTATCATACTTTCTATGTTCATTAAAATATTTTTTTTAAAGATTGCTTGCCAGGTACAAACCATTTTAGGCTGCTTCTACAATGCACTTCGTTCATTCTACAATTCTATGTGTAATCTGTGAAATAAGAAGGAAAATGCCACTTCCAAAACATAATCTCTTCTATAATCTCTTGGGCTGCCTCAGCTGTGGGAGGATGCTGAGATACAGATAGTCCTCAACTTACAACTTTTCATTTAGTGACCGTTTGACATTGCAAAGGCACTGAAAAAAGGGACTAGTAACTAGTGATGGGCGAACCCAATGGTGTTCGGGTTCGGCAAGTTTGGATGAACTTTACGCAAAATTTGGCCAAACCCAAACCGAATTTGAATGGGGAATCCCACGAAGAAATTCCAGGGGGGAAGCTTTGACGTCACCGGCAGGTTGCTAAGGACGCCAAGGTGATCACTTCCTGGATTCCAGGAAGTGCAAAGCAAAAGGTGGTCCTTTCACATAAAAATAAACATGTTTATTTTTACGTGAAAGGACTGCCCTTTGCTTGCAGCACCGCTGCGGTGTCCTTTTTCGTAAAAATAACAATGCTTATTTTTACGTGAAGACCTCCCTTTGAGGGAGCTGGGGAATCACTCCCACAAAGAGATTCCGGGGGGCAGAGCTTTGATGTCACCGGCAGGTTGCTAAGGACGCCAAGGTGATCACTTCCTGGATTCCATGGAATCCAGGAAGTGATCACCTTGGCGTCCTTAGCAACCTGCTGATGATGTCAAAGCTCCGAACGCTGAACACGACCCTGAACTTTGCCCGAAGTTTGAAAAAATTTCGTGTTCGTGTTCGGCATACCGAACACTGCAAAATTCGGTATGGACCAGAATTGTGCGAGTTCAGTTCGCCCATCACTACTAGTGACCATTTTTCACACAACCATTGCAACATCCTCATAGTCAGGTCCTCAAAAACTGGACACTTGGCAATTGTCTCATATTTATGATGGCTGCAGTGTCCTGGGTTCATGTGGTCACCTTTTGTGACATGACAAAAAAAAGACAATGAATAAGCCGGATTCTACTTATTTCACAATTGCAATGATTCATTTAACAACCGTGGCCAAAAAAAGTTGTAAGATGGGGCAAAACTCAAAGTGCCTCACTTAGCAACTGAAATATTGGGCCCAACTGTGATCATAAGTCGAAGACTACCTGTACGGGTGGAGGCATGAAGACAGGTACTTAGGAAACAATTGGTGCATTGTCTTTGCACTACAGCAGGGGTAGCAAAGTTGGCTCTTCTATGACATGGACTTCAAGAATTCCTGCACTAGCATGATAGGCTCAGGAATTCTGGAAGTCCACAGGTCATAGAAGAGCCAACTTTGACTACCCCTGCACTAGGGCAAGGAAGCATAGAAACATAGAAGTCTGACGGCAGAAAAAGACCTCTTGGTCCATCTAGTCTGCCCTTATACTATTTTCTGTATTTTATCTTAGGATGGATATATGTTTATCCCAGGCATGTTTAAATTCAGTTACTGTGGATTTATCTACCATGTCTGCTGGAAGTTTGTTCCAAGGATCTACTACTCTTTCAGAAAAATAATATTTTCTCATGTTGCTTTTGATCTTTCCCCCAACTAACTTCGGATTGTGTTCTTGTGTTCACTTTCCTATTAAAAACACTTCCCTCCTGGACCCTTAAAAGCAAGCTGAAATTTCCCTCATGCTGTATCTTAATAGCCTCTTGTGTGCAATTCATGTCAATAAACTAAATGCGAGGTCCCTCACCATGAATTCATGAAGCAAAGCTATTAATAGTATTGTGGTAAAAGATGTTTTCTGCCAAAAGAGGGTCTCTCGTACCTTTGCTGAGGAAGGTAGATCTAAAACAGTTTCCCACACTAGAAACATAGAAACATAGAAGTCTGACGGCAGAAAAAGACCTCCTGGTCCATCAAGTCTGCCCTTATACTATTTTCTGTATTTTATCTTAGGATGGATATATGTTTATCCCAGGCATGTTTAAATTCAGTTACTGTGGATTTATCTACCACGTCTGCTGGAAGTTTGTTCCAAGGATCTACTACTCTTTCAGAAAAATATTTTCTCATGTTGCTTTTGATCTTTCCCCCAACTAACTTCGGATTGTGTCCTCTTGTTCTTGTGTTCACTTTCCTATTAAAAACACTTCCCTCCTGGACCTTATTTAACCCTTTAAAGCAAGCTGAAATTTCCCTCATGCTGTATCTTAATAGCCTCTTGTGTGCAATTCATGTTAATAAACTTCAATGAGAGGTCCCTCACCATGAATTCATGAAGCAAAGCTATTAATAGTATTGTGGTAAAAGATGTTTTCTGCCAAAAGAGGGTCTCTCGTACCTTTGCTGAGGAAGGTAGATCTAAAACAGTTTCCCACACTAGATTCTGTAAGAGGAGATTCCAACATATTGCATTGCCATTCTATTCCTTCCCGGCATTTTGTTGCCATCTGAGCCAGCAAGGACTCTTATCCCAACAACACCTCCTCCTCCTCAACATAGTGTCTTACTAAATATTGGATGACACCTTCCACCATCCTCAGTCTCACATCTCTGGAAAACAGTAAATTGAGGGCTACTTTAATGACTTTCTGTCCATGTGAAATGAGTTCCAGTCAAAGAGTACCTTCTCCATGCCAGCAACAGATGCTTTAGAGATCTTATTGGTGTTCAGCTGCTCCGAATGAGATAACAGCCAAAGACTCTTTAATGTCTCCTTTGATAAATAGCTGCCAAGGAGCTAAAAGAGTGCAGCTTAGATACAGAGATGTGTGCCAAACCTTGTGTTGCTTTGTGAAGTTTGTTCCTTAGAACAATGTTGGCCAAACAAGTGCTTAATATTGCGCTGTTTCTTCGGCAGCGAAGCATCTGCAGCGTCCAGCTATGAATGTGAAAAGTCTAGATTGATTTCCCTTAAGCCGTTGCCCAGTTTCAGTCTGGATTTGGGATAAAACTTGATTATTCTAAGAGGACGTGTTTCAGAAACATACAGGCAAGTTTGAACTAAACTTTGCACCGCCCAGGGAGCCAGTGGAATTGCTTCAAGAACAAGACATGATTTAATCTTGCTTTGTAGGTATGAGGTAGAGAGGGGTAGCATTAGGCCTTAGAAAACTGGGCACTCCAGAAGCCAGAATGCAAAAGATTGCAAAAGACGGACCTGTCGCTTCAGGGCTTGAGGCAGAAACCAGGAAAAAACTTGCTGGTGGTTAAAGTTTGCTCGAGCCACCTTATCTAATCTTTCACCTTATTTTATTTCACCATGTTATTTCATGCATAGTTGTGGGCCAGAGTTGTTTTGCATGTGTGTGCTTACCGATGCACAAGGAGATAAGGTCTCCCCAGTTTTATGGCCCAGTCAATCCAAACTGGTCACACAGGCAGATGGAGAAGTTTATTAGTTACCTGTGGGCCACATTTTATCAAAGATGCACATCAGCGGAGCCAGCCTCTCTTTATATATTGTCCCCCCCAGCTGACAGCTTTAATACTGCTGTGACTCTTTTACCCTGAGCAAGAGATAGTCACTTTGGATGGCCACACTAGTCTTTGCCCAAATATAAAACCCTTCTTCTGATTGGGACTGCTGTCATGAGCTGATCTTTCTCCAGGTCTGACCATTGTCACTTGTGTACCCAGGAGGGCAAAGGCCATTGCATATACTGGTCAAGCAGGAAGGGAACCACTTTCTCCTGTGCTAATTATGATCCCAACAGCCAGGGGCTAGGCATAGAAACTGAATCCATGCCCCCTCTAGTCATGATTCTTTAACACACAAATTTCTGCCCTGATTTCAACAAAGCCTTGCGTTGCTTCACAGCAGCAAATTGGACAGTTTCAAAATTTATTTCTTCTTCCAGTGTGACTTGCCTTCCCCCATTAACCTTTCTCTGCCCCAATAGCACCACAAGTGGTTGTATGTTCCAGCCAGGGGTGGGCTGCTCCCCGGATTCTGGGGTAACGCAGTGGGGTAGCAAAAATGGAACTCCACCCAAGAGCACCCAATTTGCACTGAAAGATGTTGAAAGAATATGCAGGGCGACCTGCATAAGCCACGCCCACAGTGTGGTAGTAAAGATTTTGGTAGCCCTTCACTGGTTCCAGTTCTACTGTCCATAGCAGGGGTGGGTTCCACTTACCTTTGCCACAGGTTTGCATCGCAACGTTTCGCATGCATTCCTTCGTGTGAATTTACTTCCATGCGTGATCAGAAGGTGGAATTGCTCAGTTGTCCTTCAGGCAAAGAAATAAAGGTCCGTATTAACCTGCTGGTGGACGGGCGGGCTTTTTTCACAGTGTAAGACGAGGAGAAGCCATCCAACCAATGAAAAAATCACCAAAAATTATGAAAAAAAAATGGCGGTGTCCACGGAGCGGAACAGACAGAACAGGATCCGTGATGCCATCTTCATTTCAACAGCAAGTCACTAAGGGTTTGGGTGATCTGGTCTGAACTGGGAGGAACCCACCCCTGGTCCATAGGATCCTAGGGAAATCATGATAGTGGCATGTCATTGCAGGGAAGGATGGTGAGGAAAATGGATAGATTTTTCAGGTTTCAGATGATGATGATGATGATGATAATAATAACAATATTAATAATAATAATAATAATAATAATAATAATAATAATAATAATAATACCCTAGTTAGCTGCTGCATAAAAGATCACATAGACCGACTATAAACACCAGTTAAATAGCAGTTTAGAAACAGCAATGCATTGTTATAACTACAAGCAGTAGCATTAACCTGCAAGCAAGAACTGGTAGGATTGTAAAACAGACCAAAGCAATAGAAAAAGAACAAGCTATGTTACTCTGGGACTACAGAATTGAGATAGACCACTGGCTGGGGAATTCTGGGAGTTGAAGTCCAAATATATTCAAGTTGCCAAGGTTGGGAAACACTGGACTAGAGAACTAACAGAAAACATGTAATCCAGGCAGGTTCCTTCTGGAATGCCTGTATGGGACACGTTGATTCCATTTCACTGCTCTTGGTTTTTACACAGTTGCTTAAAACAGTGTTTCCCAACCTTGGCAACCTGAAGATATTTGGACTTCAACTCCCAGAATTCCCCAGCCAGTGGATGCTGGCTGGGGAATTCTGGGAGTTGAAGTCCAGATATCTTCATGTTGCCAAGGTTGGGAAACACTGAGAGACAAACACCTGTCAACAATACATAGAAACATAGAAACATAGAAGTCTGACGGCAGAAAAAGACCTCATGGTCCATCTAGTCTGCCCTTATACTATTTTCTGTATTTTATCTTAGGATGGATATATGTTTATCCCAGGCATGTTTAAATTCAGTTACTGTGGATTTATCTACCACATCTGCTGGAAGTTTGTTCCAAGGATCTACTACTCTTTCAGTAAAATAATATTTTCTCATGTTGCTTTTGATCTTTCCCCCAACTAACTTCAGATTGTGTCCCCTTGTTCTTGTGTTCACTTTCCTATTAAAAACACTTCCCTCCTGGACCTTATTTAACCCTTTAATATATTTAAATGTTTCGATCATGTCCCCCCTTTTCCTTCTGTCCTCCAGACTATACAGATTGAGTTCATTAAGTCTTTCCTGATACGTTTTATGCTTAAGACCTTCCACCATTCTTGTAGCCCGTCTTTGGACCCGTTCAATTTTGTCAATATCTTTTTGTAGGTGAGGTCTCCAGAACTGAACACAGTATTCCAAATGTGGTCTCACCAGCATTCTATATAGTGGGATCATAATCTCCCTCTTCCTGCTTTTTATACCTCTAGCTATGCAGCCAAGCATCCTACTTGCTTTCCCTACCGCCTGACTGCACTGCTCACCCATTTTGAGACTGTCAGAAATCACTACCCCTAAATCCTTTTCTTTTGAAGTATTTGCCAACACTGAACTGCCAATACAATACTCAGATTGAGGATTCCTTTTCCCCAAGTGCATTATTTTACATTTGGAAACATTAAACTGCAGTTTCCATTGCTTAGACCATTTATCTAGTAAAGCTAAATCATTTACCATATTACAGACGCCTCCAGGAATATCAACCCTATTGCACACTTTAGAGTCATCGGCAAATAGGCAAACCTTCCCTACCAAACCTTCCCCTATGTCACTCACAAATATATTAAAAAGAATAGGACCCAGAACAGATCCTTGTGGCACACCGCTTGTAACCTGACTCTGCTCAGAATACTCGCCATTAACAATAACTCTCTGATGTCTACGCTTCAGCCAGCTGCAAATCCATTGAACTATCCAGGGATTAAGTCCAATCTTCACTAATTTATCTATCAGCTCTTTATGTGGAACCGTATCAAAGGCTTTGCTGAAGTCCAGGTAGGCAATATCCATGGCACCACCTTCATCCAACACCTTTGTGACATTGTCAAAGAAATCAATGAGATTAGTCTGACATGATTTGCCTTCAGTAAAGCCATGCTGATTTGGGTCTAATAAGTTATTGTTTTTTAGGTGCTGATTTATCCTCTTTTTGAGTAGAGTCTCCATCATTTTAACTACAACTGATGTCAAGCTAACTGGCCTGTAGTGAATAGGCACAACACTGGCCATTCTCCAATCCTCAGGAACTTCTCCTGTTAACAAGGATTGGTTAAACAAATCAGTCAGGGGGGTAGCAATGACAGATCTGAGTTCTTTAAGAACTCTGGGGTGGATGCCATCTGGACCCATTGCCTTATTTATCTTTAATCGTTCAAGTTCTTCTAAGACATCGGTTTCTAAGATCACTGGAGCTGAATCCGTACCCCAAATTTAACAACTGTGAAGGAGTGTGTGTGTGTGTGTGTGTGTGTGTGTGTGTGGTTGGAGGGTCTGGATGGAGGACACAGCAATACTTGGAGACAGCAGAATAGAAGAGAAATAGAAAATCACAAATTGCAAAGAACTGCAAATACAAATAGCAAGACTGTAGCAAAAGAAAGTAAAGATATTACCAACAGTAAAAGGTGCCTCACGTGCAGCCCCCAAAAACATATGGAGCAACATTTGAAGATCATCAGCATTAACAAAATTCACCCTCAGTCAGTTGGAAAAGGCACCTTTACCTACATCCTATGACAATATCTTTAATATTATTAAACAACATCTGTCTGTGCCAGGACCTTGAGAAGTAATTGACAAGTGAACAAAAATAACAAAATACAATCTAAATACTGTATCTGCCTTGACTGTGTGACCAACCAAGTCTATGGAGAGGGGCGGCATACAAATCTAATAAATAATAATAATAATAATAATAATAATAATAATAATAATAATAATAATTTTAACATTTTAACTGCACTTTAAAAATTTATTTTAAACATTTTTATACTGCCTCACATGTTATCCATTTCCAAAAAGTCTGTAATATATAAGGAAATCATACAATTCAAAATTAAACATAAAGAAGGTCCAGATAATTGTTTTATTATATTATTCCTTGCTTAATTTAGCATAGCTTTCCCTTATTTAGTGTTGTATTATAGGGCATCTCCCAGTTCCGCTATTCATGGCATGAAGACTCTGGCTAACTATTTTAAAAGCCCATCGTTTCATGGCCTTGCCTTTGTGTTTGTGCCACGAGGTAGATAAGTCATGGAATTTAACTGCATATGCATTCATTTCTACTTTGGCTTTTGGTGGCAATCCCCATAGGTTTTCCTCACCCATAGCCTTATTCATTATAAGTGCATTTAGTAAAAAATACAATGTTATTGCACTTTTAGTATCCTAGGGCAATGTAGAAACAGAAACATAGAAGACTGACGGCAGAAAAAGACCTCATGATCCATCTAGTCTGCCCTTATACTATTTTTTGTATTTTATCTTAGGATGGATATATGTTTATCCCAGGCATGTTTAAATTCAGTTACTGTGGATTTATCAACCACGTCTGCTGGAAGTTTGTTTCAAGGATCTACTACTCTTTCAGTGAAATAATATTTTCTCACACTACAATTTCCCCTGTAAGGGGTGCTGCCACGCACACCAAAACAACCCCCCATGCAGTCTTTTCCAAGGCCACACTGGGGAGCTGGGCATCGGAGTTGGGGCGGGGAGCGACAAAGAAAGTGCAGGAAAGTCTTGCACCAGTGAAGGTTCACACGCGCCTATGTACGCGAGCTCCCCATTCTACTGCCAGCCTGCCATGCACCTGGGGGGATGGAGAGGCTGAGCACTCTGCCACGAACTTCAGAGAAAGAAGTGGGGAGAAAGAAAGAAAAGGGAAAGAGAAGGGAAAAAGAGGGAGGGAAAGAGAAGTGGGGAGGAAGGAATGAGAGAGGGAAGGAAGGAAGGTGGAGAAAAAGAGGGAGAGAGAAAGGGAGGGAGAAAGAGAGATATCAAGAGAGATAGTGAGAAAGAGAGAGAGAGCAAGAGAGAGAAAGAAAGCAAGAGAGAGCAAGAGAGAGAGAAAGTGTGTGTGAGAGAAAGAAAGCAAGAGAGAGAGAGAAAGAGAGAGAGAGAAAGAAAAAAGCAAGAGAGAGAGAAAAGGAGAGGAAGGAAGGAGGGAGGAGGGAAGGAAGGAATGAGAAATGGAGGGAAAAGGAAGGAAGGAAAGAAGGAAGGAAGAAGAAATGGAACAAGGAAGGAAGGAAGGAAGAATGAAATGAATGGAGGGGCGGAGGAAGGAAGGACTTTTTTGGGGGGTGTAATTTTTTTTTAAAAAATTTCTCAACATACATTCAAACAATTCAGTGTACCATCTAATTTTCCATGAATAAAATGCAGTATTTTGTTAGTAACGAATATCGATCATCAAAAAAAATTGCAATTTTTTTTCTAATGTTGTCATCCAGGTACATACTTTTCTTTTAATTAAATTTCCTCCTTAATGTTCCTTCAAAAAGGACACCAATTATATTTCTAATGTATTAACCATTATGACAAAGTGCTTCCTTCTTTCTTTATACATTTTTCTATAAACCAAGAAAACCTTGTATAGCCAATCAGATGTTAACAAAAGAAAATTAAAAACAAAGCATAAACTTTTGTGAATTTCAGACTCCCCCCCCCTCTAAATAGTACGTTCCCATTTTATTTTTTACTTTAAAATAAGATATGTGCAGTGTGCATAGGGATTTGTTCAGGCTTTTTTATAGTCCGGCCCTCCAACAGTCCGAGGGACCGTGAACTGGCCCCCTGTGTAAAAAGTTTGGGGACCCTTGCTTTAACATATATGTTTCAATCCTGTCCCCCCTTTTCCTTCCGTCCTCCAGACTATACAGATTGAGTTCATTAAGTCTTTCCTGATACGTTTTACGCTTAAGACCTTCCACCATTCTTGTAGCCCGTCTTTGGACCCGTTCAATTTTGTCAATACTGTACAGTGATCCCCCGGTTATTGCGTTCCCGACCATTGCGAACAGGCTAATTTGCGATTTTTGAACCCGGAAGTCAAAACACCATCTGCGCATGCGTGCCCTTTTTTTCTATGGGCACGCATGCGTAGATGGCGCCGGGCAGATCAGCTGCTGGGCGGCTTCCCTAGGTCTTCCCCCTCTTGCTGGCGGGAGGGCGAGTGGCGGGCATCAGCAAGGAGTTTCCCCACCGCCCACGCAAACTCCTCGCTGCCGCCCGCCCTTCGCCCGCCCACGCCGTTCATTCTCGCTGCTTCCCACCTGAGTCCTGAAGCGAATTCGCTTCAGGACTCAGCTGGAAAGCGGCGCGAGCGAGCGCGAGCGAACGGCTTGTCCGCCGCCCGCTCGCGCATCGCCCGCCCACGCCGTTCATTCTCGCCGCTTCCCACCTGAGTCCTGAAGCGAATGAGTCCCGAAGACAAACGCGTAAGTTCGCCTTTGACGTTTGTCTTCGGGACTCAGTTGGGAAGCCGCGCGGCTGTTTTAAAATGTCGCCGCCGGCATGGGGGGATTCCTAGCAGCCCCCCAAACCCGGGTTGGGGGTCCGGGGGGTGCTGGCAAGCCCCCCATGCCGGCGGTGACGTTTTAAAACAGCCGCGCCGCCCCCAATCTTCGGCTCCTCGCTAGCGCTGCGGAAGTAAAAACACCATCTGCGCATGCGCAGATGGTGTTTTTACTTCCGCAGCGCTACTTCGCGAAAACCCGCTCGTTGCGGGGGTTCCTGGAACGGAACCCTCACAATGATCGGGGGATCACTGTATCTACTTTTTATATTGTGAGCAACTCAGCTTCATTTTGGAGTTGGGTAGTACTGAAATCAATGAATTAAAAAAAATTGACCTAGGAAATCAATTAAAATGTTTGCTCCCTGGTTTCCCGAAGATCTGATGAAAAATCAGTTCTATCAAATATCCTGAAATTTGCCTCCATGGGTCCAGATTGCATTTTAGTTTGGTGCAGACTCTGCCACAATTAAATATCTCACTCTGGCCTTTTAATTTATGCGTTGATTTATATTATTTCTTTTAAAATTGAAAAAAAAATAGACGGCTGTTTGTCACTTGTGTCGATCCAGAATGATAATATGTGAAGGAGGCAATAGGAAATGAAGGGAGGCAAATGTCCAGCTGCACTACTGACAGTTCATTGACAGGAGAGCTCTGATAGCTCTGATTTTCAGTTCTGGGGAAGTGGGAAGAGGCAGGAGACACTGGTTTAATCCTTTTCCAAACCAAGTGATAAAAGTGGCCTCGGATCAGATCATCCAGACAATTCCCCCACCCCCTGCTTCTTCTGAAGGATGCTGCTACTCCACGCTTTTCCTTTTCATTAATATTCAACAAATTACAGTACAGCAAGACAGACTTTTTGGGGGGAAATACACCCCTCGATAATCATAATTGGAACTGAAAAATTTGCAGCCAGCCTGACAGCATGCTTTGACAAGCCTGCGTTCCTCTGCAATGCCCTGCTTAGGATTTTCATCTTTTGCACCAAATATTTTGACATTTGTGCTTTTTTGGCTCTGTTCCTGAAGCCCAGTGGAACTGGCCGTCCTAATGAAAATGCAGGTCATTATTTTCCCCGTGCCTTTTGAGAATAATAAGAGCTTTTAAAACATAAAAAAAGAAGATAGAATTAATCTGTTTACTCTAAGCTGGAGGCTTCCTGACCCGGCTTCAGCACCTAAGGGGAAAGGAGGAAAAAAGAATTAGGCTAAGATTTGAACGGCTAGGAGATTTTTTTGGGGGGTAGGGGTTTGATAGACTGTCCGTGGGTGTTTGTATTCTTATGTGAATTTTGTATATGCACTCATGCAATGTGTATGCATAGGCGAGTGCGTTTTTGCATCTGCATGGCACCAAACTATTTACAGGACCGTAAATAGGACTAGACTATTTACGGGACCGTCTCCTGCCACATACCTCCCAGCGATCGATTGGAGTCCACAGAGTCGGTTTTCTCCAGATCCCATCAAATAAGCAATGTCAGTTGATGAGGCGACAGGGAAGGGCCTTCTCTGTGGCAGCCCCGGTTCTTTGGAATCAACTACTCCCGAGATCCATACTGCCCCCATCAGACCCTAAAGAGGTCTTATTCTGGCCCAGATGTGATTTAATTGGGATGTTTGACAGTATGATTGCAGTACTTTAGGGTTTTAAAGTACAGCACTTTTAATTGCTGTATTTTGAATTTTTAGTAGCTTTTTATTTTTTCTGTGAGCTCCCTGAGTCCCACAGGATTGGGCGGCATACAAATCTAAATTAATAATAATAATAATAATAATAATAATAATAATAATAATAATAAAACAGATGAAACAATTGATCACATACTCAGCTGCTGCAAAAAGATCGCACAGACTGACTACAAGCATAGACATGATGCTGTGGCACAGATGATCCACTGGAACTTGTGCCGGAACTACCATTTACCAGTGGCAAAGAACTGGTGGGATCATAAGCCCGAAAAAGTGATAAAAAATGAGCAAGCAAAACTACTGTGGGACTTCCGACTTCCGACTGACCGAATTCTGAAGCATAACACACCAGACATTGTGATCGTGGAGAAAAAGAAAGTATGGATCATCGACATCACAATCCCAGGAGACAGCAGAATTGAGGAGAAGCAGCTAGAGAAATTAGTGAAATACGAAGATCTAAAAATCGAGCTGCAACGACTCTGGCATAAGCCTGTGAAAGTGGTCCCAGTGGTACTTGGCATGCTGGGCGCAATACCAAAGGATCTCAGCGGACATTTGAAAACCATCGGAACTGACAAAATCTCCATCTGTCAATTGCAAAAGGCCGCTTTACTGGGATCGGCAAACATAATTCGCCGCTACATCACGCAGTCCTAGGTGCTTGGGAAGCGCCCGACTGGTGATGAAATACGAAATCCAGCAGAGTGATCTCGTTTGCTGTGTTGTATTGACATAATAATAATAATGATGATGATGATGTTCCATCAGAAGATAGGCTGAATTGTCATTCTGGAGTCCTGAAACCTACTTGATATTTAATCACTCACTGGCAGCAGCCTTTCAGGGATGTGAGTGGAAATTTTCTAGCCATCCCAGAGACATCCAGAACATTTTTAGGGAAACTACAACAGCTGGGTTGGTGCAGCAGGTAGAGTGCTGTACTGCAGGCCACTGAAGCTGATTGTAGATCTGTAGGTCAGCAGTTCAAATCTCATCACTGGCTCAAGGTTGACTCAGCCTTCCATCCTTCTGAGGTGGGTAAAATGAGGGCCCAGATTGTGGGGGCAATATGCTGACTCTGTTAAAAAGTGCTATTGCTAATATGTTGTAAGCCGCCCTGAGTCTAAGGAGAAGGGCGGCATAAAAATCAAATAAATAAATAATAATAATAATAATAAATAATTAGATGCTCTGTCATTGAGCCACAGAGTCTGAATTGCACTAATGCTCAACAGCAACTTTTTTTTTTTAAAAAAGGATGAAGCTGTGCTCCTTCTAATTTTTCTTTTTTCTTTCCCTTTTCACGTCTCCAAGCTGACCCTCTGTACAAACTGAATCATGAGTGGATAGCCCATAATGGCCACCTTTATTTACTTATGAAGAAGTTGCACAATTACTCTGGCACAGTAATCTTTTGCAATAAATCTAAAGTTTATATGGCTGATGTTCAAGAAGATAGTGAGGAGGTAAGCGCCTTGCCCTCTCCTTCTTCTGATGGAAAGACTTGATCGTTGACTGAGTTTGGTTGTTGTATCCTCCGGCTTTTGGTCTGTTGGCCTGGCCTTGATCTGGCAGAAAAGGACACCAGCCTAAACCTAGCTGTGCGCGTTGCTGATCCCTCTCCTGCATTTATTGTCTCTGGATAATCTCTGGATAGCAAGACATCTGATTGATCATGGTTGTCTCTGTTATATTCTGGTATAGAAAACTAGCAGACACTGAAGAACGGTTGATATCCTTTATTGCAGAACTATAACAGTAACACTAGTTAGCAGAAATACCTCAACTGAACAACGTTGGCCACGCCTGGCAGCTTTATATATGTCCTGCTGCCAGGCTCAGCCAGCCAATGATTAAACAGGGATCTTCCCGCCAAGGAGAGGGGACATCCTCATATGCCCAGCTGTTACCAGGACACAACAGTCCTGAAGGGCCCCCCAGCAAAATTTCTTCTCTTAGGCCTTCTCTATCACTAAACCTTAGAGGGTTCCTTGGTTCAGAATTAAGCAATGTTAAGAAACTAGATCCAGTTAGCCTAATATTAATTTCACACACTGTCCCATTGTTGACTTATAGCAGTGGTAGCACGTTGTTCTCAGCTGCCCTTCGAAAAAATGTTCAGATCTGATTAGTATAGTGGTTCTCAACCTTTCTAATGCCGCAGCCCCTTAATACAGTTCCTCATGTTGTGGTGACTCCCAACCATAAGTCTAGTGCCAATTCTCCCAACAGAGCTTTCAGCTGATTGGCAGGAAGGTCAGAGGGACACGCCCATTGTAAACATCTGATTGATTAGATTGTGAAAATATGCTCCAAAGTGCCAGAATAGAAGCTTTTGTTACTAACACCATGGGAAATTTGTCTCCCAAAGGAGTCCCGACCCCCAGGTTGAGAACCACTGGGTTAGTACATATATTTATGGGAAATTTCCAGAAAAATGCCATGGCTGTAGGCTAAATCAGGAACTCAAAAAAGATCTTGGAAGGAAAAAGAACACGAATATCTGTCTCTGTCAGTACTAGTAATGACAATGCTAGGCAGATCATTTTTGTTAGACATTTTCATACTTATTAATATTCAGTTTGATAAAAAGAGAACAAAGTTGTTTATTTTTTCCCCCAAGAAAAAGATAGAAGAAAATACAGGCACACCATAGCCTGCACTTCTAAGTAGGTGCAGGGTATGTGTGCCTGCACCTACTTAGCAATATGATGTCCAATTATGTATATCATGGGTGTCAAACTTGCGGCGTCACATTGCCATCGTGTGATGTTCCATGACGTTTTCCCAATTTGCAGAGTTGGGGTATCCATGGCCTGCATATGATGCCTCTGGCCCAGGGGCTACCAGTTTGACACCCATGATGTATATGAATGGTTTGTCTTTCACTATAAAATTCATTTTCTGACGGGAGGCATCCTTCCTGCCTTCCCATATTTAAATCTCAAGAAAGGACGTCCTTTCATTTGGGTACCTTGGTTTCAGAACAATCGAACATTGGGTAACAGAATACAATAACACCATCTCAGTCTCCTCTGCCAATCCTAAAGAAAATGAAAATACAAAAACACCAGAGTGAGAAATTAAAAAGAAAAATTTAAGCATCCTGAAAATAAGCTTACCTGGCAGTGAAGAAGTTAGCTTTCCTCACCAAGGTCTCCAGCAATTACTACTTACTTACTTACTTACTTACTTACTTACTTACTTACTTACTTACTTACTTATTTATTGGATTTGTTTGCCGCCCCTTTCCGTGGACTCGGGGCGGCTAACAACAGTGATAAAAACAGCATATAACAATCCAATACTAAAACAACTAAAAAACACTTATTTATAAAACCAAACATACATACAAACATACCATGCATAAATTGTAGAGGCCTAGGGGGAAAGGATATCTCAGTTCCCCCATGCCTGGCGGCAGAGGTGGGTTTTAAGGAGCTTACGAAAGGCGAGAAGGGTGGGGGCAATTCTAATCTCTGGGGGGAGTTGGTTCCAGAGGGCCGGGGCCGCAACAGAGAAGGCTCTTCCCCTGGGTCCTGCCAAACGACATTGTTTAGTCGACGGGACCCGGAGAAGTCTAACTCTGTGGGACCTAACTGGTCACTGGGATTCGTGCGGCAGAGTCCCGGAGATATTCTGGTCTGGTGCCATGAAGGGCTTTATAGGCCATAACCAACACTTTGAATTGTGACCGGAAACTGATCGGCAACCAATGCAGACTGCAGACTGTTGGTGTGACATGGGCATATTTGGGGAAGCCCATGATTGCTCTCGCAGCTGCATTCTGCACGATCTGAAGTTTCCGAACACTTTTCAAAGGTAGCCCCATGTAGAGAGCGTGTAGAGAGCATACTTACTGGAGTCATGCAGCAAATTGTATGTTGAAGGACATTGATAGATACTCCTTCAAAAATTTAGCCTAATCTGTTGATTGATAGCAGATCGGAAATGGTCCAACTAGACATGCAGGGTGATTTTATAACTATTCATCGATGTAGCAACAGTATGAAAATTCATGGAGGAAAGGAAATAAATAATCCACGTAATTAGGATTGAACATTTATCTGATGTCATTTCATGGTATAAGTAAGTGGACACCAATCACGAAACTGCCTCCCATCAGATGCTGCCACTATACCCCAAGAGTCCAACTTGGGTGCAGACAAGGCTAGTTACAGTGATGATTGTGATATAGCCTGGAACTTAATTTTTGGCAGATACCTAATAAGTTAAGTAGTTTATGGGGTAATTTATCTGTGGTTTGACTTCTATTCCAAATGTTGCTGCCCATTAAGGCACATCACCAGTAATAAGGATCAGCAATTAAGGTACCAGGTTAACGAATGGGAGACCATGAGTTCTAACCTCACCTTAACCATGAAAGTAGGGCACAAGTGTCAAACCCGATCATAGTGACATATTGTGATGGGTTTTCTTTGCCTTTGTGGAGCAGGGGTGGGCGTGGACTGAGGGTGATGCATCCGTTTGACAGGCCTACAGTAGGGCGATCTTAGGCAGAAAATAATACATAACATAACGTAACATAACATGCCTCAACAGCTTTCTACCCATGTTAATCTCCAAAGTAGCTTTTTCCAAACTTGATGCCCTTCAAGTATGTAGACCTCAACTTGTAGAGATTCCTTCAATGGCCATGTCGCAGGGGAATTCAAGGAGCTAAGTCCATATATCTGGAAGATATTCAGGTCAAGTTGGAAATGGCCACTGTAAATAATAGTTTGGGTAGAACAGAGAAAGGGAGCATTTGGTTCTATAGACTTCAATGATACCCAGTTATACATCTCCACCCCATGTCCAGTCAGCAAAGCAGTGGAAGTGATGTGCCGGTGCCTGGAGGCTGTTGGGGCCTAGATGGGTGTCAACAGACTCAAACTCAATCCAGACAAGACGTAGTGGCTGTGGGTCTTGCCTCCCAAGGACAATTCCATCTGTCCGTCCATTACCCTGGGGGGAGAAACATTGACCACCTCAGAGAGGGTCCGCAACTTGGGCGTCCTCCTCGATCCACAGCTCACATTAGAGAAACATCTTTCAGCTGTGGCGAGGGGGGCGTTCGCCCAGGTTCGCCTGGTGCATCAGTTGCGACCCTATTTGGACCGGGAGTCACTGCTCACAGTCACTCATGCCCTCATCACCTCGAGGTTCGACTACTGTAACGCTCTCTACATGGGGCTACCTTTGAAAAGTGTTCGGAAACTTCAGATCGTGCAGAATGCAGCTGCGAGAGCAATCATGGGCTTTCCTAAATATGCCCATGTCACACCAACACTCCGCAGTCTGCATTGGTTGCCGATCAGTTTCCGATCACAATTCAAAGTGTTGGTTATGACCTATAAAGCCCTTCATGGCACCGGACCAGATTACCTTAGGAACCGCCTTCTGCCGCACGAATCCCAGCGGCCAGTTAGGTCCCACAGAGTGGGTCTTCTCCGGGTCCCGTCAATGAAACAATGCCACTTGGCGGGACCCAGGAGAAGAGCCTTCTCTGTTGCGGCCCCGGCCCTCTGGAACCAACTCCCCCAGAGATTAGAACTGCCCCTACCCTCCTTGCCTTTCGTAAGCTACTCAAAACCCACCTCTGCCACCAGGCATGGGGGAATTAAGACTTCTTCTCCCCCTAGGCTGATACAACTGTATGTATGGTATGTTTGTACGTATGCTGGTTTTATACATTAAGGGGTTTTAAGTTAGTTTTTAGTATTGGATTTTTACTGTATATTGTTCATGTATATTGTTCATGACTGTTGTTAGCCGCCCCGAGTTTTCGGAGAGGGGCGGCATATAAATCCAATAAATTGAATTGAATTGAATTGAATTCTTCCTGCCCTTTAGTCTATTCATCCAATTCTATATTTTATCTGGCAGGTTATAAGATAAAGGAATGAATGGATTCCATGTCCAGCTGATATTTTTTGTTTGAACACAAAAATATCTCAGGGACCGCCTTCTGCTGCACGAATCCCAGCGACCAGTTAGGTCCCACAGAGTGGGTCTTCTCCGGGTCCCATCAACTAAACAATGTCGCTTGGCGGGACCCAGGGGAAGAGTCTTCTCTGTGGTGGCCCCGGCCCTCTGGAACCAACTCCCCCCAGAGATTAGAATTGCCCCCACCCTCCTTTCCTTTCGTAAGCTTCTTAAAACCCATCTCTGCCGCTAGGCATGGGGGAACTGAGATACTCTTTCCCCCTTGGCATTTACAATTTTATGCATGGTATATCTGTATGTATGTTTGGTTTTATAATAAGGGTTTTTAACTGTTTTAATATTGGATTGTTATATGCTGTTTTTATTACTGTTGTTAGCCGCCCCGAGTCTACGGAGAGGGGTGGCATACAAATCCAATAAATAAATAAATAAATATACCTCCTTAAAAACACACTTGAGGAGGTGAACAACTGGTTTTTAATAGCCCGATACAAGCATGAATTTTATAAAGTTTATTACTGTTATTATTATTTTATAGTTTATATTCTACCTCTGAATGAAGGAAACACACCAAAGAAATGACAAAGTAGTTCCTAGAGATTTCAAGGAGATCTTAAACAGCATTTATAATCTTACTTCATATATATTATATAAGATCTGGCTCTCTAGAGAAAGTTGTAATACTGGGAAAGATAGAAAGAGATAGAAGAGAATTGTCAGCAGCAAGGTAGATGAATTCAACTACGATGATCAATGGGTGCATTGGAGGAGACCTAAAAGATGAGCTTAGGGATAGACCATCATGGAGGACATTTATCTATGTGATCTCTAGGAGTCAACATTGGCATAATGCCAGATATTCAGACACTTGGAAAATACCTTGAGTTAGAATATTGCCGTAATGGTCCAATTATTATACTAGGTCTAGGACTTGGGGGGGGGGGTTAGGTCTATCCTCAGATACTCACTGAGTTACTTGAGATCATTCATTCTCTCAGCTTATCCCATCTCAGACAATTGCTATTGTATGGATAAAAATCTAGGAAGATTTCCATATGCAGGTGAAACTCGAAAAATTAGAATATAGTGCAAAAGTTCATTTATTTCAGTAATGCAACTTAAAAGGTGAAACTAATATATGAGATAGGCTCATTACATGCAAAGCAAGATAGTTCAAGCCGTGATTTGTCACAATTGTGATGATTATGGCGTAAAGCTCAACTTTTGCACGATATTTTAATTTTTCGAGTTTCACCTGTAAGCTTTCTTGGGCTCCTGGGACATAAATTTAACAACTAATAAAAATAAATCAGTGCTGCCAAAAGGCAACATGAAGTCCTTCATTTTCTTGTATCCTATATACAGTACATTTTCTTGACTAAATACAGTGGTACCTCTACTTAAGAACACCTCTACTTAAGAATTTTTCTAGATAAGAACCAGGTGTTCAAGATTTTTTCTTAAGAGAACCATTTTTTGCTTAAGAACCCAAGCCTGGACAAATTCCCCAGGAAATGTGAGAGTGGCATGAAGGCCCAGCCAGTTTCTTGCCATTCCCCCTGGGTTTCTCTCTCTACTGCAGTGTATGGGAGGCAGCCTCGCACCGGGTATATGGGAGGCGTGTGCTCCTTCTCGCTGCCTTAGAGTCTCTCTCTCTTTTTTTTAAGCCTTAAAGTTTTGGATTTTTTTGATTCCCCTCACTTCACCTTCTTCCTTCGGCAGCAACTCTCCTCCTCCTCTTCTTCCTCCTCCTCCTCCTCCCACCAAAATTCCTAGCTTTTATTTCTTTCCTAATGGATTTGCACACATTATTTGCTTTTACATTGATTCCTATGGGAAAAATTGCTTCTGCTTAAGAAGGTTTCTACTTAAGAACCTGGTCATGGAACGAATTAAGTTCTTAAGCAGAGGTACCACTGTATTGTTGAAACTTGTGAATGTTCCCTGTCAGCCTTTAGAATTATTATTATTATTATTATTATTATTATTATTATTATTATTATTATTATTATTAATTAGATTTGTATGCTGCCCCTCTCCGTAGACTCGGGGCGGTTCACAACAATAATAAAACAATGTATAACAAATCTAATAATTAAAAGTCACTAAAAACCCCTTATTAAAAAGCAAAGGATACATACAAACATACCATGCATAAACTGTATAGACCTGGGGGAGATGTCTCAATTCCCCCATGCCTGATGGCAGAGGTGGGTGTAAAGGAGTTTACGAAAGGCAAGGAGGGTGGGGGCAATTCTAATCTCCGGGGGGAGCTGGTTCCAGAGGGTCGGGGCCGCCACAGAGAAGGGTGTTCCCTTGGGTCCCGCCAGATGACATTGTTTTGTCGACGGGACCCGGAGAAGGCCAACTCTGTGGGACATAACCGGTCGCTGGGATTCGTGCGGCAGAAGGCGGTCCCGGAGATATTCTGGTCCGATGCCATGAAGGGCTTTATAGGTCATAACCAACACTTTGAATTGTGACCAGAAACTGATCGGCAACCAATGCAGACTGCGGAGTTTTGGTGTAACATGGGCATACCTAGGGAAGCCCATGATTGCTCTCGCAGCTGCATTTTTGTCAGATTCAGAAGATGAAGATGATATAGAAGTTGTTAATTACCCTGATTTAAGAGATGTGGAAAAAGCTAGTGAGGATGAATGTGAAATAGAACAGCCGTCCTACGAAAGCATGCAGAATCATGTTTCTTCTGATAATGGTAGTATAGAAGGGAGTCCTTGGTTAAGTGCAAAGTTCAGAAGATTACTGAAAAGAAAGGATGAAATTGGGGGGGGGGGGAAGTTTTAATATGCTATTCAGAGTGTGCAAATTAATTAATTAATTACATCACTTCCAGAACTGAATGGAAGATATGGATGCTTTTCTTCTCAATCATAAATTTTTTATTTTTTCTCCAACACAAATTTAAAAATACATAGTTTCCAACACATAATCCAGCATTGTCAAACATATACAAAATTTTTCTTTTTACTTTGTAATCATTCAATGGAGCCTCTTATATCTCTTTCTTTCACAAAGTAACTGTAAAAACATATCATATCTTATATATTCAAACACCTCTTAAAGTATAGCTTTTCTCTATCTAATATTAAAACATTACGATAACCTTTACATTAATCGCTGGTCATCAAATTCACTTCTTATTTGAATCTTACAAATCTGTTGAGCTCATTATTCCAAAAAGCAATTTTCTTATAATCTTTTAAGCCAAGTAGGTGATATATAAAATAATTCTTCATATTGCAGCAAAAAGATCTAATAAAACATAATTCTATATGTCTAATAAAATAGTTATTCCAATAAGAAAGTATATCATATTTTATAATAATAGATTATATATAAAGAAAATTTGAATATCACAACTAAAAAAAGCTAAGTAACTTTTTTTTCTAGTTTGAATATGTTTACACTAAATTATTCCAATAATATTTTTGTGTGTGTTATATCAACACATAGTGTTACCACCATTACTCATCTTCTCCATCTGGGTTACAATATTTAAAACTCAACCTTCTTGTCTCAATTTTGTCAACAGTATCTTATTATTAAAACATCAAAGCATCAGTAAGTCTTAACTCTCCATCCATTCATAAAATTTCCCCCTTTTCTTCAAAGTGCTAGAAACAAAAATGGTGGCATATGTCGTCTCTCCGGAGAAGTAAGTTTGATATTGCATGATAAACTGCTTTTTAATAGCGTGAACCTGACTCAGAAATAAGAAGATGTTTGGAAGTAGACAGCCTGTTATTTTAGAAAGAATTATAACTTCGTAGCATAGTCTGTGAGATTGGAATGCATTTTTGCATGCCGGAGCTGTAATGACAAAATCCAATGTGGAAGGAAAAATAAAAGAAATATTGTTTTGAAAATTACAAGTTGTAAACTTCGTATTATTGGAGCAGCCAGCCAGATCCCAGTCCAAGTTCAAAACAGAAACCAGTATGATTTACAGAATTTCTGGATTTTAAAAACTATAAGAAAGAAAACAATTCCAAGACCCGCGTTTGAAGCTGGGAACCGACATTCTTCCTCTGCGCTCCATCTCTTAACTAGGATTCTCTATCTTTCCTAGGTATGTCTTGTGACTTTGAATGGCTACTTCCAGGACTAATCTATGCCATAAATAGAGGACCTCAACATCTGCCTAGCACTATCGTCCAATTAAAGACAGTTAGAGAGCTCCAATAGGCTGACAGATGGAGTCCTAACTTGGTGCTTTAAATACATCAATACCCCACTATAGATTGTACTTCCTCGTATGGAGAGATTTTTATAAAATCCTTCTGCACCTAGGCCCTAAGCTTCATGCCCTAAAAGTGCTATTATAGTGATTGCTGACGACAGAAGAACTGCAATTGCGGTGATTGCTAACATCTCTGCGTTTCCAGCTCACATGTGCACTTCTAATCAGTTTGAGAAAGGATTGCCCCCTTCTAACTGCTAAATCAGCTGGTGAGCGCCAGAGGAATTTACAGTAAAAAGGTGCCCCTGAGAAGCCACTCTACAGAGAACATTTGAGGGGTTCAAGAAGCCCTTGGATTTGCAAAGATATGTTTTCCTCACATTAAAACAACAACAATGGATGACCTCAGCAGGAGGGAAAGGGGGGGGGAAGGTAAGTTTAATCAGATTTGTTTAAGTTTAAGTTTAATCAGATTTGTATGCCGCCCTTCTCCCAAGAAGGAAATGGCCTGTAATAGGCCATTATTTTTCCCATTTAACATTACTCAGGAGCAGAAGTCTTCAAACTTGGCAACTTTAAGACTTGTGGACTGCAACACCCAGAATTCTCCAGTCAGCATAACTGGCTGGAGAATTGTGGGAGTTGAAGTTCACAAGTCTTAAAGTTGCCAAGTTTGGGGACCCCTGCTCCAGAGTGACAAAGGTTAACACAGATGAGAAGTTCTTTTATCTGTGCAAAATGCACAGGCACAGTATATGTGGTACATTGCCCAACAGTAGTAACTGTGAGAGGGATCTTGGAGTCCTACTGGACAACCATTTAAGTATGAGCCAGCAGTGTGCAGCAGCTGCCAAGAAAGCCAACACAGTTCTAGGCTGCATTAACAGAGGGCTAGACTCAAGATCACATGAAGTGTTAATACCACTTTATAAGACCTTGGCAAGGCCACACTTGGAATACTCCATTTTGGTCGTCATGATGCAAAAAGGTTATTGAGACTCTAGAAAAAGTGCAGAGAAGAGCAACAAAGATGATTACGGAACTGGAGGCTAAAACATATGAAGAACAGATGCAGGAACTGGGCATGGCTAGTTTAATGAAAATAAGGATGGGGGAGACATGATAGCAGTCTTCCAGTATCTCAGGGATTGCCACAAAAAGGAGTAAAACTATTCTCCAAAGCACCTGAGGGTAGAACAAGAAGCAATGGGTGGAAATTAAACAAGGAGAGAAGTAACTTAGAACTAAGGAGAAATTTCCTGACTGTCAGAACGGTTGATCAGTGGAACAGCTTGCGAATTATGTTTGCCGATCCCAGTAAAGCGGCCTTTTGCAATTGACAGATGGAGATTTTGTCAATTCCGATGCTTTTGAAATGTCCGCTGAGATCCTTTGGCACTGCGCCCAGCATGCCAAGTACCACTGGGACCACTTTCACTGGTTTATGCCAGAGTCGTTGCAGCTCGATTTTTATATCTTCGCATTTCACTAATTTCTCTAGCTGCTTCTCCTCAATTCTGCTGTCTCCTGGGATTGCGATGTCGATGATCCATACTTTCTTTTTCTCCACGATCACAATGTCTGGTGTGTTATGCTTCAGAATTCGGTCAGTCTGAAGTCTGAAGTCCCACAGTAGTTTTGCTTGCTCATTTTCGACCACTTTTTCGGGCTTAGGATCCCACCAGTTCTTTGCCACTGGTAGATGGTAGTTCCGGCACAAGTTCCAGTGGATCATCTGTGCCACAGCATCATGTCTATGCTTGCAGTCAGTCTGTGCGATCTTTTTGCATTATTATTATTATTATTATTATTATTATTATTATTATTATTATTATTATATTAAGAGTAGATCTGATCCTCCTATTGATTTAGAAGGTGGACACTTTTCTTGCAAACCAGCTGGAAGGGAGAACGAGCAAAAGGGAGCCGAGCCCAAAGCTATGCAAGGGGTTTTCTACAGTGTCTTTATATTAAAAGGGATGAGGTCCAAAGGATTCCAGGGAAGCCTTTAAAGAACTAAGCTTTCCATCTGGCCAAACCTGATTTGCTAGCTCTCATGGGATCTCCTGCCTTTTCCATCTGGCAGCCTGATGGCAGCAGTGAACCAGCAGCAGGCAGTGGACTTGTCAAAGGCATTCCTTCACTTTAATCCTATTGACAGAGCCTGCTGCCTGAAACAGGAACTATGGGGTGAGCCATGTCAACAGCAGATTCTTATTACAGATAATATTGATGGGGCCTTTACTTGAATAATGAAGGGAAGAACCCTCTGCTTTGACGTTTGTCTCCCAAACCTAGAATTACAAAGCGTTTAAATACCAGAGGGGAGCTTAAGGTAGTTGCATCTTAAAGGATCTGCTTCCTTGTCGCTTTCAGGACTGGGGGAAAGAGTTTAGCCCATGTGCCAGCAAGCTTTGCACTGACCTTTTCACTCCTCTTAATAAACGGTACAGTCTAAATAAAGTCTGATGGATTTTCCTATCTTCTGTAACGTGTTATCCACTTTACAAAAAAAGAAAACTTCCGAATCCCTATTTCATATCAGTGTTGCTCATTATCTTGGTTAGCTGCAGGGTGGAATGCGGTGGAATCCAGAGTTCCTACCCCCAGTGCATTTTTAGATGGAAAAGGTCCAGTTTGGATTCCTGGGTGCAGGTTCATCGGAATAAAAATCCATTCATAACGACTTTCACTCCCTTGAGGATGGGGGACGGACAAAAATAGTTGGCAGACATTCACCCCCAACATCATGATCATCACCGCAAATATTGGAATTATTATTTTCTTATTTCCTTCATTCCATTCCCTACTATCCTGTCAGAGTTGAAGAAGCTCCTTGGATGAGAAGCAAAACGTCTTCAAAAGAAAAAGAAAAAAGCAAGAAAGTCCAGTTGCCTCTTTGATCTTTGAGACAATCATGATCTGGATGACTGAGAATCTCTACAGACTTCTTTCCTTCATTTTGTTAGTGCTCTGTATTTCTCCTGAGCAATTTTCACTGGAGAGGCATGGCCTTCTGAACTGCAGCTTCTGGTATACAACTTACGGTGTAAATCAAAACATAGATTCTTCAATCATTTCTACCCTAATGATTTTTGACATCTTTAAGGGTCATTTGCCCATCCTTGTGCCTGAATAAAAGTAATGCTTTATATCATTTCAGTAATGGTTGAGTTATGCTGTGGAGATGTTGCAAGTCACTAGGGCAGAAATGACGTACACATTCGGTTTCTGTAGCATGGAAATCTCTTGCAGAGATTATTCCATGATTTGAAAATTTGTCATGGAATTGATTCCGTCTTTGCATATGAAGGCACATATAATAATAATAATAATAATAATAATAATAATAATAATAATAATAACAACAACAACAACAATAACAACAACAACAACAACATGAGATGTTTTTCTTTTCTTTTCTTTTCTACCTTAATAGTAAACTCTACTCACGATATTTATATTTGAATGTACATAATTTAACAAAATATATAAAGAAATGAACGATGTATCTAAAAGGTAATAGAAATGGATTAAGATCTGTAAAATCAGAAGAAAACATGTGAGAAATATTTTTTTTTGGAAAACAATAAAGAAATTAAAAATAACAACAACAACAACAATAATAATAATAACAACAACAGCAATAACAACAACAGAGTTGGAAGGGACATTGGAGGTCTTCTAGTCCAACCCCCTGCTTAGGCAAGAAACCCTACACTACTTTAGACAGATGGTTATCCAACATCTGCTTTAAAACTTCCAGTGTTGGAACATTCACAACTTCTAGAGGCAACAATTTTGACTGTCAGTAAATTTCTCCTTAGTTCTAAGTAACTTCTCTCCTTGTTTAGTTTCCACTCATTGCTCCTTGCTCTCCTCTCAGGTGCTTTGGAGAATAGGTTGACTCTTTCTTCTTAGTCGCAGCCCCTGGGATAATGGAAGACTGCTATCATGTCTCCTTTGGTTCTTCTTTTCATTAAACTAGCCATGCCCGGTTCCTGCAGCCGTTCTTCATATGTTTGATAACAACCTAGCAGTTCTTCTTATTATGATTTGGAGGCAGTGTGGAACACGATCACCAAACCACAGTGGATAACTACTCAAATGAACAAATGAACTTAGAGCAAAGATAGCATGTAATATTAGCAATACCCTGACTCTTCGAGAAGAACGTTTTCACTGATTGCACTGATAAAATCCACAGTGGCACAATGGGTAGAGTGCCGTACTGCAGGCTACTTCTGCTGCCTGCCGGCTGCCTGCAATTTGGCAGTTTGAATCTCACCAGGCTCAAGACTGACTCAGTCTTCCATCCTTCCGAGGTGGGTAAAAATGAGGACCCAAATTTATTTATTTTATTAATTAGATTTGTGTGTCGCCCTTCTCCGAGGACTCTATAAATTGTTGGGGACAATATATGCTGACTCTGTAAACCGCTTAGAGAGGACTGTAAAGCACTGTGAAGCGGTATATAAGTCTAAGTGCTGTTGCTATCTCTGAGACACTCCACCATTGCCGAAATTATGGACTCTTATTATAGGAAATTACGGAAGCTATAGAATGGGAAGTTTTGAGAGCTACATTATACCACACCAAGCAACTATTGATTTGAGTTCAATGATTTTGGTATGCAAAAACTGTTGAGATATTCATGAACTGGAAGAGCCAGTGATAACAAGGTCAGCCAATAAATTAGCATAGCAACTCAGTCAGCCAATGGGAGTTAACTGCTACTGAGTCTGTGCAGGAGAAACTGTGAGCTTAAGGCTGGGTGTGGTTCCCGTCTCCACGAGATCTCTGTTGAGTCTGTGTTCAATCTGCAAGGTCTCTGCTCTGAACTTGCTGTTAGTTAATGAAGCTAATTCTCTGTAACTGATTGAAGAAGAAATACTCTGCAATATGGTGCTGTAAATACCTGTTATTATGATTATAAAGAAATTATTTAATTTGGCTAAAATCAGTCATCTATGTGCTCTTCTGGTTTATTTTACAACAGAGAAAATCTCCCAAAACACACTTTCCTTTCGAACCACAGTTCTTGTCTTTAAAATTACTTTCTGGAAAAACCAGTGTTGAAGCCGATGATCATAATTGGTAAACGATGAAGGTTGAAACACACAAAAATAAGGAATTTATTTTATAAGGAATTTTTGTTTGTTTCCACCTTCACCATTTACCAGTGTCCACAAGCAAGAACAGGTTATTTATTTTATTTATTTATTTATTAAATTTGTATGCCGCCCCTCTCCGTAAACTCGGGGCGGCTCACAATAGTAATAGAAAAAACAATGTAGAATACAAATCTAATAATTAAAACTAAAAACCCATAATTTAAAAAAACATGCACACAACATACCATACCAAACATGGGTTTTAAGGAGTTTACGAAAGGCAAGGAGGGTGGGGGCAGTTCTAATCTCAGGGGGAAGCTGGTTCCAGAGGGTTGGGGCCACCACAGAGAAGGCTCTTCCCCTGGGACCCGCCAAACAACATTGTTTAGTCGACAGGACCCGGAGAAGGCCAACTCTGTGGGACCTAATCGGTCACTGGGATTCGTGCAGCAGAAGGCGGTCCCGGAGATACTCTGGTCCTATGCCATGAAGGGCTTTATAGGTCATAACCAACACTTTAAATTGTGACCGGAAATTGATTGGCAACCAATGCAGACTGCAGAATGTTGGTGTAACATGGGCATACCTAGGGAAGCCCATGATTGCTCTCGCAGCTGCATTCTGCACGATCTGAAGTTTCCGAACACTTTTCAAAGGTAGCCCCATGTAGAGAGCGTTACAGTAGTCGAATCTTGAGGTGATGAGGGCATGAGTGACTGTGAGCAGTGAGTCCCGATCCAGGTAGGGCCGCAATGCCCTAAATTCATTGGATCTGGCACAATTCGGCAAGACCAGCTCACCTCTGTCAACTCATCACCATCAGCTCACTCCTGCTAAGTTGCCTCTGCCAAGTCACAGTCACCAAATCACCACAGGACAACTCAACATGGCCAATTTACTGCTGGGACAACTTGTCGTGGCAGTCAGAAGGAGAGCTGAATGGGAGGCTGTTTGTCTGAGAAGAGTCTAGAGTGGCCAGTGGCCAGGGGCTTCCCATTTTCACACCTTCTGCTACATCAGTGGGTTATAAAACCCATTGCAACTGGTGTGCATGCAGAGAAATGTCCCAGATGGGTGGGTGGAGCTTCCTGCCGCCAGTGTTACCTGTTCACAGAACTGGGCCGAACCAGGAGGAACCTACCACTGCTCTGCTACTATCTATCTATCTATCTATCTATCTATCTATCTATCTATCTATCTATCTATCTATCTATCTATCTATTTATTGGATTTGTATGCCGCCCCTCTCCGCAGACCCGGGGTGGCTAACAACAGCAATAAAACAGTATATAACAAAATCCAATACTAAAAACAGTTAAAAACCTATTATATAAAAACCAATCATACATACAGACATACCATGCATAAAATTTTAAAGGCCTAAGGGGAAGTTTATTTCAGTTCCCCCATGCCTGGCGGCAGAGGTGGGTTTTAAGGAGCTTTCGAAAGGCAAGGATGGTGGGGGCAATTCTAATCTCTGGGGGGAGTTGGTTCCAGAGGGCCGGGGCCACCACAGAGAAGGCTCTTCCTCTGGGTCCTGCCAAGCGACATTGTTTGGTTGACGGGACCCGGAGAAGACCCACTCTGTGGAACCTAACTGGTCGCTGGGATTCGTGCGGCAGAAGGCAGTCCCTGAGATAATCTGGTCCAGTGCCATGAAGGGCTTTATAGGTCATAACCAACACTTTGAATTGTGACTGGAAACTGATCGGCAACCAAAGCAGACTGCGGAGTGTTGGTGTAACATGGGCATATTTGGGAAAGCCCATAATTGCTCTCGCAGCTGCATTCTGCACGATCTGAAGTTTCCGAACACTTTTCAAAGGTAGCCCCATTGCTGCCATTGCATGGAACATTCAGTGGTAATGGTGCTATATAGGCTGTTTGGCAGCAGTGGGCAAGGCAGTGATGGAGAGGCAGCAGAAGATTGACCCATTCCATTTTCACAATTGCTGCTGATATTGAATGGCCCAAGCTTCCCATGGTGTGTGTGGGTGTGAAAGTAGAATGTGCCTGGTTGCCACCGCCACTCTGCACTTTGCCCATCCACCTGCCCCCCCCCCACCTGCATCTCCCTCCAGTTGCCCATGGTGAGTTGTCCCTATGGCAAATTGACTGTGTTGAGTTGACAACATGGTAGTGGTGAATTGGCAGAGGTGATTTGGTGGTGGTGAACTGGCAGTGGTGCCCTTTCCAAGCTGGCTACGATGAGTTGTCCTATTCTGCAATTCATCACAGATCCGCCTTTGGCAGAATATCTAAGCCTTGACTTTTCACTCCTGTTTTGTTTCTACTTTCGATTTACTTTGTAATATTGCTAGGCAATCCAAAATTGGCAGCTTGGTGATTGCAAGGGAGTCAACCTAGAGTACTGCATTCAATTTTGGTCACCTCACTACAAAAAGAACATTGAAACTCTAGAGAAAGTGCAGAAAAGAGCAACCAAAATGATAAGGGGACTGTAAACCAAGACATATGAAGAGAGGTTGCTGGATCTGGGCATGGATAGTCTAGCCAAAAGGAGGGCTGGAGGGGACATGAGAGCAGTATACAGATATTTGAGGGGTTGCCACAGAGAGGAGGGGTCACACTGTTTTCCAGGGCACCAAAGGACCAGACCAGGAGCAATGGATGTAAACTGACCAAGGAGAGATTCAACCTGGAAATAAGGAAGAACTTTCTGACGGTGAGAGCGATCAACCAGTGGAATGCCCTGCCAGCAGAGGTTGTGAACGCCCCATCACTTGACACATTCAAAAGAAAATTGGACTGCCATCTGACTGGGGTGGCGTAGGGTTACCTGCTTGAACAGGGGGTTGGACTTGATGATCTGCAAGGTCCCTTTCAACTCAAATAAACAAATAAATAAACAAACAGACAGACAAACAAACAAACCTAAATCTGAATCTGTTTAACACATCCTGCAGAATCAGGATCAACTCCATAATGACTGATAATCACCCAAATAAGTTCAGGGTCTTGTTTTTGTAAGCTCACGAGAACTGAATTGTAAACCCTGTGCCTGAATTATTTTGTGTGTCTAAATGCAGAATAGCCTGTAACCTCATGGTTCTTTCCAATTATAGTGGAAAGAATTATAGAGATTACCATAGAGCCTTTCTTGCTTTCTACGTAGCACTGTTTGATGATATTATTATTATTATTATTATTATTATTATTATTATTATTATTATTATTATTATTATTATTTATTAGATTTGTATGTCGCCCCTCTCCATAGACTCGGGATATTAGGGTTAGTTAGAGGTATGATCAGCTGGATTGTAGAGAATCTTCTCCCTTATCAAATCTTTCCTAATAAAGTCACTTTCACCATCGAGTTATAGATTTCTAATAAACATTGGAGAGCATCTAGCCTAGTCAAACATCTTTCCATTCTCTACCTATGGTGAAACTTTATGAATTGTTGTCTGGGTTACCGAGTTTTATTTTTCCTACTCCATCATTTGCTTCTTCTATATATTATGCTTTCTCAAGAGATTGGCATTTCCAAATAAGCCCCCGAGATATTCAAGGTTTACTTTACAGTAACTGGCTGCTACTGGTCTGAATCTGAAAGGCTTTGTGCAAAACACAGTCAGGGGGATTAGATTTGTACAAGAAGTTCTAAACCACGGCGACTGGTTTGCATTGCTGTCGTCTGCTGCAGCTTCAGGAATCTGGCGAACTGCAAACTGCCTTCCCTCCTTGTGGAGATTTATGCCCTGTGACTTCCTGACAACCGAGGTGTGGCACATAAACTGCTCATAATAACTAGGACAATTGAATAGCGCTCGCCTTGACGTCACCCAGACTGTTTAAGGCGTTCGCATCCCAGGAGAAATAGGGCTGAGGAGTTAATGGCTCAAGGGAGGATATTTTTCTTTAAAGGATCAAATGGCTCTGGGCCACCCAAGTCCAGTTTGAAAGGGACAAAAAAAAGGCCCTAAAAGGTTCTTATTATTGCTGTTGTGAGTCTCCTTATGAAGGCAAAACATAGATGATTGACAGACCATGTATTGAAAACCCTTGTCTTGTTCCAAAAAACGGCAAGCAAATTTCTTCTGAAACTCAGCCAGATTCCTACTGATGGATTGAGAGGCTAAAGATAGCCTTGCTGGGTGGTAGCAACTGCTTCCTATGTTGAGAGGGACATTTCCTTGTGGCAGAAGAGCAGGGCACAGATGTGACCTTAAGCCACTAGACCATTTATATTTTGTTGAGATATAGCATTTGGCAACCCCAAATTTATAGTGAACTCGCAACTTTCCAGAGATCCGCCTCACAGCTGACCACCCTGCCGCCGCCCCACAGCTACTGCCCAATGCTGCTGCTGCGGCGTGATGTACAAGAAAGAGAGAGAGAAAGAAAGAAAGAAAGAGATAGCAAGAGAGAGAAAGAGATAGCAAGAGAGGGAGAGAGAGAAAGAGAGAGGGAGAGAGAGGGGGAGAGAAAGAGAGAGAGAGCAAAAAAAGAGAGAAAGAGAGATAGCAAGAAAGAGAGAGAAAGAGAGAGGGAGAGAGAGGGGGGAGAGAGAACGAGAGAAAGACAGCAAGAGAGAGAGAGAGAGAAAGACAGCAAGAGAGAGAGAGAAAGAGGGGGGAAGGAGGGTGAGGGAAAGACATAGAGGGAGGGAAGGAGGGAGAGAGAAAGAGAGCAAAAAAGAGAGGAAGGAAGGGAGAAACAAAGAGGGATGGAGAGAGAGAGGGAAAGAAAGGAAGGAAGGAAGAGAGAGAAAGAGTGAGAGAGAGAGAAATAGAGCAAAAGGGAGGAAGAGAGAGATTTTTTTGTCCAAACTTTTTTTAGCGCTCCCCCACCCCACCTGCTCAATGTTCCCCAGGATTTTGTAAATGTGAATAATGTGCGCAGCTCAAAAAAGGTTGGGAAACACTGCCTTAATGATCACACCGAATTGATTGATTGGCTATGTTTTAAAAACTATTTAAAGATTCCATATCCTAACTTCTCCTATTCATACCCTGGTTAACATTTATTTACCATTGCACATACTTTCCTATTTCCTTGCTCCTCCTTACCAACTAAATATGCACTAATAATAACTGTCCTAGAGATATTTTTTTCTGCTGTATGTTGGCTTACGAGTCAGTTATCCACCCAAATCATTGATATCACTTCAATTGAGGAGTCTACAACCTACTTTATGTCCTCCTTTTTTCCTAAGGATCTTTAATAAGAGCCTCGGTGGTGCCGTGAGTCACTGTGAGAAGGACGGCATAGAAATCTAATTAATAAATAAACAAAATAATAAAGTGGTTAGAGTGCAAGCTACTTCTGCTGATCACCAGCTGCCAGCAGTTTGGCAGAACGAATCTCAGTTGACTCGAGGTTGACTCAGCCTTCCATCCTTCCAAGGTGGGTAAAACAAGGACCCAGATTGTTGGGGGCAATATGCTGACTGTCTCTAAACCACTTAGAGAGGGTTATAAAGCACTGTGAAGCGGTATGTAAGCTTAAATGCTATTGCTAAATTCTATTGCTATTAAAGGACACAACATTGAACATACCCCTTGTTTGAAGTACTTGTGTTTAATCTACCATCACTCAGAGAAGTGTGTCCCTATTCATCTCGAGGTTACTCTGAATGTTTCAATAACAACCTAAAACACGATTTGAGTATTGCCCACAAGATCATATGCTGCAATGTCCTACCGGTCAATGACTACTTCAGCTTCAACCGCAATAACACAAGAGCACGCAACAGATTCAAACTTAATACGAACCGCTCCAAACTTGACTGTAAAAAATATGATTTCAACAATCAAGTTATCGAAGCGTGGAACTCATTACCGGACTCAATTGTGTCAACCCCTAACCCCCAACACTTCTCCCTTAGACTCTCCACGATTGACCTCTCCAAGTTCCTAAGAGGCCAATAAGGGGCGTACATAAGTGCACTGGTGTGCCTTTCGTCCCCTGTCCAATTGTCTTTCCTTTCTTTCTCCTATCTTATATATTCTCTTCCTTTCTTATATCCTCTCCTCTAAGTTCACTTTCACCCTCATTTATATTATCACATGTCTATTTTTCTTCCTATGTATTTGTGTACAAATAAATGAATGAATGAATGAATGAATGAATGAATAAATAAATAAATAAATAAATAAATAAATAACCTTCTGTTCTTTTTTTCCCCAGAGGAACCGTGTATATATACCAGCCACTTTGAAACTATTTTTGAAGCCACAATACTGGCACAGATGCTGTATGGACCATAGTCAAATTCAGGAGTTAATTATGAGGAACTACAAAGAGTTTAAGCTGGATTTGTATGAAAATTATAGCAGCTAGCAAACTATGTGCCAAATATTACTCTACATTTGGAGATAAACTTATAAAAATTGAAACAATATCTCCAGGTTCAGATATTGACTAAAAGCTCACTTTCAGTCCCAAGGTCTGATGCACCTTATCTTCCTGGATAAATAGTATTACTCTTGGAAATGTCATATAAATGTCAAATTAACAAAATTGGGATTCTCAAGTGAAATACCAATGCATCTGAAACAAGGCAATAATAGCTAGAGAATTACCAACAGAATATAGCACACTGCCCTTTGCAGCAACACATATTTTATTTTAAATCTGTGTTGCTAAATCAGATTTTATTTTAAATCATTAAACCAGACCCAATTTACAAACAATGAATTTCAGAGGGCCTTTAACTGCTGAAGTTTAAATAGAGAGGAGAATGTATATAAATGTAGTTGTAACTGCTGTTGTGAAGACCAGAAGCTGCTTCTTTATAACTTCTTCCTTTTCTTTTCTTTTCTTTTCTTTTTCTCTTCTCTTCTGGTTTAATATCTTAGTGTCAGCAATACTGCAAAATCCTCTCTGCTGAAAGCCTTTGCTCTTGTAAAGATGGGAGTACTGAATTACAGGATCACATTCTGCTTTATTTCTTACCAAGACATTCTCAGTGAATTACTAACACCTCTTCTTAATCTGTTTTCAGGTCAGAGAAGAATTCTATATGGGCAAATAAAGATCCCCAAATAAATCTTTTTGTCGCAAAGTTTGTATCTCTCTCTTTTGCCTGTAAAATTTGTGCATTGTGGTCAGTAAAGTGGATTAAGCCCGATTACAGGCCTTTTTACTATGTATGCTATAGTGTGCTTTGTATTATATGCTATAGTTTCCTTTACGAAGTCTGAATCTGTGATAGGTAAATAACAAGGTTTTTTTAATTTTATTTTTTTGGGGTGTTCCTAGAGTTTGGGTTTATTGCTGGACATTTTGCTAACTAACTTAGTAGTAGTAGTAGTAGTAGTAGTAGTAGTAGTAGTAGTAAGCCTAACTGGAAGATTCAAAGTTATGCACATTGGAGCAAAGAACCCCAATTATACCTACCAACTGATGGGGACCAAACTTTCTGAGACAACCCAAGAAAGGGATCTTGGGGTTTTGGTGGACAGCTCAATGAAGATGTCAACCCAGTGCGCAGCAGCAGTAAAAAAAGCAAATTCCATGCTTGGCATGATTAGGAAGGGAATCGAAAATAAGTTGGAAAGTGTTGTATTGCCTCTGTACAAATCGATGGTGAGACCACACTTGGAGTACTGTGTACAGTTCTGGTCACTGCACCTCAAGAAGGATATAATGGAACTGGAAAAGGTACAAAAAGGGCAACAAGAATGATAAAGGAAATGGTGTACCTCTCTTATGATACCAGGTTGCAATGTCTTGGTCTCTTGAGCCTTGAAAGACGGCGTTTAAGGGGTGACTTGATCGAAGTGTATAAAATCATGCATGGGATAGAAAAGGTGGATAAAGAAAAAATCTTTTCTCTATCACACAATACTGGGACAAGGGGGCACTCCCTAAAGCTCATAGGTAAGAAAGTGAGGATCTTGCCTTCTCTTTCTGCTCAAGATCCCCAAGGACAATTGGTGGGCCACTGTGTGACACAGAGTGCTGGACTCGATGGGCTTTGGCCTGATTCAGCATGGCTCTTCTTATGTTCTTATGTTCAATATCAGGTCTTCAGTTGTGAAGGGATTGTTTAATCTCCACCTCTCTGCAGAGACTGAGTCTGTAGCAATTTGCTCTTTGGAATGTAATCCTGCATGTATCAACAGGTACTGTGTAACATAAACGGGATGTGATGCTTGGCACAATTGCCACTAGATCCATGAGTGCCATTTCTGTTGTGTTGATTGACGTTTCAGAAAAGGGAAAGGACTGAAATACCTTCACGGCTCCAACTACTGAGCAGCACTGTCAAAGAGCAGCATCCTGTATTTCTGGGTTCTTTTTTTATAAGGGAAATTAAATAAATGAATTAGAATCTGGGTAGTCTGCAATTTGAGGAGCTCATCAATTTACAGTGATGTCCGTCCATCGTGTTCGAGGAGGACCTTGACATCTAATGGGTTGTGGGCTGTACACAATGTGACTGCAGGTGACTGGTAAAGCCTATACGGGCACGAAATGTTCTGCCACATGTCGGACAGATATGTGTGGGCATGATTGTCACAGCAATTGTATTTGCAGCCCTGGCTTTGCGGAGTGCTTGCTTCTCTACTGCTCTGAATGTACTTCTGGCCTCAGATGTCTGGCAGCCTTGGTGGATCAGCATGCGCCATGTGGGTCGATCTTGTGCCAGGGTTTCCCAGGAGGTGGTGTTGATGTTGAGGGACTTGAAGGAGGTTTTCAACATATCTTTGTAACACTTCTTTTGTCCCCCATGTGATTGCTTTCTTTTAGACAGCTCACCATAGAGGAACTGTTAAGGAATGTGATGTCATCAATTTACAGCAACAGCAAACACAGTATTACTAACACATTAGTAAATCCAAAAATGTATTACAACTTTGTATTTCTAGTAGTAGCATTGGTTCTATGTAGATGTTCCCTTAGCATAAGAATAATTTAATATGTACATTTAATACGTGTCACCCTCCTTTTATGCAATGGATTCATTTCTGTTCTGTCTCATGCTTTCGAATAAGATATTCTGGAAATATAATGTCATAAAAAGATGGCCCAGTGAAAATTTACAGTTTGTTAGTGATTCTGTTTGCTCAAAAAAAAAAAAATCAATTATTGGCATAATACACAGAATCCAGAGCAAAGGAAGACTTTGAAACATTATATAATTGATAAGAAAGTCATGCTCTAGTGCTATTTATATATTTCAGACACTTTTAAAAAGAGATTTTGTAATTATCATGCCTGATAAGAGCAACCACATCACTTTTCATCAGTGTATGAGTTTGATTTTTAAAGGAGAGTTTCAGATCGCACAGATGCCTTGAAAGATCAAGGACCATTTCTGCTTCATCTTATTTAAATACAACCCTTTCCCACTTTATGTAGGCCTAATTGGTTTCCCTAGCAGAATCTTACAGAAAAGGAAACATGTTTTCATTCAAAAGAATGCTGACCAATGGAAAATTCTGAATTATTACTATTTTATTTAGGTTTGATTAACTGGGCGCAAAGGGCTGACTCCAGCTCATATTAAATACAGTGAGAGAAAGAAAGAACTTTGAAATATCTGAGGTAAATTTAGCCCTATTAGCAATCAATGGGATGAGGAACGTGAGAATTCCTCTGAATCGATCCTCATCAATCTGAAACTTTTGTGCTTTCCATTTCACCTGGCAAAAGACCCTAGATTCAAATGATGCAATGTATTTATTCAGAATAATCTGAAAGGAGGCAACTGTGTGGCACATCCAGCTCTACCCATTTCAAAGTGAGAGCTATAAAGATAATTCATGTAGCAAACATGAATAGCTGGGTGGAATCCATCAATGGATCCCATAAAACTCTTTTAAACTATTGATATATTATTTTAAAAATGAATATCTTTCACTGGCCAAATCATTACTAAGATTTATATTTCCACTCAACCATGAAAAGGATAATTATTGCCCAGGATATTAGTTTTAAAAACCCCACAATTATATTCATTGCTCTATGCAACCTCAGAGTGAAATGCTAAGAAGATGTAATATAATAATAGCATAATCCATATGTTATGTCAGGGGTGTCAAACTCGATTTTATTGAGGCTGCATCAGGGTTGTGTTTGACCTCAGGGGGTTGGGGTGGGCATAGCCAGGGTAGGCATAGCCAATTTAACATCAATCATGTTTGGGATGCCTGTGAGGGCCCAAGGACTCTGTCAGTGAAAACGGGCTCCCGAGCTCCATTTTTGACTGTGACAGCCACTTGCAAGCCTCTGACAGGGAAAACAGAGCTCCATTGTCGCTGGCAGAGGCCCCGTGGGCCAGTCCTTCACTGTTTCCAGGGCAGGTCCGATCTAAGCACCCAACAGGCTGCCTCTGGCCCCTGGGCCTCGAGTTTGACACCGCTGTGCTATGCTGTGCTATACTATAACTATGCTATGCTATGCTATTTATTTTATTTATTAGATTTGTATGCCACCCCTCTCCGGAGACTCGGAGCGGCTCACAACAGGAATCTAAAATACAAATCTAATGATTAAAAACAAAACAGTTAAAAACCCTGGATTAAAAATGCTCATATAACCCAAACAAACCATACATAAAATGAAGCGGCCGAGGGGAATCAATTTCCCCATGCCTGGCGACAAAGGTGGGTTTTGAAGAGTTTGCGAAAGGCAAGGAGGGTGGGGGCAGTCCTAATCTCCAGGGGGAGTTGATTCCAGAGTGTCGGGGCCCGCCACAGAGAAGGCTCTTCCCCTGGGTCCTGCCAGATGGCATTTTTTTGTCGACGGGACCCAGAGAAGGCCAACTCTTTGGTACCTAATTGGTTGCTGGGATTTGTGCGGCAGAAGGCGGTCCCTAAGGTATTCTGGTCCGATGCCATAAAAGACTTTATAGGTCCTAACCAATACTTTGAATTGTGACCGGAAATCGATCAGCAACCAATGCAGACTGCGGAGTGTCGATGTGACATGGGCATACCTGGGAAAGCCCATGATTGCTCTCGCAGCTGTATTCTGCATGATTTGAAGTTTCTGAACACTTTTCAATGGTAGCCCCATGTAGAGAGCGTTACAGTAGTTGAACCTCGAGGTGATGAGGGCATGAGTGACTGTGACTAGTGACTCCCGGTCCAAGTAGGGCTACAACTGGTGCACCAGGCGAACCTGGGCAAACGCCCCACTCGCCACAGCCGAAAGATGGTTCTCTAATGTTAGCTGTGGATCGAGGAGGACATCCAAGTTGCGGGACCTCTCCGACGGGGTCAGTGATACCCCCTAGGGTAATGGACAGACAGGTGGAATTGTCCTTAGGAGGCAAAACCCACAGCCACTCTGTCTTGTCAGGGTTGAGTTTGAGCCTGTTGACACCCATCCAGACCTCAACAGCCTCCAGGCACTGGCACATCACTTCCACCACTTCATTGACTATGCTATGCTATGCTATGCATTGGTAGTTTGGGAGGCTGGGGCCTGATCATAAGCAGAAGGACAGGAAAGGTGGGGTTTCTTGCTGCATTGCTTTTGCTCTGCTTGCTCAAAGTTTGCGTCTTCTAATACATACATTTTCCTCTTTGGTGAAAGGTTCCGTTCCCTTTTAGATGGTGCACAGGCTGCCTTGTCCCACTCAAATGTTGAGGAACAGACATTTCAGCATGTGCAATCTCCGCCATTTATGGTGCAGAGATTTATACTGTACATAAGATCAATTTGCTTTGCTTTGGCAGCCTGGTGCCAAATAGGAAATATTTCTGATTCATAACATAAAAATAGAGCAAACTGCTTTTATACCATTGTTCCATTAAGTACAGTACAGGGTGCCCTGATTGAAAACAGCAGCAGATGCCCAGGATTCAGATAGAAAAAATTCCCAGATTGGCCTGGAGAAGCCAAAGAATAAACCTCCCATCTATAGCCATAGACCACATGTTCTATCACTGTCTTATAGCCCTTCATGTCCATTGCAGCTGGAAAAAATTTCCTGCCACATTGTCAATCATGTTATGATTTACAAAAAAAACCCAGATTCATCTAGCAGGTATGTATGTATGTATGTATGTATGTATGTATGTATGTATGTATACAGTATATGTAAGTAGACAGATATGTACTTTTTAGAATAAAAGAGAGAGCCGGGGTGGCGCAGCAGGTAGAGTGCTGTACTGCAGGCCACTGAAACTGACTTTAGATCTGCAGGTTAGCAGTTCAAATCTCATCATCGGCTCAAGGTTGATTCAGCCTTCCATCCTTCTGAGGTGGGTAAAATGAGGACCCGGATTGTGGGGACAACATGCTGGCTCTGTTAAAAAGTGCCATTGCTAACATTTTGTAATCCGCCCTGAGTCTAAGGAGAAGGGCAGCATAAAAAATTGAATTGAATTGAATTGAATTGAAATAGATAGATAGATAGATAGATAGATAATAAACAAACAAACAAACAAACAAACAAATAAATAAATAAATAAATAAATAAGATGGTGAAGCAGATTATAACCTCGTTCTTCTTACCACTTACCATTCTGGAATCTTGCTATGCTTTTCTTGTTCCTGATTTCACTCCGAGTATCAGAATTAAAACGAGTGAAAGATGTTTGAAGGGGAAGACTGTGGGAATCTGAAGGGAGAGGAGCCAAATCCCATATTTTTTCTGCATTCCCCATATTATGCATGAGTGAAACAGATCCATGAACCTATGGGATAAAACAGCCAGTCTGCAATTTTTAATCTGTTCTTTATTCTGAATCTGTTCACTTTCACACTGAGATTCAAATAATCTCAAAATCTCCCCCCTCTGTCTTTGCTTCCATCCACCTTTTTATTACTCTTACGTGTAATTCTTTTTACTTGCCAATTCCTTATCTACTCCACTCTTTTGCCACTATACTCTTAACCACCAACGGGCATGGTGATTTATAAGTCATTAATAGGTACTCAGACTTTCTTTAATCTACAATGAACTTGGCACTCTTCTTTGACTGGGTGGGGCAAATCTTTATTTCCTACTATTTGATGCTCTGTAGCTTTTGCCCAATAGTTTAAACATATCTTTTTCTTCACTATAATGATCTCAAGGCAGAATACTCAGATTCAATTTCACCAGATAAATGCTATAAAAACCCCAGAGCATTCTTGGTGAGTGTAGGCAGAATTGGTCTACATGGATTTATACTCCCATTCTCTTCTAAGCAGTTTCTGATGTACAAACTCATAGTTTCCAATCCCTGATAGTTGACTGTATGCCTGATATTCTAAACAATAGACTCAAAGGGCTGGAAGGGACCTCGGGGTCCCAACTTCCATCTTATGGCAGGAGACTTTACACAATCCAGGTCAAATGGCTGTCCAATCTATTTTGGAAAACCAGTGATGGAGCATCCACAACCCCTGGAGGTAAGCTGTTCCATTGGTTCGTTGTTAACTGTAATTTCAAGAGTTACAAACCTAATGCAACAGTTAGTTTCCTAATTGTGAAGGGAAGAAAGGCCAGATGAATGAAAAGATCCATTCCTGTAAATATAAAGGATCTGCACATCACCTTTAAATACTGTATTGCTCTAATGATTTATATTAAAGAAAATGGAGCAGAAGGTCCATATTATTACACATCCAATCAGCATTGTTCCAAAACATGTTGATTTTCCCAAACATTTACAGTTTTTCTGATACTTCCTAATTATTTTAGTATTCTGAAACCTGTACTCAAAGGGGACTCAGATATACTTGTTAAATGGGAATGACTGAACAAGTCCTTGGTAGCTTTAATCTTTTCTTCTTCTTCTTCTTCTTCTTCTTCTTCTTCTTCTTCTTCTTCTTCTTCTTCTTCTTCTTCTTCTTCTTCTTCTTCTTTTTCTCCTCCTCCTCCTCCGTCTCTGCTTTCTACTGCTGAATTACAATTCTATCCAACCACCATTTTTGAGCAGACAGAAAACCATTCCAACACAAAACCTGGGGTGTCTATTGTTGATCTCTATCTTGCTTCAATTGCCTGTTCCAAGTCACTGCAGTTACCTGACTTGCCTCCAGATCAATGAATGACAAAGCTTAGCAGATTTAATACACCTAAAAGCTATCCTTAGGCCGTGTTAGAATGAGAGGAAAATATTATTTTTACATTGATACAGCTAAAGGCAACTTAAGGCTATCTCACAGGCAGGGGATTAGAAGAAGACAACCTAAGGAATCATGGTCAAAACCATTTTTTTTTTTTGCCACAACATCTTTGTGCTGTGGTTAAAAACAAGTACCTGTATGTCTTTAAAATATTCAGGTGAAGATCTTTTCAAACATTTCACTTGTGATGCTTTGAAATTAATGTGCAGGAGCTGAACCCAGAATATTTTCCCTGGATCAATTAGTATTAGACAAGATGAACTGAAAGACAAACTTGTTTGGGATCTAAGTGCTGTACTGCAGGCCACTGAAGCTGACTGTAGATCTGAAGGTCAGCGGTTCAAATCTCATCACCGGCTCAAGGTTGACTCAGCCTTCCATCCTTCCGAGGTGGGTAAAATGAGGACCCAGATTGTGGGGGCAATAGGCTGGCTCTGTTAAAAAGTGCTATTGCTAACATGTTGTAAACCGCCCTGAGTCTAAGGAGAAGGGTGGCATAAAAATCGAATAAATAAATAAATAAATAATAAAATAAATAAATAAATTCATATAATTGACAAGAATTTTGAGTTAGTCTATCTTTTCTGTCTTTAGATTATTTCAATCTGAACATTTTAAATAATATCATTTCAGTTAATCCTGCAATTGCTTTGCTTTTTGATAAATATAAAGTAAGTATAAACAGATTAAAAGTAATAATATAAGATCAAAATACACCTATCATATATGATCTGGTCTGTTCTTAAAGACTTATCAAAATAGATTTAAGAGGAATATGTATTATTATTATTATTATTATTATTATTATTATTATTATTATGTCAATACAACCCAGCAAACGATGATAATAATAATAATAATAACCCCCCCCCAAAACCCCCATAAAACAATCATTCCATTCACTCCACATTCTCTCAACACATCCATTGGCCAGGGGGCAAGATCTAATGACCCCAGGCCTGGCAGCATAAGAGAGACTTCAGACTCTTATGGAAGGCAAAGAGGGTGGGAGCAGTATGAATCTCCGGGGGGAGCTGATTCCAGAGGGTCGGAGCCCCCACAGAGAAGGCTCTTCCCTAGGCCCCACCAAACGACATTGTCTAATTGACAGGGCCTGGAGAAGGTCGACTCTGTGGAACCTGACCAGTCGCTGGGATCATGCGGCAGAAGGCGGTCTCAGAGGTATTCTGGTTTAATAAAGCATTCTAAGGTGGCTAATCAAATTTAAGCCCAAAGTCATCTTCTCATATTTTCAAAGAAAGATCAATGTATTTTAGGGAGGGGTTTTCTGCTATATTGAAAATGTTCCTTTAATTTTTAAACAATTTAGCTACAAACCATATTTCAAACATCATCAATCTTCTTGATTGGTAACATATCATGAGTTTAAAATGATATCTTTGCATTTGTTTCATTTGAAATGAAGTTGTGATTTGTGAGTTGTTCTTCTGCAGAACCTATTAAATAATCCCTCAAAAAAGTGCATTAGGAGATATAGATAGGTGCTAGGTTTCCGCATGCTCTATTGCACAGCTGTCAAACTCATGACCTGCAGGCCAGATGCGTCACATGTTGGCCATGCCCATGCCTGTAGGTTGTAATGTTGTAATGTCAGGGTTCCAACTCCAAGTAACTGCTCATAGGAAATCAAAACTCCAAGGCAGGGTTCCTCAAACTATAGATTTAATGGGCATATCATCTTGGCACACCTGGTGAAAACCTGAATCTGAAGTTCCCCAGGTTTTCCTCACCCAATTCAAAATCCAAAGTTCTTTCCCTCATCATACACAGCCATCATATGCCCCAGGCCTCTCTCTCCATCCCGTGTGCCTCCCATCCATGCCCTTCCAGATGTCCTTGGTTCCCAGAAGAAAGACTGTTATTTTGACTCGACATCCCCCCAGCTGTCTCTACTCCCTCCTTCTTTTCCCACAGCTCCATCCAGTCTCACTGTGGCAACCCTGAAGACTCTCAAAGATGGCTCCAGGGTTGACAGTGACACCCAATATGTCACATGACGCCGCCATGATACTGTGAGTTTAACATCCCTACTCTAAAGCTTTGAAGTTTTAGATGCATTCTGTAAGTTAGCCCCTTTGGGATAGCTTGCTTTTAAAAAATATTGCCCTGCAATGTTATGTCCTAGTTCTTACACAGACAAGCATGAGAATTTTAGTAGTACAATGTATAGATTTGTGCTTGCAGCTATTCATTTATTAATATCAGAGATGAATGGTATTGCTTTAACAGATTGACTGCTTAATGATATCTCAGCTTCTGCCCATTTAACATCTTTTGAATACCAAACAATGCAAGTTAATTATCTTAACTGAAAAATATCAAAATAATGTTTTATCAATGTTTGGTATATCTGAATTTCTATCATTCTTTTGCTTATATTGCACTGTTTGCCTTGAGTTTTTGTAATTGAGTATATACACAGAAAGAATTCTTTGTTTTGTACAAAACCACATAACAGATAAGGGAACTAGAAGTATTTGAAACAAGAATGAAATTTTAGAAAAAATAATTCCAGTTGCAGATAATCTGCTAAGTAATAATAAAGAAATGACATGCCATGATATAAGTACTATCTTGAGCTTTCATAAGAAATGATCATAACTGATTTTAATTCAGTTAATTTAAGTCAATCCTTTGTAATAATTGCTTTTAAATGACTAACATGTAGTCCAGTAGATTCTTGAATGACTCTTTGTGACTTTTTACCAATTTTGATTAACATAGCAGACAGTTTATCAAAAATTGGCTTCGTTTCCAGCTACTGGGTACAAATTTATTCAATTAAAAGTGCAACTGAATTATTGTTCTCTTATGTATCTTCAAACAGATTTATTACCTGATATTAAGATCCTGAATATTCTTATTCCTCCTAAAATGATGTTAATATGCCTCTAAACAAGATTAAACAAAATAGTGAAAGTAGGTGTCCTGTTAATGTCCCTATTTATTTGAAAGGATTCTGAATCTGCTGTATTGAATCTACTATTCATTATTACCTGTGCATGTGAATATCATCAAATTTTACAACCCAATCTAAAATTCTGAGTTCCTAGTTGCTGAATATTATCAGGGTGGATTGAAAATTAGCTATGCTAGTTAAGATGAGTGGAGCAAAGGAGGAGACTAAGAAATATTGAAGGAAAACAAATACAAGATGCTTGCAAACTCCTGTCCTTATTTCCAACCAGCCTACTTAAATACTGTCATGGGTTATTTTGATCTCCATGCCTGATATTTATGAATTTGGAAGTTTGTGGGAGATCAGGCAGCTATAAATAGGAACAAGATGGAACCTTTGGCTATCACAAAATAAAAAAATATATAGATTTTTTGCTTCAATTTTATTCTTTGATAATAATTTTCAGATCCTTCTCCTCCACCTCCATATGCTTGGTTAAAAATAACCTGTTTACAGTTTTATTATACAATGTGGTTCAATAAAAGACCATTAGATTTCAATAACCCATGTATTTTAATCTTTTTAAGGGATCATTATCAGGGAGGGAGGGAGGAAGGCAATTTCTATCTTTTATGTTTTTGGGGGGGAAGCAGCATGGCTTAGGAATGACTTTTGCGCCAAGATTTTGATATAGCATAGCTGTGATAAATAAATTCATCCTGCAGTGTATGGATGATTAGTCTCCATGCAGTGAACACATGGAGGGACCTAAAGCTAATGGCTTCTGCCTCCTCTCACCAGTCAACTGCTATGACTACTGTCCTATCAAATAGTTATATATGTTCCTTTCTATCATGTACAGTGACGGAACTGAGTTTTATGTACTTGATAATTGTAGAATTTACCCAGCCCTTTTTAAAATATCCAGAGTACTTCACAGGCATGATTGCAAGAGTTTTGGGACTCCTTACACAATACACCGCCAGGAACTCAGATCCTCCAGTGCCAGACGTATCCCCCTGCTTAAGCCAGTACATGTCCGGGCCTGTCTGAGGTTTGCTAGAGAACATTTGGATGATCCAGAAGAGTATTGGGAGAATGTAATATGCTCAGATGAAACCAAAGTAGAAGTATTTGATAGAAGCACAACTCATCTTGTTTGGAGGAGAAAGAATGCTGAGTTGCATCCAAAGAACACCATGTGCATGATATGAATGTATTTTATCTATTGGGGTTTTTTTTCTTTTTAGATTTTTTAATGTAAAACTGTTATTTTAGATTTTAATTATTATATTTGTTACCATGTATTGTTTTTATCACTGTTGTGAGCCACCGCGAGTCTATGGAGAGGGGCGGCATACAAATCTACTAAATAATAATAATAATAATAATAATAATAATAATAATAATAATAATAATAATAATAAAAATACCTACTGTGAAGCATGGAGGTGGCGGCATCATGTTTGGAGCTGTTTCTCTGCAAAGTGACCAGGATGACTGATCCGTGTACATGAAGGAATGAATGGGGCCATGTATCGTGAGGTTTTGAGTGCAAACCTCCTTCCATCAGCAAGGGCACTGAAGATGAAACATGGCTGGGTCTTTCAGCATGACAACGATCCCAAGGGCTTTCAGAAAACATTTGACCTCTGTCATTGCCAATACAGGATATATAACAAAGTATTGAGATGAACTTTTGTTATTGACCAAATATTTATTTTCTTCCATAATTTGTAAATAAATTTGTTAAAAATCAGGCAATGTGATTTTTCTAGAGGTGTTTTCTCATGTTGTCTCTCATGGTTGAAGTCTACCTATGATGTCAATTAAAGATCTCTCTCATCTTTTTAAGTGGAAAAACTTGCACAATTGGTGGCTGACTAAATACCCCCCCTGCCACTGCATGTCTATTCTGTGGAGTTTGATGTGCTGATTCCAAAAATATGCTTAGCTTTGCTCTATCACATAAAGTGTCCGATATAGAAGCATTTTTGTTATTATATTATTTCTACATTTTCAATGTATGTGGTAATTACTGTTTTCTTAATGTTGCCAGTATATTTAATATACCTTATAATAATGATGCTGGTCCTCAGAAACTATACCTCCTATATATACATTTTTGAAGTCAGAACAAAAAAATGATTTGGAAAAGTACAAGGTCAACTGCGATGATTGCAAAAAATATTTTTTTTTTAGACCTGTGTTCTCTTTTCTCTTTTTAAAGAGTATAAACATAAAAGAGAATCAGAGAAGAAGTAAAAGTGTTGCTAGTCTTGTTGGAATTGCTCCCCTCCCCCTTCTCTCTCTTACATTGTCAAGTCCATTTTGGATAGCTTTCATTTAGGCAAAAATGACTCTGTAATATAATTTGGGAACATTTTAACAAAGCATTTGTTCACTGGAACAATGAAAACACTTGTTTCAATGTAAGCTAAAGAACAATCTCCCAGCGCCAACGGGGCTACTGGAGAAGAAGAAAACAAGTCTTCAGACATTTTTCTATATCCATACAAAGGTTTTATGGGTGTGCGTGCATGTGTTGTTTGTGTGTGTGTGTGAAGCAGGGCAGTTTTGTGCTGAGCTCCCTCTGAGGTAGGCCCACCCTTGACCCATTCTTCTCAGCTGCGCTTTGTGGAAAACTCCCTCACCTTTGCACGCTGGAGAAAGATGTTACAAAACCCTGGCTGTGACAGAGAGCAGATGTCTTATTGGGAAGCCCTCTGGTCAGAGGAGAGCTAATAGTCACATTCCTGACTCCGAGAGCAGAAGATTTACACTCTTCCTTGCCTCACCCCTGCGCCAGGCTGAGGGCTCCCTGCCTAACCAGCCCCCTTGGCTTTAATTGTTGTGTTAATGGCCCTTTTATTTGAAGCAGATCCCCTGGCTTACAGAGGGGAATGTCATTATGTTGTATTTTAGATGTATTTACATTCTACTTGCCACAGGGATAACATACTAATTATTTTCCATAGCTGACAGCACTAGCGTCTGCTGGTATTATAGACCCCCTTAGACCTGATTACATGGTCTGTTTTTCTTCAAATCGCCCACAAATGACACTGTGGAGCAGGTTTATTATCAACTGGCGTACCTTTGCTTTAACACTACTGGCTCCTGAAACAAATGTACTGCAAAGATAATACACGAGGCCGGCTTGTGTCTTTGTCTTCTGGAAGGCAAATGGGCTGACAAAGATTAAGCCAACAGTTAACCTCCTCCCCTTCTTAAACCTTTAGCATATACCTCTAAAGAGGTGGGAATGCAAACGCAGTCCAAGCCCTCCCCAGCATCCTACCGCAAAGCACAAAGAAGCCAATGGATCAGCGGAGGACTTCTCCTTGCCATAAATAATGCCAGGAGGAAAGTAGAAGGGAAAGGAACACAGGCAGGGTGATGTCAGAACATGTTAGATCACAGATTAGGGGAAGGAACTGTCAATAGTCAGAAGAACTACTAGGAAAAGTAGAAAGAGTTACGACTCCGAAGAATGGTTTCATTTTTCTTTGGTGCTGGCGAGAGGGGGGCTTAACCATGATAATGGATGGAGGCAATAAATTCTAAGGCATTTCAGATGTCAAGGTGACAGTAGATGATGTCTATGTGATGAGTTCTTTAATCAGGGGTGATGTGGAAGTTGGGTGTAATAAACACAGAAAGAAGAGAGAGAAGAAACTGGACAAGTTTCTACATTGCCTGGATGATGGCCAATACACAATTCACTTGGAAGTTTAAGGGATATGGACTTAGGGATTACCATTAGAGCAGTATATAAGGCGTAAGAAGTAAAGCTACGAGGCTTAACTAACTAAGACTAAGAGAATCCAGATTTTGGGGGGCAATATGATTGTTAAGAAGTGTGCAGAACCCTTCAATTATCGAGGACATGCACAGAGGAAAATGTGGGGTTCCAGCAGATATCCAAGAGATATGAGTAATTATTCAGTCATACAAGACAGATACAATTAAAGTGTATAAAATAGAAATAGCACAGTCAAGTTAAACAGTCAATATCTCTCAATATTACAAGCCTGTCTTTGTATATATCAGACATACTTTACATCAGTAATGGGCAGCCAAAATTTTTACTGCCACAAAGTGGGTGTAGCTTACTTTGTGGGTGTGGCTTAATGGTCATGTGACTGGGTAGGTGTGATTGCCGGCCATGTGATCAGGTGGGAGTGGCTTGAATGAACAAGTGAACTGCTAAGTCCTTGACTTACAACCTTACCAGTGCTGCTCGCTGACAATTTGCTTCACGTTTCCCGCACTCTCATTCCTTGGTCGCCCCCCACCTCAGGCTGGGTAGCTAGGCAAATGGGTGCTGCCAGAAGCATAAATGCTGCCAATGCCACTTCCACCCACGCCTTCTGCTTGCACCTCAGGCAGGAGGTGCCCACATGAGACTGGAGGGGAGCCAGGCAGGAGAGAGGGAAGCTCATCTGAGGCCAGGAAGGAGAAAAAAGGAAAAAAGTGAGGAGTGCAGCAGCAGCAGCAGCAAAAAAAAAGGAGAGCTGAGCCGAGACCAGTAATCCAGGAAGTGACAGCCACCAATCAGCTGGAGCTGCATGCGCATCTTCATTTCCACCGGTGGAACTGCATTCCACCCCGTCCTGCCTGCTGCCCACCCCTGTATATACATCTTATAAATCCATCAAACTATCACAGTGCTTACTATATCAGTCACAGTGAATCAGCAGAAAGAACAGAGAGAGCAAATCCAGGAAAGTCGAAGTCCCTTCCCCTTCACTCACATGCCCATCACATGGCCCAATCAAAGCACATTCCCAACTGGAGATGCCACCCAGTCATGCCACTCCAGGTACAGGTTGAAATGTCCTTTACTCCCAGATAAAATAGTGTTGTTATGGCTAGTTATCTTACCACTCCATGCAATTCCCCCCTCCCAGTTTTCCACAGTTCTAAGTGTGGCAATGCTAATGATCCAAAATAAAAAGATGACCTCCAGGGCTGACAACAGCCTGAAAACGGCCCCAAAATCGGCAAAAAATCCCCAAAAAACAGGCATGTGCACGTCGGGCAGCTGGTCTTCAGGTTTCTGGTGCCCTGGCATGCACACATGCACGCACATTCTGGTTTGGGTACTTGGTGCCAAAAATGATTGCCATCACTGAACTAAGTAGTATTAACCATCTAGACATTAAGGGAAAATACTACTAGATAAATGGTCAAAGCAATGGAAACTGCAGTTTAATGTTTCCAAATGTAAAATAATGCACTTGTGGAAAAGGAATCCTCAATCTGAGTACTGTATTGGCAGTTCTGTGTTAGCAAAAACTTCAGAAGAGAAGGATTTAGGGGTAGTGATTTATGACAGTCTTAAAATGGGTGAGCAGTGCAGTCAGGTGGTAGGGAAAGCAAGTAGAATGGTTGGCTGCATAGCTAGAGATATAACAAGCAGGAAGAGGGAGATTGTGATCCCGCTGTATAGAGCGCTGGTGATACCACATTTGGAGTACTGTGTCCAGTTCTAGAGACCTCACCTACAAAAAGAGATTGATAAAATTGAACGGGTCCAAAGACAGGCTATAAAAATGGTGGAAGGTCTTAAGCATAAAACCTATCAGGAAAGACTTAATGAACTCAATCTGCGTAGTCTGGAGGACAGAAGGGAAAGGGGGGAAAGGGGGGACATGATCAAAACATTTAAATATGTTAAAGAGTTAACTAAAGTTCAGGAGGGAAGTGTTTTTAATAGGAAAGTGAACCCAAGAACAAGGGAGCACAATCTGAGGTTAGTTGGGGGAAAGATCAGAAGCAACGTGAGAAAATATTATTTCACTGAAAGTGTAGTAGATACTTGGAACAAACCTCCAGCAAACATGGTTGGTAAATCCACAGTAACTGAATTTAAACATGCCTGGGATAAACATATATCCAACCTAAGATAAAATACAGGAAATAGTATAAGGGCAGACTAAATGGACCACGAGGTCTTTTTCTGCCGCCATTCTTCTATGTTTCTATGAAAATTTATTTATTTATTTATGTATTTATTAGATTTGTATGCCGCCCCTCTCCGTAGACTCGGGGCGGCTATACTGAAAATAAACTGAATGCAACTGAATGTGTCTCTCAAACCTCAAAAAAGTGGCTCTTAATAAACTTAGAGCAATGATGTTTAAAATTCTGTAACGTGGGAAGATAATGGGAGCAAGATAGGAAGTTGATCAAAGTTTGTAAAAAAGGAAATATTAAAAGCAGAATTGCAAGCAATTCCAATTAGAAAGAAGGTATGGGGCAGAAAAAGCAGCAGTGTGGTAAACAACAAGATTAGTAGAGCTCTAAACAAACCAAAAAAAAGATACATATAGAAACCAGAGAGGATAAAAAAGGAGAATCATTGTGAAAAGAATACACATAGATAGCCCAGAATTATAAAGATTGTGCCAGTAAAGCAAAAGCTCAGAATAAGCTGAGCTTGGCAAAAGATGCTGAGAACAATAAAGGGGGCTTTTTCACTTATATTCAAAATAAAAGGATGAAAAATTAGGTTACCAATTAATTGATAAAGGAAGGGCAGAGGCATTCAACTCCTATTCTGTGTCAGCCTTCTCTATCCCAAAAGTCTCTTTCACCTGGGAACTAGGAAAATAAGATGAAAGGGCAGGATTGCAGTGTGAGACTGATAAAAAACTTGTTCAGGGAATATCTATTTCCTATGAATAGGAATAAATCTCCAGATCCAGATGAACTGCATTCTGGGTTATTTCTGAACCCTTGAGAAATCCTGGAGAATAGGTAATGTGCCAGTTTAGATTAGATTAGAATTCTTCATTGGCCAAGTGAGATTGGACACACAAGGAATTTGTCTTTGATGCTTATCAATGAAGGGCTGCAAAATGTTTTACTACTACATTGTGGTCGTGGCTTATTTTGTGAATGTGGCTTGCCGGCCATGTGACCAGGTGGGAGTGGCTTGACAATCATGTGACCGGGGGTGGCTTAAAGGTCATTTGACTGGCTAAAAAGGTAGCCAATTTGACGTCACTCATGTCAAGGGTTTAGGTTTGGGTGCCTGGCCTCTCCTTGCCTCAAATAGATACAATTTTCCTATCTATTTACTATTACCAATCATCCAAAATATACTATTTAATTCTATGTATATATGCCATATGGGTACATACATATTACACACAGGCACACAAAAATATACATTATCTACTATATAAACTGTATGGGTATATATACACACACACACATGCACGCATAGCTCTTCTAAAATTATACACATTCAACCTCATTTACTACGGTAGGAAAAACATATCCAGAGCCCAGAAGGGGAAAAAAGAAAAAAAATCAAAATCTTTCTTTCTTTCTTTCTTTCTTTCTTCCTTCCTTCCTTCCTTCCTCCCTTTCTTTCTTTCTTTCTTTTTGTTTTTCTTTCCTTATTTTTTTTTCTTTCCTTTCTTTCTTTCTTTCTTTTTTTCTTTCCTTTCCTTTTTTCCTTTCTCCTTATTTTCTTTCCTTTCCTCTCATAAAGGTGAGGCAAGTAACTTCATTCACTGCTTTGCACTTTGTTTGGAGTGACATTTGCAGCGCCAAAAGTTTGCAAAAAAATCCCTCCCGCCAAAAAGCAGGAAAACATGCACAGTGCTGGAAAGTTAGCTTTTGCGCATATGCAGAAGAAAAAATAATGTGGGAAACCTCCCCCCCCCTGCAAAATTCAGAAAAAAACATTTTAAAAATTATATTAAAACAGATGGTGGCATCCACAGACCAGCACTAACTGAACTGGTTCTATTTGCATGATCGTGATGTCACCAGTGGATGAACCGGTCTGAACTGGGAGGAACTCATCTCTGAATGAAATCATATTAGGAAACAATCAATATAAATTGTAAGGACAAAACTAACAAAGTTACAGTCATGCAGTCCTAAGTGGAGGAGATGGGTGATAGGAATGATGAGAAGATTAATAATAATAATAATAATAATGCAGACTTTGTGAATAGTTTGACAGTGGTGAGGGAATTATTTGTTTAGCAGAGTGGTGGCGTTTGGGAAAAAACTGTTCTTGTGTCTAGTTGTCTTGGTGTGCAGTGCTCTGTAACGTCTTTTTGAGGGTAGGAGTTGAAACAGTTTGTGTTCAGGATGTGATTTATTTATTTATTTATTTACTTATTTATTTATTTACTTATTTATTTACTTATTTATTTACTAATTTATTTACTTATTTACTTATTTATTTACTTATTTACTTATTTATTTACTTATTTATTTACTTATTTACTTATTTACTTATTTATTTGTTTGTTTGCTTATTTATTTATTTTGTCCAGTACGCAATAATACACAATGAAGGTTATAGAGGATATAGTAGAGAAGAAATACGAGATATAGGAGAGACTATAGGACAGGGGACGAAAGGCACTCTAGTGTGCTTATGTACGCCCCTTACTGACCTCCTAGGAATCTGGAGAGATCAACCGTGGATAGTCTAAGGGTAAAATATTGGAGATTAGAGGATGATACGACAGAGTCCGGTAATGAGTTCCACGCTTCAACAACCTGATTACTAAAGTCATATTTTTTACAGTCAAGTTTGGAGCGGTTAATGTTAAGCTTGAATCTGTTGTGTGCTCTTGTGTTGTTGTGGTTGAAGCACAACAGGCAGGACATTGCAACATATAATCTTGTGGGCAATACTTAGATCATGTTTAAGGGTCAGTAAATGGGTCAGTAAATATTTTCACCGCCCTCTTTTTGACTCGTGCAGTATACAGGTCCTCAATGGAAACCAGGTTGGCAGCAATTGTTTTTTCTGCAGTTCTGATTATCCTCGGAAGCAGGAGTGTGTTCTATCTTACCTCGCTGCCTATTTGCTCCTGCGCCACATGGGTGCTTCTTGTGAGTGCATGCATTCACAGTAATAAAAAGTCTGATTTTTTAAAGGCCAAATAAAAAAAGATGGCAACTGCATGCACAGTGCCAGAACTCGGCTTCTTTGCATGCTCAGAAGGAAATAATTTTTTTAAATTTTTTTTTAAAATAGATGGTAGTACCCATGGGCTGGCATGACTAATCCAGTTCAGTGATGTCATCATGACATCACCAGCTCTGAAGTCTGTGTCTGTCCTGTTGGGTTGCAGAACCTAACCAGACAGTTACGGAGGTGCAGATGACAGACTCAATGATTCCTCTGTAGAAATGTATCAGCAGCTCCTTGGGGTTGACAGAGAAGGGTAAATGTCTTTATCTTTTGAGAAAAGGGAAAGGAGGTTCCAGGGAACGATGGACTCATCTTTCTGGCACTGTTCCCTGGCAAGATAGAAACATAGAAGATTGACAGCAGAAAAAGACCTCACGGTACAACTAGTCTGAAGATTTTGAAGATTTTGAAACAAAATATAGTGACTAATCTAGAAGTATCATAAGTGCAAAGTATTATCACAAGTCACCAGAGCCGGGGTGGCACAGCAGGTAGAGTGCTGTACTACAGGCCACTGAAGCTGACTGTAGATCTGTAGGTCAGCGGTTCAAATCTCATCACCGGCTCAAGGTTGACTCAGCCTTCCATCCTTCCGAGGTGGGTAAAATGAGGACCCGGATTGTGGGGGCGATAGGCTGGCTCTGTTAAAAGGTGCTATTACTAACATGTTGTAAGTTGCCTTGAGTCTAAGGAGAAGGGCAGCATAAAAGTTATATATATATATATATATATATATATATATATATATATATATATATATATATATATATATATATATATATATATATATATATTCATATATATATAAATATAAATAAATAAATAAATAAACAAATTTGTCAAAATCAAATCTTGCAAGACTAATCTTGTCTTATTGATTAATTTACATGTTTAGTAGAATGAAGGTCTATTGTAAATGTAATTTGTCTGAAGTAGTGTAGCAGGGGGTTGGACTAGAAGACCTCCAAGGTCCCTTCCAACTCTTCTCTTCTACTCCACTCTACTCTATTCTATTTGAAATGAATGAGACTCAGACAGGAGTACAAGATGGTTCCGTTTATTCAGCTCTCTCGAAAGTGACTTCAGCAAGGAACGCATCTGAGCTGTCAGTGTCAGAACAGCCCTTTTTATACCTTTAAGGCTCGCGCCTAAAAGAAACGGCCGTGCGTCTTAGCCAATCAGACGCGGCCAAGGTTTATTCATAGTTTAAACAGTATTTACAAGGTCTTTTCTTTTACAGAGTTTTACATTGGTTATATACAGACTTAACACCCCTCCCTCATTAGTTCAGACAAACTGTCAATCAGTGAGCCAAGTGACGTAGTCCTCCAATCGATGGGGCCGGCGTGACGTGCGCTCAGACCTGCGCAGATCATTACCGGCTGGTATGTCTATGGTGGAGGTTGGCTCGTTGTTGTCTCCTGTCCGCGGCTGGGCCCAAGTTGGGGCTCTGGCCTGCGGAGACAAGTATGCTGATGGCGCACCGTGCCCAGAAGAGGAGGAAGGCTCGGCGTCGCTGGAGGAAGCATCAGGCCGTGGTAAGTCCTTTTGTAATTCCAAAAGTTCGAGTTGCGAATTAATGTCTGCTTGGGGGGAAGAATTTCCGTTAGCGGCCGGCTCTTCATTTGGTGTTATGCGCCCCCTTAAATGATCGATGTGCCGCCTCCATGTGCGGCCATCTTCCAATTGTACCACATAAGATTTTGGGGCTGTTTGTTGCATTAATTTTCCTTTCAGCCAACTCAACCCCCCGTCAAAATTTCTAGCAAAAACAAGTTGCCCTAGGTACATATTTCTTTCAGGTGCTGTACATGTTTCATTATTTACATTTTGAGTACAATAACGAGGGTGCAACCTGTCCAGGGGGGACCTTATTTTTCGACCCATTAAAATTTCTGCTGGGCTTTTGTTTGTGATGGAATTTGGGGTGATATGCTGCATTAATAAAAATTGGTCTAATTTGTGTTGTATTTCCCCTGGGCCTGCCCTGCGCAAGGCTTCTTTGGCCACACGTACATAACGTTCTGCAAGGCCATTAACCCATGGCGAGTAAGGGGATGTGAGTGCGTGTCTGACCCCTAAGTTGCTTAAAAAGCACTCAAATTGTCTGGCAGTTAATTGTGGCCCGTTATCTGAAACTAGGATGTCTGGGCACCCATGTGTGGCAAACAAATGGTATAATGCTTTAATGGTGGCACAAGTAGTAATGTTTTGCATAGCAATGATTTCCACCCATCTGGAGAACGCGTCTACCACAATTAGAAAGTTTTGGGTTCCAATAGGCCCTGCGAAGTCAATATGAATGCGGGACCATGGCCCAGTGGGTCTTTCCCATTCCAGAGGTGTTGTTTTCGGGGGATTGGGCCGTGACTCCTGGCAAGGGTCACAGTTTGCTACCCATTGCTCAATGTCTTTATCTAAACCTGGCCACCACAAATAGCCCCTGGCCAACCCTTTCATTCTGACAATGCCTGGGTGGCCTGCATGCAACATACTTAGTACCTTCTGTTTTAAGGTATTGGGAATGACCACCCTGTCACCCCATAACACGCATCCCTTCAAGTAGGATAATTCCAACCTTTTAGATTTAAATTCAGACAGCCCAGTTTCCTCAGAGTCTCCCAACCATCCTTTTTGAATACAATTGATTAATTTTAACAATAGTAAATCCTTCTTAGTGTGCTCAGCCACCTCTTTGGCAGTGGTCAGGCAGTTTTCCTCAAGGTCAATTAGTAAGACATCCTCTGTGGGGGTTGGATCTGAGACTAACTCGGGCATGGGGCATCTACTTAACCCGTCAGCATGATTTATTGATTTTCCCCCCTTATGTGTTAGATGGTATTGGTATCCTGACAGGAAAAGGGCCCATCTTATTAATCTAGGGGACATGAAGGGAGGAGTTGGTTTATTGGCAGCTAGAAGACCAAGCAGGGGTTTGTGATCTGTCATTAGTTCAAAACTCCTCCCACAGAGATAATAATGGAATTTCTTAACACTAGAGACTAGGGCCAATGCCTCTTTGTCTAATTGGCTGTAGTTTCTCTCTGCCATGGACAATGTTTTAGAAAAGAAGGTGATGGGGGCCTCTGTATTGTTTGGCATTACGTGAGCTAATACCCCGCCAACCCCATACGCCGAAGCATCGCACGTGAGCCTTATTGGCAAAGTTGAGCTATATTGAACCACTACGCTTTTAGAGGTCAATAACTGTTTTATTTTATGAAAAGCTTCGCGCTCCATTGTGCCCCAGGTCCAGGGAACTCCCTTCTGCAGCAGTCGGTGTAGTGGTTCTGCTGCTGTTGCCTTCTGTTTAAGGAAGACAGAATAAAAATTAAGGAGGCCCAGAAATGCTTGGAGTTCTGTCTTATTATTTGGCTCGGGTGCTTTGGTTATGGCCTCTAGTTTGTCTGCTGTGGGGTGTATTCCCTCACTGTCTATTCTATAGCCCAGAAATTCTATGCTACTTGCTCCCCACACACACTTGTCTGGTTTTACTTTCAACCCCTTAGCTTGCAGTCTAGCCAATACTTCTCTGATGCGCATGTTTAATTCTGCTTGGTTTTTCCCTGATATAAATATATCGTCAAAATATGGGGAGGTTCCTTTTATACCTGCCAATAATCGTTCCATGAAACTTTGGAAAATGCCTGGGGCGGTACTGACCCCGAATTGCAGGCGGGTGCACCTAAAAGCACCCCTATGGGTCACTATGGTCTGGGCCAGGGATGTGGCCTCATCGACCGGAAGCTGTTGGTATGCCTGTGCCAGGTCGATTTTCGAAAATACTCTCCCTTCCCCCAAAGAATGAAGCAATTGTTGGACCACTGGGATCGGGTATGGATGGTGTTGAAGGGCCTTATTGATAGTGGCTTTGTAGTCTGCACAGACCCTTAAGGAGCCATCAGGTTTAACTGGGGTGACAATGGGGGTTTCCCATGGCGCTTGTTCTACAGGGACTAAGATGCCCTGGGCAATCAATTTGTCCAATTGGATGTCTAGTTTAGGCAATAGTGGTAGGGGTACCCTGCGAGGCTTAAGTCTGACTGGGGGTACCTTGGGATCTAGAGAGAAGGAGATAGGGGCCCCATTATAGGTGCCCAAAGTAGGGCTGAAAACCTCAGGAAATTCTTGGATAAAGTTAGGAATATCAGGTTCAGCATTTACATGACAAAGACCCAGTATTTCAATTCCCAAAGGAGACATCCATGTTAACCCCAGGAGGGAGTGTTTGGCTCCCTCAACCACAATCAAAGGAAGAGAATATTCACAATTTTTAAATTTCACAGGCACATCTACTTTCCCCAAAACAGGTATGACATTACCTTGAAAATCCCTTATTATTAAAGTTGAGTTAACAAAATCAGTTTTAAGAAAATTTGGCATATACATTTTGAATTTGTCCAAGGCATAATAGAATGCTTAGAGCCTGTATCTAATTCTAGGTTACAAGGTTTGTTATTTAAAAGTAGTGAGATGATAATCTTGTTCCCTCCTTTAGCAGTTGCGCAATTTACGTAAGTTTGTGCTTTACCCTCGTGCGTAGTCACGGTTAGCGGTAGAGTTGTTTCTGCGATTGAAGCCTCTGAAAAATTTGTTGTCTCGCGGTTGTTGTGCCTGGTTGTGGAAACGTTGTTGGCGGGGTGTAGAGAAGGACTCCTCTGGAAAGGGGCGCTCTGCAAGCCTCGGCGATGTGCCCGCGTCGATTGCAGCGGCGGCAAATGGCGTCCCTGAAGGGGCAACGCTGTCGTGGGTGATTTCCTCGGCAACCGGGGCATGGGTTGGAGGGCGTTGGTATCTGGGTTGTCTGGCTTGCTCGGAAGGCAGCAGGAGACAGGTGTCGTCGTCCGTGGCAGCTGGGCTGAGGTCATCTGTGGTTTCGGCGCGGGAAACAGCAACGGAGATTTGGAGACGGTGTCTGTCTTTCGTGTTCCTTGAGTTCTTTGGCGGCCGCGTCAGCTACTTCGGCTGTTTGAGCCAGCTTGATGACTGACTGAAGCGTTGGATCGTCCTCTGTTAGGATTTTGTTCCGGACGGTCGCATTCTTCATCCCAAAGATCAGCGCGTCTGTGAGGCGAGCTTCTGGGCTGTCAAATTTGCACTTTGACAGCACCGTGCGAAGTCTCGTGGCGAACTGATTGATTGTCTCAGACTCAAGCTGGGTCATCCTGGAAAATTGATGTCTGTAGACTACGGCAGGCTTCGTTGGTTTGAAGTGGTTTGCCAGTCTGGCTTGGAGGTCGTCCCACGGAACGGATTTTGCTGGAAGCGGGTCGGTAAGCGTTTGGACGAGGTCAAAAATCTCAGTCCCGCAATAGTTCAAGAAGATCGCCCGCTTCCTGTCGTCTTCAGCTTCTCCCATTCCTGCCGCTTCTAGGAAGATTTCAAATTTCGCCATGTAGGCGTCCCAAGACGACTTCTCGGGGTCGAAGTAGTCGGGAGCCCGGCCGATCTGGAGGTGATTCATGCTTGACTCGTGGATTCTTCGTTCTCTCGTCGCCAGTGAAATGAATGAGACTCAGACAGGAGTACAAGATGGTTCCGTTTATTCAGCTCTCTCGAAAGTGCTTCAGCAAGGAACGCATCTGAGCTGTCAGTGTCAGAACAGCCCTTTTTATACCTTTAAGGCTCGCGCCTAAAAGAAACGGCCGTGCGTCTTAGCCAATCAGACGCGGCCAAGGTTTATTCATAGTTTAAACAGTATTTACAAGGTCTTTTCTTTTACAGAGTTTTACATTGGTTATATACAGACTTAACACTATTCTATTCTATTCTATTCTAATATGCCTTTTGTACAAAGTACTACTGGACACTCTTATCCAGTTCGGCCTCCAGTTCCTATGTAGCCCAATCAGATGTCCAAAGAAGCTCATAGAAGCTCAAAATTAGTCTAACCGCAGCTTCCAATTATATTCTGAAGACCCTGGTATGAATAAAGACACTACTCTAATACGAGAGGCAATCTATTTATGGAAACTCTTCTAGAGAGATTATTGCCACAATGTTTATTTATATTCTGTTTTAAAAGAACGGCGGAAGGATTACCGCTAAGAAATAAAGGCAATGACATAAATAAAGTAGAATTATGAGGTACAAATATTAGAAAAAGAAGTATATTAATGTTTAGGTTAAAATTCACAAAATGCAGAAGGTCCTTTTAAGGGAAAGAGACAGCTGAAAGATCCCAACCTGAGCCTATCCATGACTTCTCAGAAGTAAACTCTGCGGAAGTCCCACCAGTTTTCTTCAATGCAATGTCTGTATAGAGAAGAGAAAGGCAAGGGGTTTTCTTCCTTTCTGGTGGGGGCCTTTTTTCCCCTTATTAAAACAAAACAAAAAAGACTTCCAAAAATCTAAAAATAAATAAATCATACCATCTTTTCCTATCGGTTAGCTTAGCCAATGAGAGAATAGATGCAGCTCAAGACTGAATTATGGAGTCCTTGATGCTCTCTGAGCGTGGCTGTTTGCTTTGCAGAGATTTATTACCCAACTAGGTAACATTATCAGTTTGAACGTGGGGGTCTGCTTCCACAAGGAAACGAAAGGGCTTTGGGTTTTGTAGAGCTCCGGGAGTGTATAGTGTATCCCTTTTTATCCTCTACAAATTGTTTCCCCGTTCCTGTCTTTTAGACCACCTATGAACAATTCTGCCTTGCCTTTTCTATGCCAGATCTTCAGATATTTGGATACAAGAGTTTGTATCTACCTGGAATCTTCTCATTTCCAGTCGTAAACAGATCCTCATAATATTTTCCATACCCGTTGGTTGTCTTTGTTGCTCTTCTCTCTCTGTGCTCTATTTCACAGTCTTTCCTAAAATTCAGTCTCTGAAACTAAAGGCATTATTCTAGGTTGATCTGACCAATGTAGTCCTTTGAGTTTGATGCACAGAGAGATAGCATAGATAGAAACAATTACTGCTGCAAAGGGGGTGGGGGAACTAGCTTTGGTCCGATTTCAAAGGTGCAAAGCCAGAAACAAGTTGATTTACCTCTTCAAGAGAGCTGTTATTGTGAAGACTTTGTGCAGAAGCAATAAAACTACGTGCAGAGGAAAGAGAGGAAAAGATCTAGCCATTTGCAACCTGTTTTTTGTGTATTTGTTTGTTAGTTAGTTAGTTAGTTGGTTAGTTAGTTAGTTAGTTAGTTAGTTAGTTAGTTAGTTAGTTAGTTAGTTAGTCAGTCAGTCAGTTAGTGTTCTGTCTGGGTCACTCCGGAAGCCAAGACCAACCCAAAAGAGAAGCCAGACACACCGGTAAAAGGCAAAGGCAGTTTATAAAATTCAAGAAAAACACAGGTAACAGAAAATGTCCTTACAAACAGGAAAACGCTGTATCTTCAAATATACCCACGAAGGCAAAAGTCCATCAGCAATACAGGATTCTTGCTGCCAAGACGAGGCTGTAGATAGCAGACCTACACCTCCCATGGGTCTTCCAAACTGCTGGGCCACAAGCCAGGAACAGAAACGCCGAGAACAAAGCAGGTCACCGTAACTCCAACTGATAACACTCCACATGGCTTCAAGGGCTTGCCTGCCTTTTAAACCCTGCTAAGGAGGACCACACCCAAGCCCAGCTGTTCCTAATTCAGTGCTGATAATACTTCTTTAATTGCTCCTTTCTTTGATCTGCATGTCTCTGTCGCAAGTCAATGACAGCTTGTGCTTCATCTCCTAATGACTCCAAGCTACTGGCTGGGGAGAGCCCCCCCAGGGCTCTCATGCTGTTCTCCTTCGTCCCATTCCTGACTGTCCCCTCCCCCGTCCGACTGCTCAGCCCCCTCCTCTTCGCTGTCCTCCTCCTCCGGGCATGGAGCCAGCAGAGACACAGCTGGTCCCTGAGCAGCCTCAGGCTGAACCACAACAGTTAGTTAGTTAGTTAAGTTAGTTAGTTAGTTAGTTAGTTAGTTTTCTAGGCCACCCTTCTCCAAGGACTCAGGGTAGCTTACAACATAAAAAATACATAAAAGCACGTTAGAAATTGAAAAATTTTAGACTAAATTTAAAAATTAACCCCAATAAAATATTTTAAAACCTTTCCAGCCTGACTCATCCAAACATTCAGACCATCCATTCAATCCCCACTCATTCCAGGGCTGGATTGTCCCTTCAATCCTTTCATCATTAATGTCTATGCAAGACATTATGGTGGTGGGTTTTTTTGCAGGCACATTTGGATGTCATTGATGCTGCTTCATAAATAACATCCGTTGGTTGCCACGTATGGTAGATTTTCTGAGAACCCCGGGAGGACCTCCAAAATGCACACCAATTGTTGGAGGGGTAACTCTCCCTGGTAATTTGAGGGCTGTTCTGGATTCACTGCTCCTATTTGAGAAGGAAGTGCAGCAATGGCTAGGCGGACTTTTGTCCAAATCCATCTTGGTTGCTATTACTGGACAGGGAGGTGATGCTCGAAGTCACTGATACCCCAATCAGTTTGTGCTTGGATTGCTGCAACATGTTGTCCATGTATCTGCTCCTAAGGACCATCCAGAAGTTACAATTGGTCCAGAATCCAATGGCATGCAAAGTTTTTCCTCCATGGTTTTTCATTTGCTTGTTTGTTTTTCTCACACTGTTGCAGAGGTGGGATTCATCAGGTTCTGACCAGTTCTGGAGAACTGGTAGAGGAAATTTTGAATAGTTTGCTGAACTGGTATATACAGGGTGGGCTGCTGCCTAGATGGGGGGGGGGGGGGAGCAGTGGGATAGCAAAAATGGAGCTCTATCCCAGAGAACCCAATTTGCACTGAAAGATGTTGAAAGAAATGCAGGGTGGCCTGCTTAAGCCATGCCCACAATGTGGTAGTAAAAATTTTGATAGCCCTTCATTGGGTATATGCCACCTCTCCCCACCTATTCTCTGACTCCCAAGTTCCAGCAGATCAGGAGGAAATGGGATTTTGCAGTAACCTTCTCCTGGAATGGGGAGGGAATGGAGATTTTACATTATCCTTCCCCTGCCACGCCCCCCAAGCCATACCAGCCCCCCCCCCCAGGCCACACCCACAGAACCAGTAGTAAAAAACAACAACTAAAACCTGTACTGTTGCTGTGTGAATTGTGCTTATTTCCTGCTCCCGTTTCTTTCCAATTTAAAGACTGTTATCATTTTTAAAGTTTGAACAACATGGGATCCCGGCTATTTGTGGGACTACCTCTCTCTGAGGATATTACCACATAAGGTATACTGTAATGAATAAGGAAGATGACTTTAATGAAGATACTATTAGAGATGACTAGGCCTAGTCAAAACACACTATCAATTTGGAGTCGTTACTCTTCCATAAGAAACCTGAGTCCAGCCCCCTCCCCTCCGTAAATTCCATTTTCTTAGTGCTAATTTGCCCTGACCATTAGCCAGCAGCTGATAAAGATCCAGGAGCTCATTGAGACCCCTTATCCCTTAGTTATATTGCCCCCTATAACTAAATAACTTTTGAAGGGAACCTATTGTTCATCACTACTCTTCACCCCCCTCAAATTACTCAAAATGATTGCTTGGCTTTAATGGCAAAGCCAAGTGACAAGAAGAGCAGTAAGTGGGAGAAGAAGAGAAGGACAGATTAATGGGAAAGTCAATGAGCTTCAAGAAAGATCAGGAGATCAGGAGAAAGGCAACATAGAGATCATCCTGGAGAGAAGATGTTCTGTCGGGCTCTCTGGTAGAATCCTCCCAAAAATTCACAGGTACAAATTTCAGACACCACACACGTTTGAAAATTCAAAAAACAATGTTCTTTATAATGAAAATTCACTTAAACTAAGCCCTCTTTTGGTATAGCCAAGAGCACTCGTCTCCAAACAAACTGGTAATTTGTACAAGTCCCTTATCAGTTCTGTGATACTTAGCTTGCAGCTGTGAGGCAATTCACAGTCCTTCTTCTTTCACAAAGTGAAACACACTTTGCTCTGGTTTAGGTTCAAAGCAGGGAAAAATGAGCACACAAAAAGTCAAAGTCAGGAAAGCAGTCATGAAACATAATGATCAGATAATCCTCCACAATGGCCAAACCCACAGGCTGCTATTTATAGCAGCCTCACTAATTACCACCAGCCCCCACCCCCAACCACAGGTGGCTTCATTTTCTTTGATAATAATCTCTCAGTTGTTGTTGCCTATGCATCGCTCTCCGCATGCGTGGCTGTATCATTAACTCTTGTTCTGAATCCAAGGAGGAGCTAGATAATTGATCTCCTTCTGAGCTGTCTGCCACACTCTCCTCCCTCCCTGTCACTCATGTCTTCTTGGTCAGAGGAGCCTTCATCATCAGATTCCACCGGGGCAAAACAGGCCTGCAGCATGTGGATGTCTCCCCCACATCCACAGTCCTTGGGGCAGGAGCTGGGCCAGAGCTAACCACAACAAGAAGATAAGTCCCAAGAAGCCATGTTTTTGTCAAAAGAATGGTGTGTGTTGTGATGCCACAAACAGAAACTCTGCCTCTTATATGCTTGCAAATAACAAAAAGGATTTCATATGCATTATCAGGTTCATACTTTTGGCTACCCATTTCTTGCAGTACCCATTGCCCCCTGGCTTATCTCCTACTTTATGGACTGACTAGAAAGGTTCATTCATAAGAGGATGAGAAAATATCAGAGAAGGTAGAAATATTTTGACCGATGGGCCCATCTCCAAAGAAAATCTATCTTCCATAACCTCTTTCTTACTATTGTCTGTGCTCATTACCTTTGTAGCCGACAAGGAAGGGTTATCCTGGGGTTTTATGGTCATCATTCAATAGCAGGCCATTTACCTCTGTGTTTGATCATGTCACCTTGACTCTGCAGCTTTACATCTAGATAATGGATTTCTTCAAACTCCATTAATTTCCATGTATACTTCATTCTCTTTTCTTTTAGTCTGCTTCTTTGGTCAACAAAAGCGTTATAAATAAGGATTTGAATTACAATGGAAGGGGATATTAGCTACAGTTTTCAATAGGGGAGAACGAAAAATAATTTTGATAAAAATCTAGAAATGGGAGGGCAGAACCTCCATGCATTTCTCCAATAATTTAGGCACTTATAAAATTCATAAACGAAACAGCAAATTTACGTTCAATTCAAAACAGAATCTGGATTTCGCGAACAGATGCTACTGCAGATAGTTCAATTCTCATATAACTCTATGTATGTCTTCTGATGCAGACAGTTCACAATGTGAACAGCAGATATGGTCCTCTACTACTTCCAGGATTTTAAAAAGTAGCATACCCAGCACATATGCATGTAGAAGATAAAATTCTCAGCTGAGTAGAAATGGAATTTTGAAATTCTCCATCAAATGCATGGCTCCAGAAATTGGATAGAGGTTTTCCCTGAACTTTGTTAGGGAGGAGACAATTTCTTCAACAATTTCAGGACACTTGTTCAGTATCAATAGTGCTATTGCAAAAGCTTCATAAGAGAAGTTCCATTGGCTAGGAATTAAGTCAAGCTCAAAAAAAAACCCCAGAGAAACTGCAGATCTCTGGAAAGATCGTCAAATAGTTGGATATTCACACACCTAGCCGATGCCATCTCATGACCACACCACACCTAGAGAGGTGGTCCCAAAGTCAGAAGCCTTTCTCCCATCAAATCCCAAATCCTAATCGGGTCCCAGAAAAACAGAAGGAGGGACATGATGGCTACATTCCAATGTTCTGTTATTTAACTGATTTGTGAGACAGTAAATACCTGAGGAACAGTGTCACCAATAGGATTGGCCCACCCCACCCTATGCTGGCAGAAGGAGAATGCTGCAGACCCTGTTGGGCAAAGGAATTCTGGCTGGCAGGGTCTAAAAGAAGAGCTTTTCTGCCATGGATCCTCTGGAATCTTGTATTCCCTCGAGGTGAGATATGCCCCTAACCTTTGATATAACCCTAACCTTTGAGTTGGCCTGGGATCCTGGTGGGTCCCGTGCTTAATGGAGATGGTTGGTAGAGTGTAGGAAGATTCTAACTCCAGTCTGTTTGTATTTTGCTTCCTTCCTCAGCCATCTTGTTAATTTTAATGTTAATGTTGGATCCTTGCAGGAATGAAGGACTGCAATCTTGTAATAAACAACGGTTCTTTATTAACAGAAGTAACGGTTACAGAACTGGAAACGAGACAAACATGGCCGTGCCTGGCAGCTATATATATGCCGGGCTGCCAGGCTGAGCCAACCAATCGCCTTGCAGTATTTTCCCGCCCAAGGAATGTGGGGCGGGTACAAGGCCTAACTGTCCTCTGGACACAACAGTTAATTTTTTTTAATTAATTTTCTACACACAAAAACAACCAGAACAGGCAAATCATACATAGGGAAAGGGGGAATAGGGGGTGAAAAGAGACAATCAAATGTGTTTAAATCATATAAAATATTAAATTTCAATAGAAAAAACAAAACATAAATCGTCAACCATATCGTTGACTATCATTTTTGAGCGACCTTAAGTTGGGTATTCATGTCTAGGGTATGGAATTGTATACTTATTTCCTTTAATTGTCAGTGTTGTGTTTGTATTCGTCTTGGGTATTTCTGGAGGGGGTACGAGTTCTTTTGTGGGGGGGGGGGGTTGGGTATTATCGATTTGTGGTGCAGTATTTCTATATTTGTCATTGTGTTTGGGTATGAGAGGAAGGAGTGCCTAGTATCACTATTCCGTTAGGATTTTTATGTATTTTCCCCGTTTAAGCCATTTATACCAGCTTTCCCATATTTTGTAGAATTCGGATTTGTCCTTTTCCTACAGCTCTAAGGTCATTTTAGTCATTTTGGCACATTCAAGGACCTTGTTTTAATGTTTTAATGCTTTATATTGTTGTTGTTTTTAATCTTGTTGGAAGCTGCCTGGAGTCGCTTGATGGCAAGATGGACATCATATAAATTTGACAAAATTGAACGGGTCCAAAGAGGGGCTACAAGAATGGTGGAAGGTCTTAAGCATAAAATGTATCAGGAAAGACTTAATGAACTCAATCTGTATAGTCTGGAGGACAGAAGGAAAAGTGGGGACATGATCGAAACATTTAAATATGTTAAAGGGTTAAATAAGGTTCAGGAAGGAAGTGTTTTTAATAGGAAAGTGAACACAAGAACATGGGGGACACAATCTGAAGTTAGTTGGGGGAAAGATCAAAAGCAACATGAGAAAATATTATTTCACTGAAAGAGTAGTAGATCCTTGGAACAAACTTCCAGCAGACGTGGTTGGTAAATCCACAGTAACTGAATTTAAACATTTAAACATGAGAAAATATTATTTCACTGAAAGAGTAGTAGATCCTTGGAACAAACTTCCAGCAGACGTGGTTGGTAAATCCACAGTAACTGAATTTAAACATGCCTGGGATAAACATATATCCATTGTAAGATAAAACACAGGAAATAGTATAAGGGCAGACTAGATAGACCATGAGGTCTTTTTCTGCCGTCAGTCTTCTATGTTTCTATGTTTAATTAATAAATAAGTAAATGCTTTTAAAAGCTGTACTCCAATATGGAAAATATTCCTCTCTCTCTCTCTCTCTCTCTCTCTCTCTCTCTCTCTCTCTCTCTCTCTCTCTCTCTCTCTCTCTCTCTCTCTCTCTCTCTCTCTCTCTCTGCATGTAGTAGGTTATTCTGAGATATGTGAAGCAGTGCCTGGTGGCTGAATCTTTTTTTTTCAAAAGCAGCATTTGCCTGCCATTTTGTAAGAGATTCACTTTTAGATTGCCATTATGATGTGCCCTCAAATTATCTCAACACGGAAATGCAGCAAGGGGTTTTTACTCCAGTACTGGCGTCTGTCAGGCCTCTAAGATCTTTTGAAGGTCTCCATTTGTTTGGACGATTAACATACTTTCTGGCTGGATGTTTATCTTCTTTGAAACTTTTACAGCGGGCCAAGAAGAGGAAGAGGAAAAACGGCAAAATCCTTTAGCTATTCTTTCTAATGGAGGCCTGTGCCAGGACTCCTTAAGAGAATGTAATGCAATCCAAGCAATGTGCTTTTCTTTATTTGATCAGCCTCTAATACTTAACAGTTCTGTAAGTAAACATTTATAGATCAAATCAAAAGCATGCAAAAGGAAGCACTCTGGATAGATTAGAAGCTAAACTGATCTAAATTAGAAGAGATACAGAGATAACCTTGCCTGGCTAAAAAGCATATACTATCAGTTGCACGCAAATAATTAAATGAATGAGCCCTTTTCTATTGAACAACTGATGTGCGATTGATAAACTTAATTAATAATTAACTTTTTAATTAAATATCAATTTAAAGCAAGTGTGGTAAAATGCCACTCGCATTTAATTTAGCTGCATTTTCTTCATTAAAGAGCCACCATTAAGGTTACAGGTACCTGTTTTAAAATGCTGCTGTGCACTGTGGAGGGAATGAATATGTCTACTGGGCATCTACCAAAGATGGTGGTGATAAACAAAAAGCTATTGTGCACTTCAAAGGCACAAGAAGAATATGCATGCACAGCATTGTGAAAGACAGCAGCTGCCGAACTTGACTTTTTAAAAAGAGCAGTCTCACTCAATTCCGGGGGCTCTAATTCTGTTCTCCTACAACTTCTGCCAGCCCCAGCCAGCATGCTATTGCTAACTGGAGTGATGGGACCCGTAGTTCAGAGCACCATGAGGACACCGGTTGGGGAAGGCTGATGTAGTATCTTAGTGATATTTCTGCATACATGAAGAATGAGACCATGGATCATTTTGGTTCCCTCTCATTACCCATAAATACAGAATACAAGAATAACAAAGTTGGAAGGGACCTTAAATAGTGATAGGGTTTTATATGTTTTTTAATATTAGATTTGTTCTACTATAATATTGTTTTTATTATTGTTGTGAGCCGCCCCGAGTCTTTGGAGAGGGGCGGCATACAAATCTAATAAATTATTATTAAATTATTATTATTATTCTAGTCCACCCCCTGTTATCAGGCAAGACACCCAGCACCATTGAGGACAAATGGCTGTCCAGTTTCTTCTTTAAAATAAACCTCCAGTATTGGTGCACCCACAACATCTGGAGCAAATCATTTCATTGGTTAATTGTTGTTGTTAGTACTATGTACCTAACAGCTGGTTTGGCAATATATAAACAACCTAACAATGAATGCTTGTATGTATTGAAGCACTATGGCTTTAAGAGTTAATGTTGGGAATTGCCATCAGAGGGATCCAGAAACATGATTTTCTCTGTGTGTATTTTTTCTGCTCACTTTTGTGCTGATTTATTGTGACTGCTGTAGTAAGAATTGTGTGTTCAGTGATAGTTTATGTATTTGTAAACTATACAAGGCTTGCAGTATTGTATATGTATTGAGAGTTGTTGACTGATTTAGCTGCATTGTTGAACTTGACTACAAGTTAAACTTTACTTTATTTGCTAAAGTAAATACTATTATTTTATTTGCTAAAGTAAATACTATTTTATATATTTTAATGTATATGGTTTGTATGACTGAACTCTTGGTCATATCTCCTGACTATCTGCTGGATATCTGCTAGAATCCCATGTTTTCCTTTGCACGTTTCCTTGATAATTTAGGGCTTATTCTGCACACTCCTTAACAGTTGTCACAGTCAGAAAATTTCTCCTTAGTTCTAGGTTGAATGGTCTCTTTGCTAAGTTCCATCCTCTACTTCTTGCCCTCCCCTCAGGTGCTTTGAAAACTAGAGAATGATGGTAAAATTTGGCACAGAAAAGGATCTGGCCTTTTTCCAATATACGTTTAAGTGAGTGGAAAATAAAGATTTTCAAGTTGCATTGCAGGCCAATACCCTGGATGGGTTTGGGTTGAAAAGGCCTGGTGTACTAGGGCTGATCTTGGCCAGATAGCAAGCGATTGGTTGGAGGGATCACTGTGGCAGGTACCTGTTTCTGCTTATATGAACTTTCTAATTGTCCTGTTGTAGAGATTAAAGCTGCATTTTCCTAACATTTCTGAAGTTTAATTCATAAGAGGCACACTCTTATCAAAAGGAGATTCTGATGAAGAGGTAGTACAAAATGGTATCAGAGTGTTTATTGGGCGGAAAAAAGTCGAACTTAACTTTTAGGAACTGAAATGGACTACTTAGAAGACAAACTGTCCAGGGAATTTGTTTTCAATGACCCAAACATCAAAGGAACATGTAGTTGTGGAGAAAGTTTCTTGCAATTAATGATAGAAACTGACTTGGAAGTTTGGTTTTATATTTGTTATCATTACTGTATTATCAGAAGCTGTGGGTGGCATATAAAACGTGGTGGCATAGAAACATGTTAATAAATAAATAAACTGATTCTGACATCGTTCTGTAGGTTATCTAACTATGGATATTGTATGGCTGTCAATCAGTCAGTTTCTGTCTCCTGCTTGAGAAAAATGCACCGTTGTGTTCTTTGTGCAGATACCTGAAACCTACTGAGATGTTTCTAACAGAATTCATGTATTGACCATCTAGAAAACATCTGATACACCTCATTACATTAAAAATCCTGCAAAAGCAAATCAAACAAAATGACATTTTAAAAGAGAAAGAGGATTTGCTTATGATGCAGACCAATTTTCTATAATGCCTCTTTTTCTCATCCAATACGACATGCAATTTAGTCTGTAAACTTCTTTGAGTTGCCTTTTTTTTTTGTTAGCTGGGAAACAAGCTTGGATCAAGTATCGGAATTCACTCTTTGGTGAGAATAATTCATAGATAAGTAAGGAATTTTTCTTTCCCTATCTTCCCTCCCTCCCTCCAGATGTGTTGGTTCCCTTCCTCTTCCACCACAAGAGGTAGTGAAGCTGCACTTGAGAAGGTTTTTTTGCATGTGTAGAGAAGACACAACTCTACTATCCCTTTGCTTCCTTTTCCAAAGCTCACTTGAAAGAGAAAAGAACAGCTGACAAAAGAAGTTCCAGAAAAGGAATATTTCAAAAACTTGTTCTTTTCAGCCCTTTTTTTTTGGGGGGGGGGGGGGGGGGGACTGGGGTTGGGAGTGGATACCCAAGAATATAAGTTATTGGCACCATTGCTTCGGATTATAGAAAACCACCATGAAATGTGCAGAGTGTAAAAACAAGAATCCTGGGTTTCTTCCCATTTATCGTACAATATTTATCACCCTCCCAGTTTGTATATTTTGCTTTCTTTTGTGTAATCTTATCACTAGAAAACGATGTGATTTTTTGCTCCTTTGAGTAGCAGCCAAAAAAGCACTTACATCCAGAGTATTAGTGTATCATTTGGCCAGCGCATCACATAATGGTTTTTTTACAGTGAGTATTTAACCATGTTTTTATCCTGTGGGAAAGAGTGATGAGTCTCTTTGGTTTCTTTAAAAAAAAAAAAACCTTTGTGGTGATGTGGACATGCAAAAGATAGAAGAAGCCTAATGCAGCCAATTGGTTTCAACACAGAGAAATGAAGTAATCCAGAGGGTGTATGCATGCATGAAGCAATTCTGGCCTTTGGCTTTCCATGTTTTCCCTTCTTCTTCCAAAGAAGCAGTGTTGATTATAAAAGACAACTTGAGACTGTTCACAGGGAGAATGTCCATATTTTGAAGAGGCAGAGGAAACTACAATTCCTGGGAAATGATCCTGGCTTAGCCTGTGGCTCTCAGGCCTTTCTGCTTTAGTGGGAAACAAATCAAAATTCCTACATAATGCTATCTTGAGGTCCATAGGGGGAAAGGGAGGAGGAATGGAATGGAATAGAACAGAACAGAACAGAACAGAACAGAATAGAATAGAATAGAATAGAATAGAATAGAATAGAATAGAATAGAATTCTTTATTGGCCAAGTTTGGTTGGACACACAAGGAATTTGTCATTGGTGCATATGCTCTCAGTGTACATAAAAGAAAATATACATTTGTCAAGAATCATAAAGTACAGCACTTAATGATTGTTATAGGATACAAATAAGCAACCAGGAAACAATCAATATTAATATACTGTAAATCATAAGGATACAAGCAACAAGTTACAGTCATAAGTGGGAGGAGATGGGTGAACGAATGCAACATATACCATAGATGCCCACAGATTACCAAAGTCAGAAATGATCTATATGTTTTGCAACTTGCAATCTTCTTGGTGAGTGCAAAAAGTTCTGGTGTTTTAAAGAAACTTAATTAGCATCAATTTCTCCCAAATGCTACAATTTCAGAAACAGTAGCTTTCCTGAAGAATAGCTCCAGAAGGAAAGCTTATGAACAATGTATTTGTTCGTTCAAGCATCTATAGAGCTTAAGCCTCAAAGGCATAGCCCCCAAGCAATTTAAAGGTGCTTTAATATGATAGAAATCAACACTTTGAATTCAGTCTGGAAGGTTTTTAAAACCCCAAGATAGGATAGTAAAAGAGCCTTGTTGTTGAGAGATTGGATGTTGAGAGTGAATTTTAGCTTCTATGTTTGCATTACAATTACCATTCAGACATTCAAAGGAGGCTTTCCTGTTAAGCTGATCAGCACAGATTGGATGACACCATCATGGCGTTAGGCCCTGTTCCAATTCTATATGTCTTTTATTGATAACTCTGCAAAATTAGGAACGATGTGATTTGCATACTTTACTACCGCCTACCCAGTTTCACTGAACCCAGGGAAACCTATTCCAAATGCTGTTTACATATAGCCATTGTATCAAAATTGTGTGTGCTTTACAACTTGAAGTTTGTAACTTGAAGTTATTTGTTTGTTTGTTTGTTTGTTTGATCGATTGATTGATTTTTATGCCGCCCTTCTCCTTAGACTCAGGGTGGCTTACAACATGTTAGCAATAGCACTTTTTAACAGAGCCAGCCTATTGGCCCCACAATCCGGGTCCTCATTTTACTCACCTTGGAAGGATGGAAGGATGAGTCAACCTTGAGACGGTGATGAGATTTGAACCACTGACCTACAGATCTACAGTCAGTTTCAGTGGCTTGCAGTACAGCCCTCTACCTGCTGCATCACCCCGGCTCTTCATGGGGGGGGAAATCTTGAAAAAGGAAGGAAATTGACACACTCGTATTTTTCGGAGTATGAGACGCACCCTTTTTCCTTCCAAAAGAGGCTGAAAATTTGGGTGCATCTTATACTCCGAATGTAGCTTTTTTCAAAGCTTTTTTTTCCAGCCCTAACGAGGAGCTAACAATCTTTGTGACTCTTCTCGGCTTGCAGATTTGTGTTCATTGCTACTCCCTCCAAAGAGGCTTTTTTCCCAAGGTCTAATGAGGTGCTAATGATCTTCCCAGCTTGCAAATTTTTTTCATTGCTACTCCAAATAAGGTTTTTTTTCAGTCCTGTCTTTGCAGGCTTGTTTTCATTGCTACTCCTTCCAAACAAGATTTTTTTTCAGCCCTAACCAGGGATAAATAATGCACTGAAGCTGACCAGACCAAGGACACTAGCCTGATAAATAGCTGGTAGATAGATATCCCCCATTTTCCACCCCCAAAACTAAGGTGGATCTTATACTCCAGTGCATCATACTCTGAAAAATATGGTAATCAGGCCTTTTAAATATCTATGCAAGCCCCTCTCCCATTACTATTTGCTCCTGTTCCTAAGCGCTGTATGAAAATGATGGCTGTAATATAGTGCAAGCAGGTAGTTCTTGACTTACAACAGTATTTGGTGACTGTTCAAAGCCACAACAGTCCTGAAAAATGTGACGTGTGACCGTTTTTCACACTTATAACCAATGATTCATATTTATGACAGTTGTAGTGTCCCGAGGTCCTGTGATATGCTTTTGCGACCTTCTCGCAAGCAAAATCAATGGGGAATCCAGAACCACTTAATCACCATGTTACGAACTTAACACAAGCCACGATTCACTGAACAACTGTTCAGTGTTCGGAAACTTCAGATCGTGCAGAATGCAGCTGCGAGAACAATCATGGGCTTTCCCAAGTATGCCCATGTTTCACCAACACTCTGCAGTCTGTATTGGTTGCCGATCAGTTTCTGGTCACAATTCAAAGTGTTGGTTATGACCTATAAAGCCCTTCATGGCATCGGACCAGAATATCTCCGGGACCGCCTTCTGCCACGCGGATCCCAGTGACCGGTTAATAGTGTCAAGTGCTGGCCTTCTCCGGGTCCTGTTGACTAAACAATGTCATTTGGCGGGACCCAGGGGAAGAGCCTTCTCTGTGGCGGCCCCAATCCTCTGGAACCAGCTCCCCCCAGAGATTAGAATTGCCCCCACCCTCCTTGCCTTTCGTAAGCTCCTTAAAATCCAACTCTCCCATCAGGCATGGGGGAATTAAAATATCTTCCCCGGGCCTAGATAATGTATGTATGGTGTGTTGTGTGCATGTCTTTTAAATTATGGGTTTTTAACTTCGTATTATTAGATTTGTATTGTACACTGTTTCTATCACTGCTGTGAGCCGCCCTGAGTCTACAGAGAGGGGCAGCATACAAATTAAATAAATAAATAAACAAACAAACAAACAAACAAACAAACTCTGGCAAGAAAAGTCGTAAATTGGGGAAAACTCACTGAAGCAATATTTCACTTAACAACATAAATGTTGGGCTCAATTGTGGTTGTAACTTGAGGACCAGCTGTACATCCACTTCGTCCCAAATGGAAGATTTTTTTTTCAGTCGGATGTCCAGCAAAAACTAAAGTTTCCTTAAGCCTTTAAAGAAAGTTGTATTTCCCCAGCTTAAGATACCTTGAAAAAAGGATGTTTATACATAACAAAATGCAACCCTATAGATTGCACAGCACGTAACATGTGCACACTGTTGTAGAGCATTTCGCCCTTCAGAAGAGCCCTCATAATGCCACTTAAGAGTTTTAGTGCAGGTTTCCTGCAGTCAAACCTACCATATATCTCATTGCTTTTCAGATGGATGAAACAATCTAGTTTATAAGGTTAGTGCCCGATGCACCCTTGACCTTGGGCAGGTACATTATAGGCACTTGACACTATCAATTAACCAGAGACAAATAACTTTTACACCATTATCCTCTTGTAACAGACCCCTTAATGTTGTTGTGTCTGGCCATTCAAATCCATTTGTTTAACGCCAACAGAAACATGACACTGATGGAGAGAGCAAAGTGAGGGAGATAAGTCCGTAATTTCAAAAGTGACATCTTAATTGAATGGAGTAATGTCTATATACAGCACCTTATGGGACAATAGGCATTGCTTATGACAAAAGCGGGGGGGAAAAATACTTATTTGGATTGTTTAGAATTTGGTCCTCTGTGAAAAAAGCAAAATTAAGACCTAGAACTAAATTAAATATTTCCAAAACTATTTGGATTGTGGTTCAGGGTTTTTTTAAAAACATTTTTCAGAAAAAAGTTTAAAACTTTCAGATTTGGAACTGAGAAGGATAGACTTTTCCTGGTTCTCCTTACATTGTCTTTGGTTGGATGTTTCTTGTCCAACTCATTTGTTAAGCTTTTTATTTAAAAAACAAAAACAAATGTGGTCTACCACCTGTATATGAGGAAGAGAGAAACTGACTTTTCCCATATAATGTACTTTACATCACAAAAAATAGAGAGCAATCTGAAACAATCCACCAAGGCTGAAATAATACAAAGATGCTTTGGATACATAGAAAAACTATTCTAAAAGCCTTCTTTAGGTAAAATAATCTTTTTTGAAGAATCAGTCGTGCCTTTTGAAACATAAGTTTTGACAATGGTATGAGACGATGGTATGAGAACTCCTGCCTTGGACAGGACGTTCGACTAGAAGACTTCTAAAGTCCCTTCCAGCCCCATGATTCTATTTTATATGTGCCAAATACTCCAAGAAAATGAAAATTGTGGCCAAGAGTACCACCATGTAGCCATTGCTAATATGCTAATAACACACTTTTTTTTTTGCCATAAGTAGATGTTGTCATTGTCAAATTTACTCACTTACTTGCCCTATTTTTTGGAGTATAAGATGCATCTTTCTCCCTCCCTAAAAGAGGGTGGAAATGTTATTGGGTCTTATACACCAAATTCAGTCATTTTTGTTGTGTCCCCCCCCCCCCCCACAGAGAGCTCTTAGGTGCTGTGGGATAGAATAAATGCCTCCATTTTTGTGAAAAAATGGGCGAAGAAAATGGGATTTTGCCATTCCACAGCACCCAAGAGCTCGCTGAAGGCTCCCCAGACCCTTTATCCACCCAATTTTTGCGAAAGAAAATGGGTGAAAAACAGCCAAATTTTTTGCAAAAACGGGGCTGTTTTTGTCTTCTAATTACCCCATCTAGCATAACTAGTCTTAAAACTGTCTCTGAAGACCCCTGGGTTAGGGGTTAGGGGTGCAAAGGTCTTCAAACTTGGCAAATTTAAGACTTGTGTGGACTTGAACTCCCATTCCTGAGCTAGCATGACTAAAGAAGGAATTCTGGGAGTTGAAGTCCACAAGTCTTAAAGCTGTCAAGTTTGACGTTTGTAAAAAGTGTACATGGTTGTAAAAAGTATACATGTTTGTAAGAACTATTTTGCTACATTGGCATTTTATTAAATAATATATTACTACACAAGGTGGTTCAGAATACTTTTTTCCTTGTTTTCCACCTCTAAAATCTAGGTGTGTTTTATACTCCAAAATACGGTACTTACTTACTTACTTACTTACTTACTTACTTACTTACTTACTTACTTACTTACTTACTTACTTACTTAGCCATTCACTGTCAGTGACTCTGGCCACTTCCAAACAATATTTTCACATCCCACTTATCTTATCTTTGTCAGACTGATTCTTAGAAGAGGAGTTAAGAAACATTCCAAGTCCCACCCTCCCACCACCCAAATTACGGAATTCTGTCTCTTCATGGAATATTTAATGGATCATTTCCGTATTAATTTTTCTTTGATTAATAAAAAAATCATTTTGATGCACGTACACTAAGGTGCATGTGCGTTTGATGCATGACTCAAATGCATACAATTTTCAGGTTCTACTAAAGAGTCTTATATTTATATTTTTATAAAGTTATTCAACCAGATACTCTCCAGATGTTTTTGAACTGGGACTTCTACAGTCTCCACTTACTTATAGATCAAGTCTTAGAAAAATAGCTGTCCAAAATTTCTAGAGGACATTTTAAAGAGCTATTGGGAGGGAGCAGCGGCAAATTCAGTTTAATAGAAGTCATCAAAAAGAAAAAAAAGTAATATGGTGAAACATCTGAAATATGTTAGGAGACATCTGAATGCCTATTGCTGATCCAGTCAGATGTTTTGAGAAGAGTCCTAAATGTTCAAGCGCAATACTGCCTTATGAATCTTTGGCCTCAAATTCTCTATAGTCAGGGCCTATCTGTTCATCTAGTATTTGTGTTCACTTCTTTCAGCCTTATCTGCCAGGTTCAAATACAGTTAACCTGGAGAAGGGGGGCTCAACTATATCTGCTTTGAAAAAATGAAGGGAATGAATTGACTGTATTTCTGTCACATCTCTGCTCCCCAGCTACAAATCCAGCAATAAAACATTCTTTTTACTTCCTTGCTTGTTCATTCCATCAGAATATAAAAGAAAGTCTCTATCTGATCTCTTTCCCTCACCAAATGTAATTTAGTCAGTTTTTCTTTCCTATAGTCCCTAAACTTTATTACAGTGGTATCTCTACTTACGAACTTAATCTGTTCCATTACCAGGTTCTTCAATAGAAATGTTTGTAAGAAGAAGCAATGTAAAAGCAAATAATGTGTGCGATTGGGGAAACCACAGGGAGGGTGGAGGCCATGTTTCCTTCCAGGAGATTCCTAGAGAGGCCCCATGGAGGCTTCTCCCCGCCTTTTCCGGCCCTGTTTCCTCCCAGGAGATTCCTAGAGAGGCCCCACAGAGGCTTCTCCCCGCCTTTTCCGGCCCTGTTTCCTCCCAGGAGATTCCTAGAGAGGCCCCACAGAGGCTTCTCCCTGCCTTTTCCGGTGACAGTTTTGGAGGCTCGGGTTTGTAAGTGGAAAATGGTTCTTGAGAAGAGGCAAAAAAATCTTGAACACCCGGTTTTTATCTAGAAAAGTTCGTAAGTAGAGGCGTTCTTAGGTAGAGCTACCACTGTACTTGATTGCAGTGCTTTCTAAAAAAAAATTCAATAACACAGCCTATAATGAAGTATCTGATTCTACAAATTATTTCAACTGAAAAAAAAACCCTCAGAAAAGTGCAGTAGAGTTAGAATATAAACTTACTGTCTTTGACAAAGGTGAATTTAGTTGTCCCTAAACTACTCCATTTTAAAACACAGAAATCAGAGTTGGAAGAGACCTTGGAGGTCTTATAGTCCAACTCCCTATTCAAGCAGTAGAACCTATACCATTTCAGACAAATGGCTGTTCAATCTCTTCTTAAAAGCCTCTAGTAATGGAGCATCCACAACTTTTGGAGGCAAGCTATTCTACTGTTTGATTGTTTTCACTTTCAGAACATGTCTTCTGAGCTCTAAATTCCTTATCTCCTTGGTTAGTTTCCATCCATTGCTTCTTGTCTTGCCTTCTGGTGCTTTGGAAAATAAATTTGACCCTCACTTCTTTGTGACAACCTTTCAAATATTGGAGACGGGTTGTGGCCAACATTGCAGTGCTACAGGGGTCTCCCACCTTCTGCGGGGAACCCCAAATCCCAGATATTTGGAGACCCGGAACTGGGTTGGAACCAGGTCAGATATGCCCTGGAGGGGTGTTGAAAAACATAGGCACCAGTTGGTGGCCTAGGGGAGCTTGCAAGCCCCCAAGAGATCAAACAGCTCAGATCTCCTAACAGATCAGCCAGCAGCTGTGGAAGATGACTCAAGAACTGGTCAGTACCACATGAAGATAAACCTTTTTTTGTGGGGGGGACATCTCACTAGTCTGCTGTCAGTGTTGCATATCTCACCAGTTGGGTTTGTCAATATATGAACTAACCAGCTATGTATGTTTGGAGAATTAGCATAATGTGGCTTTAAGGGCTAGTGCTGCAATTAGCTATAAAAAGGAGTCAAATGTGTTTCTCTGTGTTATTGTTGTTAATGCTTGCTATTGCTCTATTGCTCTATATAATACTTATGATATTATATAGAATTGTGTGTTCTGCAGGAGAGAAATATTGTAGAATTATATATTTATATAGAACTGGGTGTTCTGAAGGGGAATATTACTGGTTAGCTGCTGTATGTATAGAACTATATATTCTGATATCTGGTTTGTATATGATTGCTTGACTTGTATATGTATGAAGTGGACTCTTTACTTACTACTATGGAATATGTTTGTTTGTTTGTTTGTTTGTTTGTTTGCTTGCTTGCTTGCTTGTTTGTTTTATTCATTCATTCATTCATTCATTCATTCATTCCTCCATCCATCCATCCATCCATCCATCCATCCATCCACTTACTTACTTACTTACTTACTTACTTACTTACTTACTTACTTACTTACTTACTTACTTACTTACTTACTTACTTACTTACTTATTGGATTTGTATGCTGCCCCTCTCTGAGGACTTGAGGCGGGTCACAACATATTAAAAGAACATAGCAAAATATTAAAAGAACATAGCAAACATCTAAAAATTCAATTAATATGACTAAAAATATTTTAAAAGCGCCAATATAATTTAAAAACACTCATCAACATATGTAAATAATATTTATACTCTACTTATATTAGTCTGGGTTATTGGCTAAACAACTACCACTGCCACATATACTTGTTTTAAATGTAGGATTCTAACATTGGTTATAAATCCAGTGTGCACCCACACATTGTCCAGCAGTTTAACAATATACTTCAAGGAGATGAAACTGAAGATTGGCTAACATCTGGCAAAACCTACCTAAGGAAAAATGCAACAAAAGGGGCATTACGACGCAACTGCAAGCCAAATATCTGCTTACAAATAACTTTCAAATTGATAACTGTTGTGATAGCTGGTGCAGTCCAATGGCATCTAATTGAAAGCCAGCTCTTTCCATCTGAGCAGAAAGGGAACAGCCCAAACGGCAGAGGAACAAATGATCTGCTTCTAATTGACAAGATGATTGTGAAAAACTGCAAGAGGAGGAAGACCAACTTCAATGTAACTTGGATTGATTACAAGAAGGCATTTGAATCCCTGCCACATCACTGGATAATCAAGTGCCTAGAAATAACAGGAGTCAATAGGAATATCAGGAGCTTTGTGCAAAGATCAATGGCACAATGGAAAACACAGTTGCTGGTCTACGGTTATAGACTGGGAGAAGTTAATATCAAGAAAGAAATCTTTCAAGGAGACTCAATGTCACCATTACTGTTTGTCATTGCATTGATTCCTCTGCCAACAATACTTAACGGGTCAGGCCATGGCTATCAAACATCAGAAACATCTGTCAGGCCATTCCCCCACCTTTACATAGGTTTATTTGTTTTTATTTATTAATTTTGTCAAGTACATATTGGTCATATACAAAGAAATAACACTGTTTATATAAATGATATTGGTACCAATAAGAGAGAAACCTAGGACAGGGATGGTAGGCAGGTTGGTGCACTAATGCACGCCCCTTACTGTCCTCTTAGGAATCGGGTGAGGTCAACAGTGAATAGTCTAAGGGTAAGGTTTTGGGGGTTTGGTGATGAAACAACAGAATCCAGTGGTGAGTTCCATGCATTAACAACTTGGTTGCTAAAGTCGTATTTTCTACAGTCAAGTATGGAGCGGTTTACTTTGAGTTTGTATCTGTTATGTGCTCATGTATTGTTGTGGTTGAAGTTGAAGTAGTTGTTGACAGGAAGGACATTGTAACAGATTATTTTATAGGCTATGCTTAGGTCATGTTTAAGGCAACAAAGCTCCAAGCTTTCTAAGCCTAGGATTTCAAGTTTGGTTGCATATGGTATTCTGTTGCGAGTAGAGGAGTGGAGGACTCTTCTTGTAAAGTATCTCTGGACACTTTCTAATGTATTTATGTCTGAAATGCAGTGTGGGTTCCAGACAGATGAGCTGTATTCAAATATTGGTCTGAAGCTGTATGGAAAAACATTACCTGGAATAAAATAATTGCTTAACATTATTGAATATACAGCCAAGATATTACAGTGGCATTTAGATTGAATACACATTCACCATCAGCAAGAGGGAAATAGTGAAAACTGAAGGAATCAAGTTACTCTATGGAAATAATTTATTTATTTATTTATTTATTACTTAGATTTGTATGCCGCCCCTCTCCGAAGACTCGGGGCGGCTCACAACATGTAATATAATATCAAGAGACTGGTTGAAGATAATCACTACAAATGGGCATTCTTCAGGCTGACAACATCAAGCACACTGATGTCACAAGAAAGTTATCAGTGAAGGTGTTTTTAAAGCCCAAACTCTATGGCAGAAATACCATTAATTAACATCTGGTCAATTCCAGTCAATGGAATTGCCCAGCTGGAATAATGGACTGGGCTCAGGAAGAATTAAAAGTCCTAAATAGGAAGACCAGGACTTTTAATACAAATGGTAATGAATCATGAACTTCAGCAATGTTGACAGACTATATTTACCAAGAAGTATAGGTGTGGAATGTTGCAAATACAACAGATAGTTGAAGAGGACACTGGAAGAGTATCTGAAGGACAGTGAAAAAGGTGCTTCAAGAAGTAGATCATGAAAGTTTATTGAATACCAGAGAGGCCAAACTGGTGGATGAGAAAGACCAAATGAAAAATAGAAAAGAAATATGGAAGAACAAAGTATTATATGGCCATTATATTTTTTAAAATTCAGACAAATTAAGATAATAACAAGACCTGGCAAAGGCTAAGTGCAGGAAAGTTGAAGAAAGAGACAGAGGATCTAATTATAGCTGTCTAATTCTTAAAGATGCTTTAAGAACAATAGCAATAGCATTTAGACCTATACACCGCTTCACAGTGCTTTACAGCCCTCTCTAAGCGGTTTACAGAGTCAGCATATCGCCCCCAACAATCTGGATCCTCATTTTTACCCACCTCGGAAGGCGTCCAATTGAGTCAGCCTTGAGCCTGGTGAGATTTGAACTGGTGAACTACAGCCAGCAGTCAGCAGAAGCAGCTTGCAGTACTGCACTCTAATCACTGTGCCACCATGGCTCAAGTGTATGCAAAGTCAAAACTGAGAAGACAACAACAGATAGAAGATTCTGTCTCTGCTAAGAAAATAAAGAAACAGTAGCCCGTTTACTAGTTAGCTGCTTCAAGATGATCTCACAGACTGATTACAAACAATAGTGTGACAAATACCACTTTCCCACAAGCAAGAACTGGTGGGACCATAAATTACACAAAATAAGAGAAAAGGAAGAAACCAAAGTGCTCTGGGACTTTAGAATTCAGACAGACAAACACCTGCAACTTTGCATCCCAGACTTAACAACTGTCAATGACAACGACAAAAAAAATCTGGGTAATGGCTGTTGCAGCACCTGGAGACAATAGAAGAGAAGAGAAGGAAAAGGAGAAAAATCACAAAACACAATGACCTGCAAATAAAGTAAAATGACCGTGACAAAAGAAAGCAAATATAGGACCAACCGTAATAGATGCCTTGGGTGCAATCCCAAAACATCTGGCTTACTACTTGAATACCACCAGCAGTGATAAATTCACCACCAGTCAATTATAAAATGCAGCTTTACTTGGAACAGGTTGCATTTTGCAAGGTTAACCCCATTGTGATCGTGGAGAAAAAGAAAGTATGGATCATCAACATTGCAATCCCAGGAGACAGCAGAATTGAGGAGAAGTAGCTAGAGAAATTAGTGAAATACGAAGATCTAAAAATCAAGCTGCAACGACTCTGGCATAAGCCAGCGAAAGTGGTCCCAGTGGTACTTGGCACGCTGGGCGCAGTGCCAAAGGATCTCAGCAGACATTTGAAAACCATCGGAATTGACAAAATCTCCATCTGTCAATTGCAAAAGGCAGCTTTACTGGGATCGGCAAACATAATTCGCCGCTACATCACTCAGTCATAGGTGCTTGGGAAGCGCCCGACTGGTGATGAAATACGAAATCCAGCAGAGTGATCTCGTTTGCTGCGTTGTATTTAAATAATAATAATAATAATAATAATAATAATAATAATAATAATAATAATAATAATAATATATTCATAAGCCTGAACTGTATGCTGCTAGTGTGCTAGTCTGGGGAAAAAAATAAACCTCCAAACAAAAACACTGTGTGTAGTTGTATAGTCGCATTTTTGCTGGCAAGTCTTTAGATTCAGCAAGCACCTGTTTGCACTGAGAGAGATCGAATCTACTCCTCACCTCTTCCTAAATCTTTCTTCAGTTGGAGCAAAGGGAAAGGGATCCCGATAGGAAGGAGGTCTTGCTAAGGCACTCGGAGCCCGCTGCTGTCAACGTACTTAATATGCTGCAGCTGCAGTTCCTCTGCCATCTTCATTCACCTTAGAAATGTGGTGTTTGAATGGTTTATCTCTATTAATCACCAGCTCAAACAGCTTTGTGCACCATGGGCCGTAGATAATTAACTTCACTATACTGCTTGTCTTATCAGTATCAACCTCTTGTCCTCCTGTGAAATAGTTAAAACCATCAGCCCCTTTTTACTTTTCCATTTAACTCTAATGCTTTAACACTGATGTTCTAAACGGCCCACGATTCATACTTATTAGACAGACCTTTCTTTCTGCATCTCTCTCTCTCGATTTTGATAATTGGCCATGTACATTTCTAAGGGTCTCAACAGCTTTTCATGCCACTGTATTAATAAAGTTTTCCCCCCTCACCGCCTTTCAGATTTCTCTTTACCTTCTTTCCTTTGATAAGCATAATTTGCTAATTTCAAAAAAGAAATGAGAAGGTAGTTGAAAGGAGAAAAGCTTTGACAAATAAATCTCTCTCTCTCTCTCTCTCCCCCTCTCTCTCCCCTTTTTATTACATTTAAGTCATTATCATTGTCTCCTGTATCTTCTCGCCTTTGGCTTTACACTGAACAATGTTTACTTAATATCACAGGGCATGCACCAATAGTAATGATATAATGTGGGGCATTTGTATGGTTAACATATTGAAGAGACACATGTCATTCACTGTATGTGGAGTTGGATATAACTCCTGCTAGATCTAATGGCTTTTCTTTCCAATTAAATGTACGTAACACACCTTCTTGTCCAGGGGCAGATTGCTACTACCACTGCTACCATTGCACTGTACGCACAGCTTCAGTTGTCTCGCGTGCATGCACAGGGCTCCCCAGTGTATTTTTGCTTCTGAGCATGAAATCTCACAGGCTTCCCCAACGTGTTTTTGCTGAAATCTCCCGGGGGGACAGACATGTGCGCAAGATTTTAGTGACTTTTAGTGACAGACAAACAGACAGACAGACACATAGATAGACAGACAGACACATAGATAGATACGTAGATAGATAGATAGATAGATAGATAGATAGATAGATAGATAGATAGATAGATAGATAGATAGATAGATAGATTTAATACGTAGATAGATAGATGATAGATGATAGATAGATAGATTTAATATGTAGATAGATAGATGATAGATGATAGATGATAGATAGATAGATAGATAGATAGATAGATAGATAGATAGATAGATTTAATACGTAGATAGATAGATGATAGATGATAGATGATAGATAGATAGATAGATAGATAGATAGATAGATAGATAGATAGATAGATAGATTTAATACGTAGATAGATAGATGATAGATAGATAGATAGATAGATAGATTTAATACGTAGATAGATAGATGATAGATGATAGATAGATAGATAGATAGATAGATGATAGATAGATAGATAGATAGATAGATAGATTTAATACATAGATAGATAGATGATAGATAGATAGATAGATAGATAGATAGATAGATAGATAGATGATAGATGATAGATAGATAGATTTAATACGTAGATAGATAGATGATAGATGATAGATGATAGATAGATAGATAGATAGATAGATAGATAGATAGATAGATAGATTTAATACGTAGATAGATAGATGATAGATGATAGATGATAGATAGATAGATAGATAGATTTAATACGTAGATAGATAGATGATAGATAGATAGATAGATAGATAGATAGATAGATAGATAGATAGATGATAGATAGATTTAATACGTAGATAGATAGATGATAGATGATAGATGATAGATGATAGATAGATAGATAGATAGATTTAATACGTAGATAGATAGATGATAGATGATAGATAGATAGATAGATAGATAGATAGATAGATAGATTTAATACATAGATAGATAGATGATAGATGATAGATAGATAGATAGATAGATAGATAGATAGATTTAATACGTAGATAGATAGATGATTGATAGATAGATAGATAGATAGATAGATAGATAGATAGATAGATAGATAGATAGATAGATAGATAAGACAGTGTCTGATTTTTGGGGGGGGGACACGGTACTTTCAAGTATGAAAACCTGGAAGTCTTTAAATGTAGGGTTTTATAAAATAACACAGTTAGCCACTATGAGAGAGGAATGACTGTCTGCATCTAGTGAGGAAGCAGATACAGTCATTTAAAAACCTTTGGATTTCACTGTCTCAGGGCAGGAGCTTCTTTAAGTGGATATGTGTTATATGATTTGGTTCACAATGTGAGAAGTTGACCTTGCTGATTTTGGGGTGGTGATGGTGAACCCCCTTCTCATTGGTAAGAGAAAACTTGCTTTCTCTTTCAAAATTCTGGCTAATTCTGTTTTGTTTGTTTTTTTAAAAAAAATCCAGTTTAAGGCAGTTCAGTTTCTCTTAATGGAGAGGAAAGCAGATCCCAAGACCACACTGCAAATTCCAGTATTTTCCTAGATCTCCCATTTGCTTTTTTTCTCCCTGGGAAGGTGGGAATCTTTGGGGGGAAATAATGTTTTGTTAACATTACAAAACCAGCAAGTGACTGAGAAACCTTTAAAAGAAAAAGAAAAGGCAACTCTACCACGATCAGCAACAAGAACTGTATACATCAAATTCCTGTGTATTTTGAAAGTGTACAATTCAGTTACCCCTTGGACCTGCAGTCCCACATTTTGACCAAAAATTCTTAGAAGTACACATACATGAAAAACAATAGGTGGTCTGGTAACAATTAAACCAGTGACCTATGGCTATTTAAAAACAAAAATCCCACGTGTATATAATTGGCATTTTCCGTCATCATGCCAGAAGCAAAGCAAAGAGATAACATTGTCTGGAGGCTTCCAACTGGCACAGGTACTATTGATTTACTTTTTACAAAGTGCGGCTGCTGGGTCAGAATTTGTGACTTGCTAGGTCAGGATGTGGGACGTCATGGCAGAAGGAAGGAAGGCTGGCTACAGCAAGTGGGTGTCACAGTAGAAAGAAACTTATACAGTGCCCTACCCACATTGTCTGGTGTAGCTCCCAGCCAATAGGAAGTAGAAGGAATGCATCGATGCTCATACATGATGTTGGCAACTTTGAATTTAGTAAGGAATAAAGCAGGCTACATTGTATCCTAAGATTTTTTTTTATTAATATTGATTGTTTCTTCATTGCTTATTTGACCCCTATGACAATCATTAAGTGTTGTATCTCAAGAATCTTGACAAATGTGGCTTTTCTTTTATGTACACTGAGAGCATCTGCACTAAGACAAATTCCTTGTGTGTCCAATCACACTTGGCCAATAAAGAATTCTATTCTATTCCATATTCCATATTCCATATTCCATATTCCATATTCCATATTCCATATTCCATATTCCATATTCCATATTCCATATTCCATATTCCATATTCCATATTCCATATTCCATATTCTGTTCTATTCTATTTTCAGGCTTGGTTCTGTTGTGGTTCAGCCTGAGGCTGCTCAGAGACCAGCCGTGTCTCTGCTGGCTCCATGCCCGGAGGAGACAGCGAAGAGGAGGGGGCTGAACAGTTGGACGGGGGAGAGGAAAATCAGGAATGGGATGGAGAATAGCATGAGAGCCCCAGGGGTGGGGGGGCTCTCCCCAGCCAGTAGTTTGGAGTCATTAGGTGATGAAGCTCAAGCCGTCATTGACATGCGACAGAGACGGTCAGATCAAAGAAAGGAGCAATTAAAGAAGTATTATCAGCACTGAATTAGGAACAGCTGGGTTTGGGTGTGGTCCTCCTTAGCAGGGTTTAAAAGGCAGGCAAGCCCTTGAAGCCATGTGGAGTGTTATCAGTTTGGAGTTGCGTTATCCTGTCTTGTTTCTTGGCGTCTCTGTTCCTGGCTTGTGGCCCAGCAGCTTTGGAAGACCTGTGGGAGGTGTAGGTCTGCTATCTACAGCCTCGGCTTGGCAGCAAGAATTCTGTATTGCTGCATGGACTTTTGCCTTCATGGATATATCTGAAGATACAGCATTTTCCTGTTTGTAAGGACGTTTTCTGTTACCTGTGTTTTTCTTGAATTTTATAAAACTGCCTTTGCCTTTTACCAGTGTGTCTGGCTTCTCTTTTTGGGTTGGTATTGGCTTCTGGAGTGACCCAGACAGAACAGGTTCGATCATGACTTTTTCAAAAATATTGCTTCTGGGGTTAAGTAGCAGCTACTGAAACCTTGCCCAGACTGAAATGAAAATCAATACATTATTTATTACTACTGTTATTATTGCTACTTTAATATACCACTGATGTCTCCAAACAGTTCAAGGCAGAAAATTCTGACACTAGAAGCACGAATAAAAGAACGGCATGATCCTAGGGAAAGGTTGTCTAATTTTCAAATGCCAAATGTAAGCTTATCCAATGGTTTGGGCATTAGGTCCCCCAGTCCTTATTACAATATCTTGCTCTATAAAAGCTTGTTAAAAGTGGTTGTCTCATTCAGTTACTGCAGTAACATGAAGTCACTAGTTGCAGCAACAGGAGGAATGTCTACTTGCTTGTGCAGTAGTGACATATGTATTGCAGTATTGTGTCCTTATCTATTTGTGTCATGATTTCACAGTCTATGTTTTGCTATTTTGATAAAACTATGGGAAGAAGAAGAGGAGGAGGAGGATGGGAAGCACTGATTGGCTGATAGTATTATCTCTATATTAAGATTAATGGAAATGAAATTTCATTTAGGTTAGTTTCAAACTTTCTAAAAGATTGACAATAACCTTAGCCTATTTCTTTGAAAAATGCTATATACGTAAGTGATAAATAATAATTTTTGGATCCCATATTTCGGCTTATCTATAATTCTACACTATCACATCCAATTGAACATAACTTGATATCATGGTTAAGTGTGCAAAACTGTATTACAAAACCAATCCTGCACGCCAACTTGTATTGTGAATTTCCTGACAAACACTGTTTGGACTTTATGATCTGAATATCCCAGGCACTTGGAAACTTCTGCGTCTGCTGAGTAGCCTTCACATCCAGAATCCAGTGATGGGCCACCCATCACTAGGATTTCAAGATAAATAATTCTTCAGTAAATAGAATTATTTTTATGTTGGAAATATTCATGCTCATCATACTGCAACCATTTCCATACTTTCATTGATGGGGGAATCTTATTTGGTTTTAGCATAATGCATTTCAGAACTAGGAGCATCATTATTTTTCATCCATACCTCCCAAATTATCATAGTGTTTTATCTGAATGAAATTATTTATTCTCCCTTCTGACATTTTATTTATTTATTTAAATTATTTGTTTTGTCAAGTACGTATTGGTGGTATACAACGATATAACAATATTTATATACATGATACTAGTAGGAGCGAAACATTAGGACAGGGGACAGTAGGCACACTGGTGCACTTATGCATGCCCCTTACTGACCTCTTAGGAATCAGGAGAGGTCAACAGTGGATAGTCTAAGGGAAAAGTTTTGAGGGTTAGATGATGATACTCCAGAGTCCGGTAGTGAGTTTCATGCATTAACTACTTGGTTACTAAAGTCATATTTAGATTAGATTAGATTAGATTAGATTAGATTAGATTTATTGGATTTATATGCCGCCCCTCTCCGTAGACTCGGGGCGGCTCACAACAATGGTAAACAAAACGTAGTAACAAATCTAATATTTCACAATCTAAATTACAGTTTCAAGTTTAAAAAATCCAAAAGAGCCCCAATATATAAAAAACAAGCACACAATCAAATTATACACAAAAACTACATGGGCAAGGGGGAGATGTTTCAATTCCCCCATGCCTGATGGCAGAGGTGGGTTTTAAGGGGTTTCTGAAAGGCAAGGTGGGTGGGGGCAATGCTAATCTCTGGGGGGAGCTGGTTCCAGAGGGTCTGAGCCACCACAGAGAAGGCTCTTCCCCTGGGTCCCGCCAGACGGAATTGTTTAGTCGACGGGACCCGGAGAAGGCCAACTCTACAGTCGAGTTTGGAGCGGTTTACTTTCAGTTTGTATCTATTGTGTGCTCGTGTATTGCTATGGTTGAAGCTGAAGTAGTCATTGACAGAAAAGATGTTGTAGCGGATTATTTTATGGACTATGCTTAGATCATGATTAAGACGATGTAGTTCTAAGCTTTCTAAACCTAGGATTGTAAGCCTAGTTGCGTAGGGTATTCTGTTGCGAGTGGAAGAATGGAAGGCTTTTCTAGTAAAGTATCTCTGGACATTTTCTAGAGTGTTTATGTCCGATATATTTTTGATCAAGGAGATCCTTCCCCCTCCCCTTTCCCAAGCTTGGCTGTCTCTCTACCATCTTCCTCTATGGTTTTCTTTCTTTCTGTCTCTCGTCATCTCTCCCATCCTCTGCTGCTTCTCAGCATCTCTAGTCTCGCTTTCTGATTCATAACAGCATCTTCTCAAGATGATTTTCCCGCTTCTGTTGATGGCTGCCTGCCTTTCCCCTCCAGGTTTCTCTTTTTTTCCCAATTTTTCCCCCAGTAGTGCTGGAACTTCTTTCTTTTATTTCTCCTCCCTCCACGCTCCCCCCCCAGCCTACCCCCCCTCCAATACTGTTATCTGTGATTTTGGCAAAGAGCACATTTATTGGGGAGGAATATCCCCATGGCAACGCAGCAGATGGTGACTTTTGATTAGCTTGGCTCTTTTTCCTCCCCCCCCCCTGCCAAATCACAATCCGTCTTTGAAATTAAATCAGGCTGCGATAGGATCAGTTGTTCTGGAGAGGGGACGAGAGAGAAACAAGACTGAAGTATATTACAGCAGGAGCCAGCATGTAATGCAAATTCGTGGGTTTTTTTTAAAAAAAAAACCTCAAGCAATAAACCCCCTTCCCTGCTCATTCTGGAAGCTGAAACAACCACAAGAGACAGGATAATAAAATTAAAAAATAAGATTAAAAATATGTTATCACCCTAACATGGGCTTCTCACTTCTCCCCTGTTTTTTTGTAGTCGTGTTTGTCTTCTGTAATGCTGATGTCATTTGGAACTGAGTCACCTGGGTTTTCCTGGGCTCATCCAGCTTCTGTTTAATGTTGTTAGTATTGCCATTATGTCAGACTGAATGTAGTTGAGAAACACAGCCAGGAGGGTTAGTCTAAAAGCACGACCGGATAGCAGGATGCTAATATGTAAACAAGACCTAGGCTGGTTGTCTTTCCTGGGACAAACTCTTTCCAATAGGTCCAGACCAGGTAAAAAGAATGTCAGATTTCTGAGGAGTCCACAAAATTAAGCATTTAGTTATCTGGGAGCAAACTGGAGGCCATAATCCTAAATGCATTTACTTGGGATTAGGTCCAATTGAACACAGTGCAACGTACTTCTGAGTAAACAGGATTACATGTAAGGCGGTCTGATAAGTCCATTTTTAGTTATGAACAGACAGCTGAGGGATGAAAATGGAACATCTGAAAAGCTTTAGTGTAAGCCTGTAGTTCAAATGAGATTGGGGAGAAAAGGTTGACCTTAGCCATTTGGATGAGTGAAGGGAAATGTTACTGGGGCACATCCAAGCAACTCCAGTGTGTACCTTTCTCATGCAGTGTATATTTTTGGAAGGCCTGATAACAGGGGAGAATTCATAATATATTCTATACATAGTGTTGGTCATGACCTATAAAGCCCTTCATGGCATCGGGCCAGAATATCTCCGGGACCGCCTTCTGCCGCACGAATCCCAGTGACCGGTTAGATCCCACAGAGTTGGCCTTCTCCAGGTCCCGTCGACTAAACAATGTCGTCTGGCGGGACCCAGGGGAAGAGCCTTCTCTGTGGTGGCCCCGACCCTCTGGAACCAGCTCCCCCCGGAGATTAGAACTGCCCCCACCCTCCTTGCCTTTCGTAAACTTCTTAAAACCCACCTCTGCTGCCAGGCATGGGGGAACTGAGACATCTCCCCCGGGCCTATACAGTTTATGCATGGTATGTTTGTGTGTATGTTTCTTTTTAATAAGGGTTTTTTTTAGTGATTTTTAATTATTAGATTTGTTATATATTGTTATGTGTTGTACTGTTACTGTTTTGAGTCTACGGAGAGGGGTGGCATACAAATCTAATAAATAATAATAATAATAATAATAATAATAATAATAATAATAATAGCACCAATAATCTAGGATTTTTCATCTTGATGTACTCTTCAAGGAAGGAACCTCCAGGTTCGACTACTGCAACGCTCTCTACATGGCACTAACTTTAAAGAGTGTTCGGAAACTCCAGATCATGCAGAATGCGGCCGTGAGAGCTATCGTGGGGCTCCCTAGATTCGCACACATCTCGTCAACACTCCGTGACCTGCATTGGTTGCTGATTAGTTTCCAGTCACAATTTAAAGTGTTGGTAATGACCTATAAAGCCCTACATGGCATCGGACCAGAATACCTTCGGAATCATCTTCTGCCGCACAAAGTCCAGTGACCGATTAGGTCCCACAGAGTTGGCCTTCTCCGGGTCCCATTGACTAAATAATAATAATTTATTAGATTTGTATGCCTCCGTAGACTCTGGGCGGTTCACAACAATAATAAACAATATACAATGTGACAAATCTAATATTTAAAAGAAAACATATAAAAACCCAACATTTTAAAACCATGCAACACTAGCATATCATACATAAAACTATATAAGCCTGAGGGAGATGTCTCAATTCCCCCATGCCTGGCGATATAGGTGGGTCTTAAGCAATTTAGGAAAGACAAGGAGGGTGGGGGCAGTTCTGATCTCTGGGGGGAGTTGATTCCAGAGGGCCGGTGCCGCCACAGAGAAGGCTCTTCCCCTGGGCCCCGCCAGATGACATTGTTTAGTCAACGGGACCCGGAGAAGGCCAACTCTGTGGGACCTTATCGGCCGCTGGGATTCATGCGGCAGAAGCTGGTCCAAAAGGTATTCTGGTCTGATGCCATGTAGGACTTTATAGGCCATTACCAACACTTTGAATTGTGACTGGGAACTGATCAGCAGGTGGGCCCCAGGAGAAGAGCCTTCTCTGTGGTGGCCCCATCCCTCTGGAATCGACTCCCCCCAAAGATCAGAACCGCCCCCACCCTCCTTGCCTTTTGTAAATTACTGAAGACCCACCTATGTCATCAGGCATGGGAAAACAAGCCCCTGGGTTTATATTATTTATGTATGGTATGTGTTTTATGGGTTTTTAGATGTTTTTTTAAATATATTAGATTTGTTTGCATTGTTGTTATTGTTGTGAGCCGCTCCGAGTCTCTGGAGAGGGGCGGCATACAAATCTAATAAATTAAATTAAATTAAAATTAAATTAAGGAACCACACTGTCAGCCCTGAAGCTGACTTGGGTGAAGCCATTTTGAAGTTTCAGTGTTGTCACACTAGAGCTGAGGGATAGGGAGGGGCAGTGGTGGGTTGCTACCAGTGAGGAAGGTGACTGGGACTGGTAGTGGCCGACAGATCGCACAATTTGAACGCAATCGCTCTGGTGCCAGTCCTTTGGGCGCCACCATCTTTTTAAAAAAAATTGGTAGTTTTTGCTTCCAGCACATGCGCAGAAGCAAAATCTCATGAGGGAACACTCCTGTGCATGAGACTTCAGCGATTTCTTGCTTCTGTGCATGTACGGAAGCAAAAAATCACCAAAATCTTCCGCACGTATTCTCTCATGAGATTTTGATGCATTTTTGCTTCCTGTGCATATGTGGATGCAAAATTCCTCAGGTAAAAGCAATCCGCCCCTGGGGAGGGGGGAATAGAAATAATGGGGGTGGGGTCGTGTTTTATTTATTTTATTTATATGACATTCAATTTCCATCAAACAGCATGTGCTCTTGGTACAGTCATTTATAAAAAGTCATAGCCCACATTATTATGGTATTCATCATAATAATATTGATAATATGATAATATAATAACAATAAAATTATCTGATATCTCCTCCTTTCTAATTTCCGTTTCAAGAAATAGCATTAGTATATTTGGTATACTAATAACAAAAGATTTAAGTGCCAAAGCCCACTGCAACAATATAGCCAAGAAGGCTTCAAGAGTTGTAAACCTAATCCTACGTAGCTTCTGCTCTGGCAATCTCACACTACTTAGGAGAGTTTACAAAACTTTTGCCAGACCCATCCTCGAATACAGCTCATCTGTTTGGAACCCATATCGCATCTCAGACATTAACACCCTTGAAAATGTCCAAAGATACTTCACCAGAAGAGCCCTTCACTCTTCCACTTGAAATAAAATACCCTATGAGACTAGACTTTCAATCCTGGGCCTAGAAAGTTTAGAACTAAGATGCCTTAAACAAGATCTAAGTATTGCCCACAAGATCATATGCTGCAACGTCCTGCCTGTCGGCGACTACTTCAGCTTCAACCACAACAACACAAGAGCACACAACAGATTTAAACTTAATATTAACCGCTCCAAACTTGACTATAAATAATATGACTTCAGTAACTGAGTTGTCAAAGCGTGGAACTCATTACCGGACTCCATAGTGTCATCCCCAAACCCCCAACACTTTACCCTGAGATTATCTACGGTTGACCTATCCAGATTCCTAAGAGGTTAGTAAGGGGTGAGTGCAAGTGCACTAAAGTGCCTTCCGTGCCCTGTCCTATTGCTCTCCTATACTTTCTCCTGGGAACCAAGGATATTCCCTCAGGGGGCCGGAGAGAGGAGGAGTGAAGTTGCCAGGCAACCAGATGGCACCTTGATTGGACCATGTGACTGATTGTTTGGGAAGTGGGGAAAACATTTATTTTTAATTAGGTGAAAACCACTGGAACATTCAGAATCATTTTTCACCAGCTTGTGCCAATACGATATATCCAATAAAATTATTCTTTAAGGAATCTACCTGCCTCAGAATTTTATTTCCTATAGGTGTAACCCTGACACATATTGCTACAGTCCAATAACCTCATAGGCCACTAGTTGACAAAGGCTGTAGTGGAACCTAAGGGTTCAGTGTTCAAATCCCAACACATTCATTGCAGCTCATTGAGTCATCTTGGCCAGTATCTCTTTGCCTCAATTGACTTTGTTGAATTGCTGCGAGAATCAAAACTGTCTGGTTCCACCAGATCATTTGCATTTATTTTAGGGCTACGTAATCTAACAGAAAACAGAACTTTAAATGGCAGCCGACAGACAGATAAAACACTAACATTTTGCTGCCAACTAGTGGCTGGCCATATTTTTGCTATTTATATCTGGCATATTGAATCTGATGTATCGAAACCTGGATCTACTCAATTTCTGTGGTGTTTCATCTCCTTGACGAAATAACAAACTATATCAATGCAAGCTGGGAATTAGGTCTGATCTGTTACTACAATATCCTTAAATTTTTTTATCCTTTTTTCCTGACAATTTTTTAAAAAAATATTATTTCTGCCTCCCCCCCCCCCCAAGAGTTCTGCCAGTGGATACTTGCTCCCAACTGGCCAATAACGAGAGATGAGAGAGAGAGAGGGAGGGAGGGAGGGAGAGAGAAAGAGAGAGAGAGAGAGAGAGAGAGAGAGGGAGGGAGGGAGAGAGAAAGAGAGAGAGAGAGAGAGAGAGAGGGAGGGAGGGAGGGAGGGAGAGAGAGAGAGAGAGATGAGAGAGAGAGGGAGGGAGGGAGAGAGAGAGAGAGAGAGAGAGAGAGAGAGAGTTCTAATTCAAGAGCTTTCACAGATACAAATCATTCTTATTGGTTCCTCCTATAGACCCTTCAATAGATGAGAGATTATCCTTATCTAAATACTATAAGAGTTACGTTAGGTCTTTATGATACCACAATGAGTTAAAATAAATAATTGGATCACAATCCAATACAGAGTTGTTTGCATTGAAATCCATAGAAAAAAAATGTTTCAGCTTAAGCATCTCATTTTATTTGAGCTTATTCAGTGGACAGTGATTAAATTGATCTTTTTAAAACTTAAAACTATAGTTAAGAAACAGTAGGTAGGTGAAATCAATAGTAGATAATGTATTAACTTTCACCTGATTAGGAAACGTAAAGAAAATTGAATTAGATTAGCAGAACCAAAACCTCAGTTTTCTACGTAACATACATTCATAATCTACATCGAGGTCCCCAACTTGTGGGCCGTGTCCTATTTGCAACCAGTCCGTGTGAGTTAAATGAGTGGTGGGAGAAGACGCCTGTCCCTCACACAACACCATTCCCTCTTCTCTTCCTTCCCACTCCCGGAAAGGTTGGAGAAATGCTGATCTACATTACTCATTACATTGCAAAGATGTACATGGGGATTTTTCAGGGTTGTAATATAGCTTGAAATCCTCTGACATCGCTTTTCAATTCATGGCCATGTTTTTTAAACTGTTTGATTCAAATACAGAAAGTCCTCACTTAAAAAAAAACATTCGAAATTATTGCAGATCTCGGTTTAAAGTATCAAAAGATACTTACAACCCAGTTCTCCGGAGTTCTGATGATAACACATGTAGAGACATACATCCCAGGATCCCCTGACCGATTTGGGGCACTTGGCAACTGAATAGAATAGAAGAGACTTCTTTATTGGCCAAGTGTCATTGGACACACAAGGAATTTGTCTTGGTGCATAGGCTCTCAGTGTACATAAAAGAAAAAGATATATTTGTCAAGAATCATGTGGTACAACACTTAATGATTGTCATAGGGGTCAAATAAGCAATGAAGAAACAATATTAATAAAAATCGTAGGATACAAGAAACAAGTTACAGTCATACAGTCCTAAGTGGGAGGAAATGGGTGATAAGAATGATGACAAAAAACTAGTAGAAATGGAAGTGCAGACTTAGTAAAAGTTTGACAATGTTGAGGGAATTATTTGTTTAGTAGAGTGATGGCGTTTGGGAAAAAACTGTTCTTGTGTCTAGTTGTCTTGGTATGCAATGCTCTGTAGCGACGTTTTGAGGGTAGGAGTTGAAACAGTTTGTGTCCAGGATGCGAGGGGGTCAGCAAATATTTTCACAGCCTTCTTTTTGACTCATGCAGTATACAGGTCCTCAATGGAAGGCAGGTTGGCAGCAATTGGTTTTTCTGCAGTTCTGATTATCCTCTGAAGTCTGTGTCGGTCCTGTTGGGTTGCAGATCAGACAGTTATAGAGGTGCAGATGACAGACTCAATGATTCCTCTGTAGAACTATATCAGCAGCTCCTTGGGCAGTTTGAGCTTCCTGAGTTGGTGCAGAAAGAACATTCTATGTTGTGCTTTTTTGATGATTTTTTGATGTTAGGTGACCATTTTCGATCTTGAGATATGATAGAACCTAGAAATTGGAAGTTCTCTACTGTTGATATTGCGTTGGTTTGCCCATTTATAGCCCATTGCAGTATTCCGTTATTATATCACAAGATTCACAATCAGGTTTCTAGCCAAAAAAAACCCTCTACCCCTAAGAATGCATTTATTTGTTTAACAACCATTTTATGCCTGAAGCATCATGCTTAATGACAGCTGCAAAAAATTTGGAAAATCTGATCTGTCGCATAGATGCCTTGAATAATGACCCTTATGGTTTACAACCAAAATTCCAGGTTCCATTATGGCCATAAATTGAGGACCACTGGTACACCTTTTCTCCGTCCTGAATAATGTTATTACCCTTCCGAAAAAGGAGAGGGTCAAACTAAAAACCCCAGACTCTGTTGTTTTACACATGTGGGCTCTTTACAAAATGGATTCTTCACTTGCAAGCAAGCAATTAAAAATTACTCCGTGGCCCCCTTAAGATAGTTCTGAAACCACTGCTGTAAAGAAATGCACCTGTATTGTCAATAGTTTCCTTAAAACCCCAAATGCTTAAGAATGAATAATAATGCTCTATTTTCCAGCAACCACCCTGGTGTTATATGATTAATTGTTCCAACAATCATTTGTGTTCATTTTCTATTCAATCTTTGATCAGTGAAATTATTTAATGCAATAAAATTAAATTGAATCTTTTTGTGCATGTAAACAAACTGTATGTAAGTTGAGAACATGTTACCTCTCCAGAGAATGAAGTTGCATCGTGTATACATCAGCCATCCGGTATTCAAGGAAGGTAGAACTAAAGCTTACATTGTATATTACACATAAGAGCTAGTGCTCATTATCATAACCATATGTATGAAAATGATAAATGGTTGTGTTACACATACCATAATGAAAATTCACCAATGCCTATGCCAATCTGGCCATTTAAACCATGTGTCCAAAGGAGTCAAGACAGTCGTTGTGATCAGATCCCTTGCACATGTTCAACATAACATACCCATACAAAAAGGTGGGACTTCAATTTTGATGTAATGAGTGTCATCTTGCCTGCATCCGTGCATATTTGCACACATACACATGCAACGCACACCACACCACAGATGCTGCTGTATTTTCATAAAGTGGACCTACCAAAATTGTTACCGTCTTCATGATGGCAATAATGTACATTTTGGATAATAATACCTATAGCTTGATGAAGATATGTACTATCAAAGGACAATATTTGTAGCTCAGGGTTGAAATGAGAGGTCCTTAGTGCTTTCTGAACTTGCATATTTTCTTGCCGACATTTTATCACCCTAACAAGGTAACCAGTCTACAAATTCAAGGTAGGCATCCAAGCAGCATAATGAAAGGCAGACCTAATTTAGAGCAGTGTTTCCCAACCTTGGCAACTTGAAGATAACTGGACTTCAACTCCCAGAATTCCCCAGCGAGCGAATGCTGGCTGGGGAATTCTGGGAATTGAAGTTCAGACCTCTTCAAATTGCCAAGACTGGGAAACACTGATTTAGAGTAGCCAGACTACCCATACTAGCAGGAATGAATAAAATAACCTAAAAATCAAATGGCCATTAGTTGTCAGTTGTACTTAAAAGAACTGAACATGTAACCATTATATGTGGAAGAAGGCATAGATTGGGGGAGGGGAACTATTTATTTATTTATTTATTTATTCATTCATTCATTCATTCATTCATTCATTCATTCATTCATTTACCAAAATGTGTACAAGGTAATAGGTAGGGTATTAACATAAACAAAAGTGAAGTAGGTATAGGTAAATTTGGACAATAGGACAGGAACGGTAGGCACAATGGTGCCCTTATGCATGCCCCTTACAGACCTCTTAGGAATGGGGTGAGGTCAATTGTAGATAATCTAAGGTTAAAGTTTTTGGGGTTTGGGGAAGAAACTACAGAGTCAGGTAGTGCATTCCAGGCATTGATCACTCTGTTGCTGAAGTCGTATTTCCTGCAGTTGAGTTTCGAGTTTACATTGAGTTTGAATCTGTTTTGTGCACGTGTGTTGTTGCGGTTGAAGCTAAAGTATTCATTGACCAGTAGGACATTGTGGTAGATGATTTTATGAACTACATTTAGATCAGATTGAAGGAAATGCAGCTCTAGGTTTTCTAAGCCCAAAATTTCAAGTCTGGAGGAATAACGTATTCTGCTGCGAGCGGAGAAGTGGAGGACTCTTCTTGTGAAATATTTCTGGACTCTCTCAATTGTATTAATGTCCGATATGCAGTGCGGGTTCCAGACAGGCGAGCTGTATACAAGGATTGGTCTAGCAAATGTTTTGTATGCTCTGGTTAGCCGTTTAATATTGCCAGAGAAGAAGCTACGCAAGATTAGGTTAACAACTCTTAGTGCCTTTTTGACAATGTTGTTACAATGGGCTCTGGCACTTAGATCATTAGATATGAGTACTCCAAAGTATTATAATAATAATAATAATAATAATAATAATAATAATAATAATAATAATAATAATAATAAACCACCTTTATTTATAATACCCTTTTATCAAAGGTCAGAAGAGCATGTTAGCAATAGCACTTTTTTTTAACAGAGCCAGCATATTGCCCCCACAATCCAGGTCTTCATTTTACCCACCTCAAAAGGATGGAAGGCTGAGTGAGGGTCATCTACAAAGTTATCCTCCACATTTGTATTTTCTGTTCTGATTCTTTTTGGCAATGTGTAAGACAGAACATTTATTGGTTGAGATATGAAGTTGCCAGTTATTTTTGGTTGTGTTAAATAGTTTAACATAGTCAGCAAAGAGAACACAGTTACTTATATGATCACAAAGGTCGTTTATGTAAAGAATGAATACTTTTGGTCCTAGAACGCTGCCTTGAGGGATACACCTGTTGACAGGTGCAGGATTTGATAGGGCACTCTCTATTTCAACCATTTGTTGTCTGTTTGATGAGAATGCAGTTATCCAATCATAAAGGGGACCAGAGATGCCATAAGATTTTAGTTTCCAAGTAGTTTGTCATGTACCAAGGGATTGGGCGGCATAGAAGTCAAATAAATAAATAAATAAATAAATGAATGAATGAATGAATGAATGAATGAATACATACATACATACATACATACATACATACATACATACATACACATACACAAACAAACAAACAAACACCTTTACAAAAGGCTGTTGAGGTACAGTCTCCCTCATAGCAAGCAAGGCAGAACCTTCAAACTTCAACAAAGCCCAATTTGAGAACATCCTCAAAAATAAATGGCACAGGAGAGACTTGCAGATCGGGGTAGAAGTGAAAACTTCTGCTGCTTATCAACTCATCTGATTGTTCTCAGAGATGGACAAGAGACAAATCTGCATTCTTGAAAGTGTGTGATATCAGTGAAGAGGACTCTTCAAATAGCCCTTGTAATTGGGATTTTGAAGATTCAATGCTGTACGTTAAACTAGTAACACTGAGTGCAACTGAGGGGCCTACAAAAAATGATTGTCTGCCTATTGTCAATTTTGGGGTACTTGTATTTTAGAATAACTAAAACACCCAAGCTTAAAATGCAAATGATCCTAAAATCCACAGCAAGTGGCAAAATGACTGAGGGCCAGACTATCTATGGGACCGTCTCCGACCTCATATCTTATTATGGCCAATAAGGGCCCACAGAGTCGGCCTTCTCCAGATCCCGTCCGCCAAGCAATGTCAGTTGGCAGGACCTCGGGGAAGAGCCTTCTATGTGGCGGCTCCAACTCTATGGAATCAACTGCCCCCAGAGATTTGTACTATCTCCTCCCTACTGGTCTTCCAGAAAGCCATTAAGACCTGGTTTTTCCGGCAGGCCTGGAATTAGATTGACTGCTGTGTGTGTGTGGTTCTTTTTAGGATATTATTTTATTATATTGATTGATTGATTGATTGATTGATTGATTTTGTTCAATACACAATGAGGGTTTTAGTGGGCATACACATGGTAAAAAAATAATGAAGGTTATAGAGGATATACTTATAATAAAATATATCTAAGAAAGAAGAGAAGAGAAGATACAGGAATAAAACATATGAATGAAAGAATAGAAGAAGAGATATAGGAATAGAAGAAAGGTATAGGAGATATAGGAGAGCAATAGGACAGGGGACGGAAGGCACTCTAGTGCACTTGTACTCGCCCCTTACTGACCTCTTAGGAATCTCGATAGGTCAACCGTGGATAATCTAAGGGTAAAGTGTTGGGGGTTTGGGGATGACACTATGGAGTCCGGTAACGAGCTACTGATTTTATTGTGTATTTTGATTGTATTTTAGTACTGCTATATTTATTCCACTTGTTAGCAGCTCTGAGTCCACTTTGAATTAAGCAGCATAACAACAACAACAATAATAATAATTTGTTTGTTTGTTTGTTTGTTTGTTTGTTTGTTCGATTTTTATGCCGCCCTTCTCCTTACACTCAGGGCGGCTTACAACATGTTAGCAATAGCACTTTTTTAACAGAGCCAGCCTATTGCCCCCACAATCCAGGTCCTCATTTTACCCACCTCGGAAGGATGGAGGGCTGAGTCAACCTTGAGCCGGTGATGACATTTGAACCACTGACCTTCAGATCTACAAGTCAGCTTCAGTGGCCTGCAGTACAGCACTCTACTTGCTGCGCCACCCCAGCTCATAATTACTTACTTACTTACTTACTTACTTACTTACTTACTTACTTACTTACTTACTTACTTACTTAAATTTCTATGCCGCCCCTCTCCGCAGACTTGGATGATGATGAGGAGGAGGAAGAGGAGGAGGAGGAAGAGGAAGAGGAAGAGGAGGAAGAGGAGGAGGAGGAAGAGGAAGAGGAGGAAGAGGAGGAGGAGGAGGAGAGCCAATTTACAAGAAGCTTAATATGTAAAATAATTCCAGTGTTACTGATCTCAATACAGTTTCTCTCGATTGACATTTCTTACTTGATATCCAGTCCAGGAAGGCACGAAGCAAAAGCACATGCACACCAAATCTTCTCGCAGCCCTGCAAGATCAGCAATAACTCTCCCCTGCCCTTGAGATGAAAACCTTAGGGGAATTCCCAGATCTGACCATTTGCTTTTAAACAACAAAAAGCGTCAGAGTTAAGATGGGGCAGAGGAAATGTAGGAGTGAAGGGAACAGGCTAATGCACTGCTCTATCAGATTAGGCCATCAAAAAAAATCAAGCTGCTTCCATCACTGTCCAAGGAGAGACCCTTGCTTGTTGGTTAATGCGATCGCAGCCATGCCATTGGCACTCCTGGGAGAGATGGCCACTGTGCCTGCGATGTACAGCAGGCCGGGAGTTCAAAATCCTATTAGGCAGGAACTAACAGTAGCAAAAAGAAAGCAGGTATCCCCTAGTGGGGATTTAAAGATGTTTAGACCTAATTGGATTTTCCAAGCAGATGTCATTATTGTTAAACAGTTGCCCACTTGATATGTTCAAGTTGTTGGCTGTAATTGCTAAAATTAGCAGGTCTGCGCTGAGCAAAGGTCAGTTGGTTAATACTGTGATTTTGTTTTTTTATGAAGTAATTCCAAATGCTTTTAAGTATTTTTGTTCTGCTTTGGGTTGTTGGGTAGGGGGGTTTTTTTGCAGGCCAAGTGCTCCATAAAGTACTATCAGACAGTTAATGAAATCATGTCTGAGCAAACTACTAACAGGAGGAGGGGGGGGTTGGATAAATGCATTTGAGCTGAACCAGCTTTGTGTGTTCATTATGGAAACAAGCCACTGCATTCTGAACTGAAGCACAGTGGGTTTTTTTCCCTTCAAGACAGGATGGCCCTGTCATTTGGAGAGGGAAGGGCTGTGCTGGCCCGAAGCCTCCAATTTAGGATATTGTGAACAGGCAGAGATTTTCAAAATGTACTTTTAATCCTGAAAACATGGGCTTGTTGGAGTTTCCCCCTGCCTGGGGAAGTCAAACTGCAAAGTGAAGTAGAGGGAAATTGGCAACAGGTGAGAATCATACGGAAAGTTTGAACTATAGGGGTAGTGATTTCTGACAGTCTCAAAATGCATGAACAGTGCAATCAGGCGGTAGGGAAAGCAAGTAGGATGCTTGGCTGCATAGCTAGAGATATAACAAGCAGGAAGAGGGAGACTGTGATCCCTCTGTACAGAGCACTGGTGAGACCACATTTGGAATACTGTGTCCAGTTTTGGAGACCTCACCTACAAAAAGATATTGACCAAATTGAACGGGTCCAAAGACAGGCTACAAAAATCGTGGGAGGTCTTAAGCATAAAACGTATCAGGAAAGACTTAATGAACTCAATCTGTATAGTCTGGAGGACAGAAGGAAAAGAGGGGACATGATCAAAACATTTAAATATGTTAAAGGGTTAAATAAGGTTCAGGAGGGAAGTGTTTTAATAGGAAAGTGAACACAAGAACAAGAGGGCACAATCTGAGGTTGGGAAAAGATTATTATTATTATTATTATTATTATTATTATTATTATTATTATTATTTATGTTTGGTATATATGTGCTGTTTGGTTTTTAATCATGATAGGGTTTTTAGTTTTTTTTTATATTAGATTTGTGCCTGTATAATACTGTTTTTATCGTGTTGTGAGCCGCCCCAAGTCTTCGGAGAGGGGCAGCATACAAATCTAATAAATTATTATTATTATTATTATTATTATTATTATTATTATTATTATTATTTAGATTTGTATGCCGCCGCTCTCCGAAGACTTGGGGCAGCTCACAGCAACAACAAACAATGTATAACAAATCCAATAATTAAAAATATGGCTAACAATCCCAATCATTAAAAAAACAGACAATACTACTCAATCATAACCATACATAAATCTTACTAGCCAAAGGGATACATCAGTTACCCCAAGCTTGGCAACATAGATGAGTTTTCAAAGTCTTGCAGAAGGTAAGGAGAGTTGGGGCAATTCGAATCTCCGGGGGGAGTTGATTCCAGAGGACCGGGGCCGCCACAGAGAAGGCTCTTCCCCTGGGTCCCACCAGACAACATTATTTAGTCGACGGGACCGGGAGACGGCCGACTCTGTGGGACCTAATTGGCCGCGGGGATTTGTGCGGCAGGTGGTGGTCCCATAGGTATTCTGGTCCGATGCCATGTAATAGTGATAGTAGATGAGCGGGGTGTCCAGGTGCTTTGCTGAGGTTAGGATGGGCATGGGGATATGGGATTCCTCTTGGGATGGGACCACTTTTCAAGTCTGTGACAGCCCAGGGCAGGGGCGTTGGGAGTTTTTATGGTAATCCAAGAAACTCTGCTTGGCTTCCAAAGGCATGACTCTGCAGATAATTGGGTATGAGACTGATAAGCCTTTGTGTTGGCCAGATAATCTCTGTAAGCCTTGGAGCCCTCTGCTGCCACACCTAACTGCAGGGAGAAAGGAGCCAATCTACAACATGCAAACGAGAGGATTTTCCTGAGTCTATGTGACCCATGGTTCAACTGAGGCCTTGGCCACTGCTGGAATGAGCGAGTGGCAGCGGTCTTGAATTTGATTGCCCCTAGGTGGAATCTCTTACACATTCCAGAATACTCCAATTCTCAAAGGAAATTTGGAAGACGAAACAGAAGAAACGGCTAAAGTGCCATTGGCAGAAGAAACAAACAAAAAAACATAGGTAAGAGCGTTGCTTCAAGATTATCTTATGTTGATAAGAGTAGGAAAACATAATTATTTTTGCACTCTTATCACATCTGCCGATAGCTATCCAGTGGCAATGATTCAGTCTCTCCTGGGGAATGAAGAGACAAAAGAATATCTGCAGGGCTGCTGTAAATATTACTACAGGCACCTATCAGTTACATCACTCACATCTGCTCTTAGTAGGATATCAGCTTGTGTAAACCCTTTGGCGTTGACTGAGGCATAGTCAACGTTGAATACATGGGAAGAGTTTAAGCCTGTTGGTCTTAAGTAGAGTCCACTTGTATATCAGATCTATACCTGTTTCCTTCCATTGTCCCATGGTTGCTTGAGTTTCCCAGGAGAAGTTGTATGGTTGAATCCAATTGATGGTGAATGCATCTTTGAGGGACACCAAGTCCCCACCGACCAATTAAGAATGTTGTAGAAACAAGCTATTGTCAGCATAAAATAATAAATGACTTTAGGGTTCTCTGCTAAAATAACTAGTGCTATGCTGTCTCCCACAACTCTTCCCATTCTGATGGACCATGGCTTTCAGTTCTTCTATTTCATAACTGTATTACCAAGAACTGAGTGTGGACATTCCACATGCAAAATCTAAGCAGAGAGTTCTACCAGCCATTGTGGTGTAGCCGTTAAGTTCTTGGTCTTGGACTGCAAAGACCTAGCTTCAAACTCTGGAAGCTCAGTGGGTGATTTTGACCATTTACTTATTCCGACCTGTCTCGTGGGGCTAAGTTGTGGAAAAACTAGATGGAAGGAGATCTTGAATAACAAAGCAGGACATAAATCTAACAATAAATGCTGTGAATTAAAAGAAACAATGCTTTTAATGTTTTAATAGCACTGTGGTTTGGCTAACAGAATGCTAATTTAAATATAGACAATACTGTAAACCAATACTGTAAGATACAATGTACAGTAAATGTGGTAGGCTAAGGCTTAAAGATTCATATTTCCATCAAAGTAATATACTCACTGATATTAGCAATTCAATATGTTAGCCCAGCAAAGGATAGAATCATATAATCAGGAATTTTTAAAAATAAATACACACCTTTGGGAGAGAGTTACCTAAGCATAATTTAAAATATTGTTGTTTCATTTTATGTCTTGAACTGTTCTCAGTCCATATTTCAAGATTTATTAAACAAACTTCCATTGTTTCTTATCAAAGGGCATGCTAGTTGCTTCTACTGACTTTTCCAATTTATTTATTTTTGCTATTTTTATTATACATCTCAAATGATTCATTTGACATATATAACTTTTGTGTCAAATAGTTCTTTAAAAATAATATATACTTGGTCTTGAGAGCAGGTAAACAGTTTTGAAGAGTGTGTCTGTGTGTCTATATGTCTATGCCTATGTGCGTGTATGTGTGTGTGCATGCATTTGTGTGTTTTCATTATATTTAGAAATATATAATATCATTTCTATGTTCTAATCCAAAAGCAGACTTAAGGTTCCATAAAGAAGTTACCAGTAGTTTCATCTTTCATATTATTAATTTTATTTCTGCATGCTTGTAAAAGCATCAGAATGTATTTGTATCCAGATGAATTTCTATTACCGGTATTTTCATGACTGTTTTTAAAACTAGATATTTTTAATTTATTCAGAGCCACACTCTCTGTCCTGTAAACTTTTATTCAAAAATATTCTAATTAAACACCTGTCCAAATTAGATACCCCCCCCCCCAAGCAATTGACTTTAAAAGATAATATCCTAAACAGTAAAATCATACACCCTATACTGAGGTTACTTTAGTACATTTTAGGGAATCATCAAAATAAATCACACCTTGACCACCAGAGTTATTCCAAGTAATTCAGAAGTCATTACCACATAGGTCTTGAACTCAGTGAACGAGTTTATTAGTTGGTTTCCACTTTTACGGAACAAGAGTCCTTTTAAGATTGTACAAGCAGCTGACTATTGCTTTTTTGGACAGACATGTGGAGAATTTTTAGCATTTCAACTGTTCTCTTCCATTTACTCTTATGGACTTCAGTTGACCATCCTCCTCAATTTCAACTCTTTCTTGCCCGTTCTCAACAATTTTTCGAGTGGTGATTCTCCGTCCATTGACGACTTCAGTAGAAGTCGCTACAGATCTGAAATTCTGTGCCCCAGTGCTATCATCGCCAAAGGACCTGCAAGAGAACATAGTGTGCACGCCGGGCCCAAGGGAATTGAATGCAAAATTGGAAAGGGCACCTAGTCCAGAAAAGAGGCCGAAAGGACTCTGTAGCCCATTCCGGTTTTCCTCCCCATGATTATCCTCGTCAAACTCGTTGTCCCAGGAGTCATGTGCGAAGATGTCCATTCCTCCAAAAAACTCGCGGAAGATCTCCTCAGGGCTGCGGAAGACAAAGTCAAAATCAAAGGGGCTGTGGGAGTACGTTCCAGAAGCTCCTCTCCCTCTGAACCTAGGCTCTTTGACAGGTCGGTCATAGAGAGAACGTTTCTGGGGATCTGACAGAACTTCATAGGCCTCAGCTACAGCTTTGAATTTCTTCTCTGCATCCTCCTTGTTATAAGGGTTCTTGTCTGGATGCCACTTTAATGCCAGCTTGCGATAGGCCCTTTTAATGTCTTCTTGCGAGGCATTTTGGTTCAGACCTAGGACTTCGTAATAATTAACCATCCCAAAGAAAAAGGTAGCTGGATTTGGAGACTACTTGGCTGGTTTTCCCAGGGGACACAAGGTCCTGTACAGTATGGATCCAGGGGATCCAGTAGTTTTGGTTGTGGCACTGATATCCTCACAGCCCAATGGTAATGGTTTTGGCGCCAAAGGGAAAGAGAAAGGCTGCTTGCTCATATTGTTTGATTTCAAGACATTTGCTGTTGAGAAGCATTGTGACATCAGAAGCTTCTCAGCCAATCAATGGGCAGAGGCTTTCAATTCCTTTGAGGCAGACAGCAGTCCTATTGTTTGGCTCTGCTATGCAAATTGGCTCTCTTGATAGATCACATTTCACATCTATGATGCAACTCGTGGATTGGAAACTTTTTTGCTAGATTGGAAAGGTTTTTTTACTCGTTTGTAGCCAGGATTCTTCAATTTAGGGTCAATGTATTCCACAACACACCTGTTCAGGTGATCTTGTGCTTTTGATTGGGCAGTTATTCCATAAGCCAAAAGAGTGGGGAAGGGTGTATCCTATACTCAGGTTCCCTGGCGCCTGTATTTTTCTGTCCCTGGAGCATCCAAGGGTCACATCACTGAACTTTGACAACAAATCTGAACATCAACAGAATACATTTTCATCCATTTTAAGTGGAAAAGAAAAGAAGTATGATGACTTAAAAACCCTTTGTAGGTACAGGACATTTCAAAGGCTGAAATGACCACCTCAAAAATATTTTTAAAAACCTAACGCTATAAATTCAACCCTGCCCACATTCCATTCCCAAGTCCCCCCATTCAGCTTCTGATAAACAGAAAGCCCACCAATCCCTGGATTCCTGCTTCTTGATTCAATTCAATTCAATTTATTAGATTTGTATGCCGCCCCTCTCCGAAGACTCGGGGCTGCTCACAACAATAATAAAAACAATATAAGAGTAAACAAATCTAATATTAGATATATAAGAAAAGATATATATATAAAATGACTAGTGTGGGTCTGATTTTTACCATTGATATTGATGGACAGAAAATGGCATACAGTGCAGCATAGCCCCATCAGATACAGTGCGTAGGCAGCGCTTGAACATGCCAAATAGGCCTCTTTGATAGTACACCAACCCTACCCTGATTTTTCAATTTGCTATAAACCTTGTGTGTAAAATTCCTTTTTGGGACATAGCTAGCTGGATCTAAAATGGTTTGTATCTCTTTCCAGGAACTGATGAATGCTCATTTATTTGTTTTGTTTTTTTTGTCAAAACATGTACAAGATAGCAGGCATTGGTACATACAGAAAAAACAATTCCTATCAACCTGCCTTCCATTGAGGACCTGTATACTGCATGAGTTAAAAAGAGGGCCATGAACATATTTACTGACCCCTCACATCCTGGACATAAATTGTTTCAACTACTACCCTTAAAACAACACTATAGAGCACTGCACACCAAGACAACTAGACACAAGAACAGTTTTTTTTCCTGAATACCATCACTCTGCTAAACAAATAATTCCCTCACCACTGCCAAACTATCAACTATCAAACTATTCACTAAGTCTGCATTACTATTACTATTAGTTTACTCATCATTCCTATTACCCATTACCCACTTATGACTATATGACTATAACTTATTGCCAGGGCCGCCATCAGGAATTTTGGGGCCCCATACAGCCTAAGTGTCTGGGGGCCCCCTCTCTTCTTCCTTCCTTCCTTCCTTCCTTCCCTTTTTCTTTCTTTTTTCTCTTTGGTTTTTTTCCCTTCCTTCCTTCCTTCCTTCCTCTTTCTTTCTTTCTTCTTTTTCTTTCTTTCCTTTTTTCTCTTCTTTTTCTTTTCCCTCCCTCCTTCCTTCCTTCCCTTTTAAATTTTCAAACTGTCTTCTTCATATTCCTGGCTGAGGAATTCTGAAAGCTGCAGTCAACTGTCTTCAGCCATTGTCCATCCCTGTGCTAGGGACCCCTCCCTCCACCCCCTGAAGAGGCCGGGGGCTTCTTTCCAAAGCCAGTGGCAGTGATGCCAGAACCCCCTTCCCTGGGGATGGGAGCGGGGGGGGGCTCCACTTGTCTCCCTCGACAAGACCTTCCGCAACACATCAGCCCTGCTGGGCAGGCCTCTTAGCCCCACCAAAGAAATGGGGGTTAAGGAAGACCCCCACCCCCCACCTTGCCCCAAACACTGACACTCTGCATAACCCATGCGGGGGCTTTGGCTTCCCCTCTGCAGAACAGAAGCTGGGGACCTCTCCCTCCACATACACCGGATCCCTATGGCCCATCTGAGGGCTGGCAAAATAGGTGTGCCCCCCCCACCTGCTTTTCTATCTATCTCTCTCTCTTTCTCTCCCTCTCTTTCTCTTTTTGTCTCTCTTTCTCTCTCTACTTTTCTTTCTTTTTCTCTTTTTCTCTCCCTTTCTCTCTCTTTTTCTCTTTCTCTCTCCCTTTCTCTCTCTTTCTCTTTATATCTCTTTCTCTCTTTTTTCTCTCTCCCAACCTCTCTCTTTCTCTTTCTATCTCTTTCTCTCCCTCCCTCTCTCTTTCACTTTCTCTACCTCTTTCTCTCCCTCTCTCCCTTTCTCTCTTTCTTTCTCTTTCTCTCCCTCCCCCTCTCTCTTTCTCTTCCTCTTTTTATCTCTCTTTCTCTCTTTTTTCTCTTTTTTCTCCCTTTCTCTCTCTCTTTCTCTCCCCCTTTCTTTGTCTCTTTCTATCTCTTTCTCTCCCTCCCTCTCTCTTTCTCTTTTTATCTCTCTCTTTCTCTTTCTCTCTCTCTCTTTCTCCCCCCTCCCTCTGAAGTGGGGAGGGCCGGGTTGGCACCAAGGGAGCTCGAGATGGGGTGTAAAAGCAAACTACTCTGCCGGCCCGGGCCCACATCGGAAGGAAGGAAGGAAGGAATGGTAAAAGGGGCGATCAAGAGAGGAATGGGTGAATGAATGGACGGAGGGTGGGAAGGAAGGAAGGAAAGAGGGAAGGGACAGGAACAGAGGAAGGGTGCAAAGGAAGCAAGGAAAGGTGTGAAAGGGGAGAGTAAGAGAAGAAGGAGTGAAAGAAGGGAATGAGGGAGGAAAGAAGGGAGGAAGGAGAAGGAAAGCAAGAAATGGAGGGAGGGAGGGAAGGAAAGAAAGAAAGAAAGAAAGAAAGAAAGGGGGAAGGGACAGGAACAGAGGAAGGAAGGAAGGAAACTTATGAAAGGGGAGAGTAAGAGAGGAATGAGTGAAGGGAGGGAGGGAGGGAAGAAGGTGGGAAGGAGAAAGAAAAGAAGAAATAGAGGAAGGGAAGGTAAAAGAGAGAAACAAAAAGAGCAAGAAAGAAAGAGAGAAAGAAAGAAAGAATGAAAGAGAAATAAAAATAGAGAGGGGGAATGGAAGAAATGGAAGGAGGGAAGGAAGGAGAGAAAGCAAGAGAAAGAAAGAAAGCAAGAGAAAGAAAAAAGAATGAAAGAGCAAGAGAGCAATAGAGAAAGAGAAAGAGAGAGAGAAAGAAAGAAAGAAAGGCAACTTCAAAGAAAGGCTCACTGAGCATCTCTCACTCTCTCTCTCTTTCTATCCCACTTTCTTTCTCTCTCTTCCTTTCTATCTCTCCTCTTCCTTTCTCTCTCCTCTCTCTCTCCCTCTCTTTCTACCCTCCTTTCTCTTCCTTCCTTCTCTCCCTCCCTCCCCTCCCTCCCTCCTTCCTTCCTCTCCATTTCTCTTTCCCTCCCTCTCTTTCCCTTTTCTTTCTTTTGGTCCACTTCTCTCTCTCTCCGCTTCTCCACTTGCCTCCCCCTCGCGCCTCGCCCTTCCCACCCGGCCACCCGCGCACGCTTACCAGCAGCAGGAATTCGAGTAAGCCCAAAAGAAGCCATTGGCTCCAGGCGGCGTTCATGGCCCCCCCGAACCCCCGGCCCAGCACTTCCAGAAGCCGAAAGGCGCGGCTCTCTTGCCCTTGCAATCCTTGGGGGGACACAAGGCCGGCGGAGAAGCCGGCCGGGCTCAGCCCTCTCCCGGCTTCCCCAGTTCCGCTTCCCCAGCAGCGCGGCTTGGCTTCCAGAGGGCTGAGCCAACCCCGCGGTCTTTCCTCCTTCCGCGGCTACCATCGGGGCTCCCTGCCTGTCTGCCGGCCTCCCTGCCTTCTTTCCTCGTGGGGGTGGGAAGAAGGTGCGGGCCGCAGAGGCAGAGTTTGTCTCAATCGGAGTTGGGGAGTTTTTGGCGGGCACCGGGCCCGCCCCCCCCCCCATTTTCCAATTTGGCCGGGGCCCGGGACGCCACTCCCAGTAGTACCCGTCTATCGGCGGCCCTGCTTATTGCTTGTATCCAGTGAAGGGCTACCAAATTTTTTACTACCACACTATGGACATGGATTATGCTGGATGCCCTGCATTTTCTTTCAACATCTTTCAGTGCAAATTGGGTGCTCTGGGGTGAAGCTCCATTTTCGCTACCCCACTGCGTTCCCCCCATCCAGGCAGCAGCCCACCCTTGCTTGTATCCTTATGATTTATTTTAATATTTATTGTTTCCTGATTGCTTATTTGTACCCTATGACAATCATTAAGTGTTGTACCTCATGATTCTTGACAAAGGTATCTTTTCTTTTAGGTACACTGAGAGCATATGCACCAAAGACAAATTCCTTGTGTGTCCAATCACACTTGGCCAATAAAGAATTCTGTTCTGTTCTGTTCTTCTTCTGTTCTGTTCTAAATTTGGACAATTGGCAGGGACGGTAGTCACAATGGTGCACTTTATGCATGCCCCTTACAGACCTCTTAGGAATGGGGTGAGGTCGACTGTAGACAATCTAAGGCAGTGGTTCCAAACCCTTTTTTTTGGCCATGCCCCACCTAAGCATCTCTAAAATCCTGAGCCTTCCCCCCTCGTGATATATAATTCTTACTCTTCAAAAAGTGAACTCCTACTCATGTAGAGAAAGCCTAAAAGGTCATTAACTTGGTTTAAACAAGGTTCCAATTTCATAGAAACATAGAAGACTAACGGCAGAAAAAGACCTCATGGTCCATCTAGTCTGCCCTTATACTATTTCCTGTATTTTATCTTACAATGGATATATGTTTATCCCAGGCATGTTTAAATTCAGTTACTGTGGATTTACCAACCACGTCTGCTGGAATTTTGTTCCAAGGATCTACTATTCTTTCAGTGAAATAATATTTTCTCATGTTGCTTTTGATCTTTCCCCAACCTAACTTCAGATTGTGTCCCCTTGTTCTTGTGTTCACTTTCCTATTAAAAACACTTCCCTCCTGAACCTTATTTAACCCTTTAACATATTTAAATGTTTCGATCATGTCCCCTCCCTTTCCCTTCTGTCCTCCAGACTATACAGATTGACTTCATTACGTCTTTCCTGATACGTTTTATGCTTAAGACCTTCCACCATTCTTGTAGCCCATCTTTGGACCTGTTCAATTTTGTCAATATCTTTTTGTAGGTGAGGTCTCCAGAATTGAACACAGTATTCCAAATGTGGTCTCGCCAGCGCTCTATATAAGGGGATCACAATCTCCCTCTTCCTGCTTGTTATACCTCTAACTATGCAGATATTTCCTCCATTAAAAATCAAATTGCTCCCCTGTAGGGCATGGGCCCCACGTTGGGACCCACTGATCTAAGGTTAAAGTTTTGGGGGGGTTGGGGAAGAAACCACCGAGTCAGGTAGTGCATTCCAGGCATGTAGATTTCTAAGAGTCTACAGGAGTCATCATGAATTCTCAGCGGTTTCATTGCTTTAAGTTTGACTTGTGTAACTAGAGGGAGGAGAGGGAAGGAGAGAGATCATGAACTGAGATGTGTAAGCAAACTGGAGGGGAAGAAGGAATATGAGAAGAATTCAAGGGTGGCACCAGAGTGCTGTCCACATGAAATAACTACCCAGAGGGAAACTAGCAAGGCAGTCAGTCCCTAGAAACCGAGGCTTTGAAATGAGAAATGTTTTTCGTATCTTAAATCTCAAGTACAAACAATAAAAACCAGCCCAGGCTGTGTTCTTTGAAGAGAAAGTACGAGTGACCTGAGCAGTGGTTATCAGCAGCGTCATTAAGATAAACCCTTAACATGATTTAAAGCATCCGAAAGTGAAGGCAGCACTTTCAGATACTAACAAAATGGCCTGACATTGGGGATGAAAATCAATAGTAATCAGATGTCACTGAAAATACTCAAAAGTGTCCCCTGACTGATGGAGGTGAGATTAGTGTAAATATTTGTATTCTAATCAGTAGCACGTGAGGGTTGGAGGCAGCCTCTCTGTCTATTTAATTAATGGAGTGGCTTTTAAAAAGGATCCTAATCATATGTGATTGTATCTGCTTATCAACATTTTTGCTAATTAGATGATATGGAGGCAGTCGTTCTACTAATTCCCTCATCTGAAGAGCATATCCTGCACAGATAAACTGCAGTCTCTTTTTTAATAAGAAACAATCGTGAGGCAGACTAACCTTAATGGTGATTATTTTCCTTGGAGCTTTCAATCCACCTCCATCTCTCCCCTTACTTAGCTTGTTCTTCCAGAATGTCAGACAAAGTTCCCTTCTTCTGCCATTGCCTTAAGTGGGGTAGTAGTGTCCTTCATCATGGCAAGGAGTCTTCAAACGTGGCAACTTTTTATGGACTTCAACTCCCAGAATTCTAAGCAGTTAGAATTCTACAAATCTTAAAATTGCCAGGTTTTGTGATCCCTAACCTGGAATTTCTCCAAAGACTTTTTCATTCTTTGATATTATAGCCAACTCCAATGACTACATAGAAACATAGAAGATTGACGGCAGAAAAAGACCTCATGGTTGATCTAGTCTGCCCTTATACTATTTCCTGTATTTTATCTTAGGATGGATATATGTTTATCCCAGACATGTTTGAATTCAGTTACTGTGGATTTACCAACCACATCTACTGGAGGTTTGTCTCAAGCCTCTACTACTCTTTCAGTAAAATGATATTTTCTCACGTTGCTTCTGATCTTTCCCCCAACTAACCTCAGATTGTGCCCCCTTGTTCTTGTGTTCACTTTCCTATTAAAAACACTTCCCTCCTGAACCTTATTTAACCCTTTAACATATTTAAATGTTTCGATCATGTCGTGCCCCCACTTTCTCTTTTGTCCTCCAAACTATACAGATTGAGTTCATTAAGTCTTTCTTATGTTTTGATACTGGAGTTTTTTTAAAAAAAATTGAGGTTGATAAACCAATAAATGTGCCCACTTCCACATTTTAACTAGAAAAAGCAACATTAAAACATACATCTCTTTATATACACAATTGATGCCTAGGTGGTCCTTTTGAATAATGGATATGTAGCATTATTCTCAATGCTGATTTAAATAATATGATTTCTGATACAAGGTGTTTGTATGTATGGCATATATGTGTTTTAGACTGAAAATATCTGGCTTATAGTATTTATAGTATAAACCATATAAAGTTCTCTGAATGGTTTCCAACCAAATTTTTAAAACTACTTTCTGTGGAATGTTAGCATTTTTCATACAATTTACAGATATCCAATATGCTGATCCAAAAGACCAAAAGAAGATTTTCAAGATTGTCCAGTTCATTTTGCATACATAAAGACAAGATATTGGCAAGCCTTTCTTTAAATGTTGTTTCGAAACAGCTGAGGCTTGAGGAGGAAGATCATTAGAGGACTTTTGGATGAAAACTCATAGCATGAATTTTTGACTGAAAGCTCATTGAAGACTATACAGTCTTTAAAGTGTCCTCCGTGAAAATGGATTTTTAGCATATGCTACATCAAGACCAATGATCACGTAGGTTGTTGCTAAGATGATTTTTGGGGGGGGGGAATTCACTCCACAAACTGATGAAATATGCTATCATATGCAAGCTTAAACATCCCATTAAGATGTTTGAATGATGTACTACATTAAACATAAGGGAAAATAAAACATGTTTTGAAAACTCTCTTAGATGATTTATTGTGGTATTTTTCTTGTTTTAAAGAAACAACCTTAGGCATATTGTATATGCAATTGTGTAGGGATGTAGGTGTGTTGGAACAGGTCAATTAATGCTGTTTTACAATTCCATGAGACCATGGGAAAGTAGGAACAGTTTTTCACATCTAGTTCCACCTCATAAAGGATGCGTTCACATTGACACACTTTATTACCAGTCCTAAGGTAAATCTCTTATCTTTAAGAAGGTGGATATGCATGTATATTTGAAAGAAAAATTACCTGTTCTGCCAGGTCTTTAAATAAATCTATGTCTTGTGGTTTTCCTTAAAGATGCCCAGAAGCTAGAGCCATCATACTGATGGAGTTAAACATTCTCACAGTCCTATTTCTCCAGCAGAAATAGCACTTGTCTCCTAAGTTACTATTCATCCATACTGTAGTAGAAGCAAAGCAAAAGGATATTACCTCTGAAGCTGAGGGAACTCTGGCAGGAGGAAGACTCCTGCATGGAAACTTGTTGGTTTCTCCTGGTCCCTGATCTGTTCCGTTGCAAGCCAGGTCTCTTCCTTGCCCCCCCCCCAAAATATATATATATATTTGCCGAGAGGCAAATAAGGAGCTGTGATGTTCCTTCAATACACCATGGTGATTCGACACAAAAATATGTAACCTTTCCCTGGAACAGAGCTGAAAGGATTGGATACTGTAGCCTAGAGGATAATTCTCTGCCTTACAAGGCAAAGGTTGCAGGTTCAAGTCCCAGTGGGTATGGCTAGCTGATGAGGCCAAAATAAGGCCGAAATAGATCTATCCTAGTCTCCCTTAATTTTCAAATTCCAATTAACAAAGCCAAAAGAACAGGAAATCATCATGCAGAATGTGTGTGTGTGTGTGTGTGTGTGTAGATTGTTCTGAGTTTGGGTTTTGCCCCATGTAATATTTTGAGTGTCTATGCAATGTTTCGGTGAAATCACATTCACCATCATCAGACTGAAGTTGTTAGCTTTGTGCTGCTGTAAATATAGTTTGTTTGCAACTGCCATTTGTTCCTTATAAATAGTAGTGGGGGTGGAGATTTGGTTTGAATGTAGCAAATAGATTGGGTGGCCCTGTTTTAATGATTTGATTGGTTGCTGGAATCACATTTAGTTAAAGGATTGATATGGTGATGATTGTGATATGTTTTTTTGTTTAGGGCTGGTTTCCAAATTTCTGGTAGGCGGGACATATATATGGAGAAGAACTGCTGCTACTGCATTTTATTTGATAAACTACTTTACACTGTCCTGTGAATATCTTTCCAGGTTGTGAATTTCTTCTGAATTTGTGTGTGTGTGTGTGTGTGTGTGTGTGTGTGTGAGTGAGTGAGTGTCTGTGTGTTTTAAAGTAAATTATTAGAAAGATGGTGATGATGCTAGTCTTTTAAACTGAGAAGAGGGAACAGACTGATGTGTTCACGATTGGTCTATTAATCCCACAACAAGGCCTGGATTCTTTTATCTAAAACAACATGCGCTTAAGACATCTGCTCTAAGTACTTTGCCTATCCAAACAAACAAGCATCACACTTCATTCTGCCAGTCAAACTGTCATCAGATTTCCCCCCCTCCCCTTACCACATGCCTCCCCAATGATTCCTTCTCAAGAGGTTATGGCGCAGGAATTCCTGACTGGTTTTGTAAATTTGTTGTCTGATTTTGCTTGATCTCAAAGCTGGTAAACATTTTGGGATCTAGACTTGCTGTTAGTTTATCTTCTTTTGCTGATAATGCATTCAATATTTATTTGGGGATAGGTGTTTTTCATGTATTTTTAGCCTATCATTTTCTACCGATATCCCTGATTTTATCTTAACAATAAAAATCCTCACTGTCAAGCAACCCATCGTTCATTTGGCATAAAGCTACTCTACCATGAAAACTGCTCATCTCAAATAGTACTTCTGCTGCCTTTGATTCTAGTCACTTAAATTTTCTAAGGAAATAGAAACAAAACCAGAACCTAAAATATTGTATAAATTTTGAGGCTATCCCTGGAAAGGTCTGTCATTTAGGACCAACCAAAGTTTCAAATACATTTCAGAAACAAACTAGTTCAGTTGCTATAAACACAGATGATGCTGTGAGATTACAAAAATATAGAGTTAGTTCTGGGAGGATATAAAGATCACATGTAGATGTGCCCATTGAACTGAAAGTGGCTTGAAATAAATAAAATGTCTTCTTTTTGTCTGGGGAAAATAAAATAATTCAGCAGGATTTTGTTTTGTTTTGTTTTGTTTCCAAAAACTGCAAAGACAATAGATGCGGAACACCTGGAAAAATAAAGCAGCTTTTATGTATTTTTAAGTGCAGAAAATACAGGAACATATGAATTCAATGTTTCCTATCCACTACAACCACCGTTTAATTCCTACATATTGAGATGCACCCATCCCATTTGTTTTTAAACTTATGTAAACTTTTTAAAATCATTTAAAAAACTAAACATGTGATATAAAACAAATCACTGGTCTATACTGTTGTATTTATTCCTAAGATTGTTTCTTAGTCCTTTTGCTGAAAAAGAGAATAATTATTGTACTCAAAATATACTAAGACCTTAATTTCCCTATTGGATTAATACATTTTCTCAGTGAAGGGCTACCAAAATTTTTACTACCACACTGTGGATGTCACTTATGCACTTTCTTTCAACATCTTTCAGTGCAAATTGGGTGCTCTGAGGCATTTGTCTTTTGTGCATATGCTCTCAGTGTACATAAAAGATTCATTTTTCAAGCATCATGAGGTACAACACTTAATGATTGTCATAGGGTATAAATAAGCAAACAGGAAGCAATCAATATTAATATAAAGCGTAAGGATAGAAACAACAAGTTACAATGATACAGTCATAAGTGGGAAGAGATGGGTGATAGAAATAATGAAAAGACTAATAGTAATAGTAATGCAGACTTAGTGAATAGTTTGACAGTGTTGAGGGAATTATTTGTTTAGCAGAGTGATGGCATTTGGGGAAAAGCTGTTCTTGTATCTAGTTGTTCTGGTATGTAGTGCTCTATAGCAGTGTTTCCCAACCTTTTTTGAGCCGCGGCACATTATTCATATTTTCAAAATCCTGGGGAACACTGAACGGGGGTGCAGGGTGTGTGTGCAGGGGGGGGGGGCTAAAGAAAAGTTTGGACAAAAAAAATATCTCTTCCTCCATTTCACTCTATTTCTCCCTCCCTCTTTCTCTCTCTTCCTTCCTTCCCTTCTTTCTCTCTCTCCATCCCTCTTTCTTTCTTTCTTCCTCTCTTTTTTGCTTTCTCTCTCCCTCCTTCCCTCCCTCTATGTCTTTCTCTGTCCCTTGCTATCTCTCTTTCATTCTCTCTCTTTCTCTCTCTTTCTCTGTCTCTCTTGCTATGTCTATTTCTTTCTCTCTCTCTCTTTCTCTGTCTCTCTCTCTATCTCTCTTGCTATCTCTTTCTTTCTCTCTCTCTCTTTCTCTGTCTCTCTTGCTATCTCTTTCTTTCTCTTTCTCTCTGTCTCTCTTTCTCTCTCTTGCTATCTCTCTTTCTCTCTCTTTCTCTGTCTCCCTTGCTATCTCTCTTTCTTTCTCGCCCTCTATCTCTTTCTCTCTCTTTCTCTGTCTCTCTCTGTCTCTCTTGCTATCTCTTTCTCTCTGTCTCTTGCTATCTCTTTCTCTCTCTCTCTCTTGCTATCTCTTTCTTTCTTTTTCTCTCTCTCTCTTGCTATGTCTCTCTTTCTCTCTCTCTCTGTCTCTCTCTCTCGGGCGGGGGCGCGCGGGGGGGGGCTAAAGAAAAGTTTGGACAAAAAAAATATCTCTTCCTCCATTTCACTCTATTTCTCCCTCCCTCTTTCCTCCCTCCCTCTTTCCTTTCTATCTCTCCCTCCCTCTTTCCTCCCTCCCTCCCTCTTTCCTATCTATCTCTTTTCTTTCTATCTCTCCCTCCCTCCCTCTTTCCTCCCTCCCTCTTTCCTTTCTATCTCTCCCTCCCTCTTTCCTCCCTCCCTCCCTCTTTCCTATCTATCTCTTTTCTTTCTATCTCTCCCTCCCTCCCTCTTTCCTCCCTCCCTCTTTCCTTTCTATCTCTCCCTCCCTCTTTCCTTTCTATCTTTCTCTCCGTCCCTCAGCGGCGGCAAAGAAGAAGGAAGGCAGGCTGCAGAGGGCACTGAGGACAAGAGCGCTCGCTCGCTCCCTTGCCCTCTGACTTCCCTCCCTCACTGCTAAAGGGACGAGCGCGGGCACGAGTGCGCGCACGGGCCCGCTGCAAGAAGAGGGTTTTGCTTTTTTTTCCTTCCCCCACCTCACGGGAGAGAGAGAGAGAGAGAAAGAGCAGCGCCCTGTCGGTTCCGAGCGCAGCCAGGGAAAGCGGCCTTAAGCCGAGTGCGAACTGTGGGATGCGGCAAAGGACTCCTTGCCAACCAAAAAAGGGGTGGGGGTGGCGAAGGCAAAGCCTGGGAGGCGGGGAAGGGAAGAGTGGGAGACCCCCAGACAGAACGGCTGAGGGGAAGGAAAGACGGAAGGAGGGAGGGATTGAGAAGCGAAGTCAGGGAGGGCTGAGAGAAAAGGGGAGCGGTGCGCGCGCGAGAGGGGCGGGGCGGGCATTCCCGAAACAGATGGAGAAAACCCTCTCTCGCAGCGAAAGCGCTCCCAGCCAGGGGGCTGCGAGAGAGGGCTTTCTCCGTCTGTTTCGGGAAACCCCAGCCGGCCCTGCCCCTCTCGCAGCCCCCTGGCTGGGAGCGCTTTCGTCCCGAGGAGCTTCGCGGCACACCTGACTGTGTCTCGCGGCACACTAGTGTGCCGTGGCACACCGGTTGGGAAACGCTGCTCTATAGTATTGTTTTGAGGATAGGAGTTGAAGCAGTTTGTGTTCTTTACCGGGGGGGGGGGGGGGTCTGTAAATATTTTCCCAGCCTTCTTTTTGACTCGTGCAGTATACAGGTCCTTAATGGAAGGCAGGTTGGCAGTAATTGTTTTTTCTGCAGTTCTGATTATCCTCTGAAGTCTGTGTCTGTCTTGTTGGGTGGCAGAACCAAACCAGACAGTTACAAAGGTGCGGATGACAGTCTCAATGATTCCTCTGTAGAACTGTATCAGCAGCTCCTCGGGCCGTTTTAGCTTCCTGAGTTGGTGCAGAAAGAACATTCCATGTTGTGCTTTTTTGATAATGGTTTTGATGTTAGGTGACCATTTTAGGTCTTGAGATATGATAGAACCTAGAAATTTGAGTGTATAAGTTTATAAGTCTAAATGCTATTGCTTTTGCTATATGGCAATTCTTCAATATCTGAAGATACAATATGTTTCCTGCAATTTTGTCTATTTTATGCCTCCAACTGTTCCCATTGTATTTTTCCAGACAATCACCTGCCCCTAATCATCTTAGTTGCTTTTCTCCATATTTATTTATTTGATTTTAAAAAAAATTCTACCATTATTATTTTTTATGAATACCTCAAGTTGGCGAATTCACCAATATTCTTCCTAAAATGCTGTCTGACCAGCAGATAACAGAGAGAGATGCTAACATATCTTGTTCTTAATGCTACAATTGGGATGATACATTTACATTTGGCAGGTACATGTCACTTTGGAATTATATTGATTTGTGAACCACTACATTTTCCCCATGTACTGTACCGTAACACAGGTCTCCCATCTTATATTCATAATGTTATCTTTTTTAAAACCCTAATGTAGAATTTTGTATTTGTCCTTTCTGAAATTGCTCCTGCTTTTTTCTCCCTAGTGTTCCAGTTGAATCTTGATAGTCCATTAAAGTTTTTGCTAACCTTCCAATTTCTTTTGTCATCTGCAAATTTGATAATCATATTTAACTCATCAGTCAAAGCAATTTATAAATATATTAAAATACCACAGGACATAGAACAAAGGCCTGCAATATGCTTCAATACATCCTTCCAGCTTCTATGGAGTCATTGATCTACACCATTTAATGGTAGCATATTGTCGTCCTCTCTACAAGAATCTTCTGAAAGCATTTGTTACATGCTTTCCTAAACGTCCATCACATCCCCTTGTCAGTTAAACAGGTCACTCTATCAAATTGAAGTCAGATTGGTTTGACATGATTTATTCCTTATTAACCAATGCTGGTTTCTGCCAAGCAGTGCATTCTTTCCTAAATGCTCACAAACTGACAGGTTAATAATTTGTTCCACAGTAGGACATTTCTATATATTCCATCCATGCCGGAAGTTCTGAACAAATGGAATATACAGTATATGATGAACGGAGGACTCATCCTATCATTTTTTTAAAAAAAACAACCCAGAAACCTCCAGACGGCAAGGAAGTTACAAGTTTGGTTTGAAACTAGCCTTATGCCTCTCTTATGTGTTGTGATTGGCTCTGGCCCAGCTCCTGCCCCAAGGAATGTGAAGGTGGATGCAAGGGAAACTTCAACATGTCATAGGCCTGTGTTATTGCCGACAGAGTCAGTTCAGAGTTTAGTTTCCTTGGACGAAGAAGAAGGTGGAAGTGACTTGGAAGAGGGGGGCTTGTCACACAGCCCAGGCAGTCAATCTCCATTATCTTCCATTGATTCGGATGAAGACGTCTTGGACCCACGCAAGCACAGAATTATGCGTAAAAGAGACCAAGTAAGGACATATTACAGGAGATAAGAGAGGCCACCTGTGTTTGGGTGGGGCTCCAGTAATTAGGGCTGCTGCGGGTTTGGCCGTTGTGGAAGAGTATCTGATCGCAGTTGTTCAGAAATCCTGTGTTGCTGTTTTCTGGACTTTGTTGATTTTTCACGCCTTTGAAACCACAGCAGAGCAACGTGTGTGTGTGTGTGTCTCACTTCATTGGAAGAAGAAGGGGTGTGAAGTTTCTTCACAGCTGCTAGCTAAGTACTTAATGACTGCTTAAGGGAAATTGTACAGACTACCCGGTTGTTTTGGGATGAGTGCTCTTTGCAATACAAAAAGAGTGCTTAGTTTATTTTGAATTTTGTGATAAAGAACATTGTTTTGAATTTTCAAACGTGTGTGTGTCTGAAATTTGTACCCTTGAATTTTCGGGAGGTTCCTACCAGAGATTCCGGCAGAACACTTATGAATAACCCAGTTTTAAAAAACTTCAAAATCTCTAGTTACTCTCCTAAGTCAAATAGAAACCATTTGCCTTCAATGAGTGCTTCATTAAAGACCATCAGAGCAAACTTTGGCAGATAATGAAAAGTTAAAGAGAGTCAGAATTAGTCTGTACTTGGATGAAAACCTATAAGGAAATCTTGGAGCTGTAGATCAGAATGGGAAGTTAAAATCTTTCAGCAACCAGGCAATGACAAACTGTTTCCATATTGTAGCTGAACAGAGTAAAAAACTTAGAGTATTCAGCAAGATCTAAGCTCAATATGAGGAAATGGTTATGCATGCTTTTCATTAAAGATTCTGTCATTTCAATTCTTTCAAGCAAGCATTCATTACAGATTGGGAAATAAAATTCTAAATTAATTGTTCTCACTATTCCAAAAGGCAACATTTAGATGCTTATTTCATATGGAGCCCAAATATCTACTGTAAGTCCAAACCTTTCAGTCTGCGGGCCACAATGGACATTTTGCAAACGTTCAAGGGTTAGGGGAAAATTTTTATAAATGAGTGAATAAAATGTAATTGAATGAATGTGCTTTAATAAATCAAATTCGATTCACTTTGCAATTTTAGATTCAATTGATTTCATATGACTTGTCACGTTAGCAAAGGTTGCCAATTTCCAAAGCCAGTCAGTGTTTGATAACAGTGATTCAGGCAGATTCCTCTCTGTAAGAAATGAGTTGATCGCCTTCTCAATTGAAATATCCATGATAGACCCTTTCCACAACTACTCTATCTAACTGCTGAATGAAATGGGATGGGATCAGTGATGGACTCCAAAAGTATGGTCAGGTACGCAGAACCAGTAGAAAAATTTTGAATTATTTTCTTTTTTTTCCCTTCTGGGCTCTGAGTATGTTTTTCCTCTTACAGTAAATGAGGTTGAATGTGTATAATTTTAGAGGAGCTATGTGTGTGTGTGTGTTTATATAGTAGATAATGTATATTTTTGTGTGCTTGTGTGTAATATGTATGTTACACCTACCTATAAAGCCCTACATGGCATCGGACCAGAATATCTCTGAGACCGCCTTCTGCCGCACAAATCCCAGCGACCGGTTAGGTCCCACAGAGTTCGCCTTCTCTGGGTCCCATCGACCAAACAATGTTGGCTGGTGGGACCCAGAGGAAGAGCCTTCTCTGTGGTTGCCCCAGCCCTCTGGAATCAACTCCCTCCAGAGATTCGAATAGCCCCCACCCTCCTCGCCTTCCGTAAAATGTTGAAGACCCACCTTTGTCGCCAGGCGTGGGGATAATTACCACCTTATCCCCCCTTTTAATTGTTTTCGGCCTCACTGTATGATGGATTAGGTTGAATGTGTATGATTGTATAGTTAGGGATTTTAATATGTATTAATGTTTTGAAACTGATTTAACTTTTACTATTAGATTTGTAATATATTGTATTACTATTATGTTATGAGCCACCCCGAGTCTTCGGAGAGGAGCGGCATACAAATGTAATAAACTATAAACTATAAACTATGTACACACATGGCATACATACACAGAATTAAATAGTATATTTTGGATGTTCAGTAATAGTAAATAGATAGGAAAATTGTATCTCTTTGAGGTGAGGAGAGACCAGGCACCATAACCCTAACCCTTGACGTGAGTGATGTCAAGTTGACCACCTTTAAGCCAGTCACATGACCTTTAAGCCACCCCTAGTCACATGATCACCAAGTCACACCCTCCTGGTCACATGGCTGGCAAGCCACACCCACAAAATAAGCCACACCCACAGTGTGGTAGTAAAAAAAATTGCAGTCCTTCACTGGATGGGATGGGATCGAGTGGAATAGAGTGCAGTGTGGCGTGATGTGATGTGGGTGGGGTCAGGTGGGATAGGATGGGACGGAATGGAATAAGATGGGATGGAAGGGAAGGGAACAAAATAAGACAAGACAAGACAAGGCAAGGCAAGACTTTATTGGTCAAATGTAATTTGGACACACAAAGAATTTGTCTAATAGAAGTCAACCTCAATTTAATTTAAATTTAAAGCCACCCGAGTCTACGGAGAGGGGCGGCATACAAATCTAATAAATAATAATAATAATAATAATAATAATAATAATAATAATAAATAATTTAATGCAGATTTTAAAAGGCAAGTTGCTTCCCTTTCTTTGACCAGCAACCCTCCAGCTGGCTTGCAATACCCACACATACCCATCAGACCAATCTGGGGAATCCCATTTCCTTTCCCAACAGTGGTGAATACAACCTTGCTTTCTTTCTGTGTGCTGTTTGGAAAGGATCAGAGCACAACACATGGGAGGAGCTGTTGGGCCAGAAGGAACCTTCTGGAAGGCCATATATAGTCTGCAGGCCGTAGTTTGGAGACCTCTGATCTAAGTCACTATTTCTACCAATCTACCATTCTCTTTAACAAAACAATACATTAGCAGTAATTTCAAATTTCCAAAGTAATTTCTCACTATCGCAAACTACCAAAGTTTTTGGCTTCAAAATATAAAAAGGTTGATACGATAGCTAGCACAATAAACTAGTACAGTTTTGAATGTTCATTGGTCTTAGGTCTATGTTCAAATTTTAACTTGCCATGACTTTAATCGGTGAAGCTTAGGCAGGTCATTATTTCTGAGACTTAGTTCCAGTTCAGTAAAAATAAAAATAAGAGTACTTTGCCAAGAGTGAAGATAAATAAGAGAAGGATTGGACTTTCCTTTGTGTGTTTAACAACAGTTGTCTGCGGAGAGGGGCGGCATACAAATCTAAATAATAATAATAATAATAATAATAATAATAATAATAATAATAATAATAATAAAGCTCCATAGAGCAACTATGCTTATACAGTCTAGCAAAATGGTACAATGCTTTAATCCATAATATACTTTCTTTAGTTTTGGCTGAGGTTTGGCTGGGAACCCCAACACTGGAGTTATTAAACCAGGTTTTACAGGATATTAATAATATTAAACTCATGGTCATTCCATGACCAGGTTCTTAAGTAGAAAACTTTGTAAGAAGAAGCAATTTTTCCCATAGGAATCTGTTCTGTCTGGGTTCCCCCAGACCTCAACACCAACTGGAAAAAACAGCCAGACACTCTGGTAAAAGCCAAAAGTATTTTATAACTGGAAAAAATAAGCACAGAGGAAAACCTGTTCTTCCGAACAGACAGGATATAATACGGTACAGCAGGGTCCTGATGTCCAGACAATACAGCAAGCTTCTTGCTGGCACACACCCCCAAGGTTTCAATAGTCAAAGGCACAAACCAGGATTCCAAGACGCCAAAGTTCACAGTCAGGTCCCACGACTCTCAAAGATAAAACTCCACAAGCCAGGAAGGGTGGGTCTGCCTTTTAGCCTTTCCCAAGAGCACCACACCCAAACCCAGCTGTTGCCACTTTAATGCTGAAAGTATTTAGCCAATTGATTCCGTCTCTGAGTAGCTCTTCGTTATCGCAGATCAATTATGGCTTGTGCACTTTCCTCTAAGGAATCCAGGCTGCTTGCTAGGGAGAGCTCCCCCTGGTGGGACTCTGGCTGTCCTCCCTCTTCTTCAGCCTGGGATTCCTCCTCCTCGTCTGTCTGCACCTCCTGTTCCTCAGCCTCTCCCTCTGAGCTGGAAACCGACAGAAGGTCAGCCGTTCCCGGAGGGGCCTCAGACGGAACCACAACAGGAATCTATGTAAATGCAAATAATGGGTGCGATTGGGGAAACCACAGGGAGGGTGGAGGCCCTGTTTCCTCCCGGAAGATTCCTAGAGAGGCTCCATGGAGGCTTCTCCCCACCTTTTCCGGCCCTGTTTCCTCCCAAGAGATTCCTAGAGAGGCCCCACATAGGCTTCTCCCCGCCTTTTCTGGCCCCGTTTACTCCCAGGAGATTCCTAGAGAGGCCCCACATAGGCTTCTCCCTATCTTTTCTGGTTACAGTTTTGGAGGCTCGGGTTTATAAGTGGAAAATGGTTCTTGAGAAGAGGCAAAAAAATCTTGAATATCCGGTCTTAACTAGAAAAGTTTGTAAGTAGAGGCGTTCTTAGGTAGAGGTACCACTGTATATCCACAACAAAACTTGTGCTATAATAAGGGGGGGAATACTAAATTCACACAGAAAAAAACCAAAATTGACAATGCTACCTCTAGCCGTGCTTCATGTTTGAGTTGTGAGCAACGTTATTCCTGAGTTATGAGCACACTCATATACACGGCTCTATAGCAGCATACCAGAAAGCACTCATATACTGTTTTTACTGTACAGTGTTCCCTCGATTTTCGCGGGGGATGCGTTCTGAGACCACCCGCAAAAGTCGAATTTCCGGGAAGTAGAGATGCAGAAGTAAATACACTATTTTTGGCTATGAACAGTATCACAAGCCTTCCCTTAACACTTTAAACCCCTAAATTACAATTTCCCATTCCCTTAGCAACCATTTAGATTATTGCTCACCATGTTTATTTATTAAAGTTTATTTAAAAAAATGTTTTTTAAAGGCAGACGAAAGTTTGGCAATGACATATGACGTCATTGGGGCAGGAAAAACCGTGGTATAGGGGGGGAAACCGCGAAGTATTTTTTAATTAATATTTTTGAAAAACCATGGTATAGACATTTCGCGAACTTTGAACCCGCGGAAATTGAGGGAACACTGTACATCAAATTGTGTCTAAAATATATACCTAGAATTTGCAATCAAAAACAAAAACACAAATCACCAGCATTAATAAATCAGTATTAAAACTGTGCATACTTTCTTTTCACATGTCTAATTCTTTCATTGTTCTTCACAGGAAATCCAGAAGCTTTAGAAAAGGATTAATTTTCCTTGACTAAATTGGGGCCTCAGAACAAATGAGTCACTTTTCATGCTTAATTTCTGAGAAACTATTTGAAACTCCGAAGTTTGACTTTTCTGCTCAAATGTTAGATGCCTGAAGGTTAGTTATAAATATTCCACCTTGATAAGAACACCTTCTGCACATGCTCTCACCTTTGTATTATCCCTGCCAGTATTGCAGTCTACTTTGAAAATAAATTCCATCCCACATTAAACCATCATTTTGCTATATGAAGATGAACTACGAGACTTGAACATATGCAAATTTAGAACAGAAGAATTTGATCGAGACCATCCTATCAGTTCTAGCATTCTTGCTCATGGACAATTCTCACACAGCACTTTGCATTAATGGGTGGATTTAAGGGTTAAGAAAAATATTTTAATGGGAAGGATAGATCAGTTTTCTTTGGACTGCCAGGGCAAATTATAAGCAATAGATAGTCAGCATTGAACCTCTAATAGCCGCTCCGAGACTTTGGAGAGGGGCAGCATACAAATCTAATAAATAGTTAGATAGATAGATAGATAGATAGATAGATAGATAGATAGATAGATAGATAGATAGACAGACAGACAGACAGACAGACAGACAGACAGACAGACAGACAGACAGACAGACAGACAGACAGACAGACAGACAGACAAATAAATAATGCATATTTGGGGCTGCTGTTCCCATAGCTCTTAAACCTAAGAAATGCAGACAGGGTTTTGGGTAAAGTATTCTTGCTATAGACAACACAGAATTACCAACAGCCATCTAATAAGCAGCAGATGGAGGAGGTTTCATAGTCACTCCTTTTTTTATATAGTGCATGTATTTTTTAAATAAAAAATATAGCAATTCTTCCTAAATGTGCATCCATATCTTACATCAACATTAAAAATCTAATGCCAAACAGTGCTTTCTTTTACAGTAATATTATTTCCTTTTATTTCATATATTATCTTTGATAGACATGATACTTTCCTGAGTAAGATAATGTTCACATAGCAGCTTTAATCTAATGAGTTCTCCCAGGAGTTTAACTTTATTACATGACATTTGAAACTTCCATAGCATAGAAAAGTCTGGAATATCATTTTTATTAAATAACAGATTCCCCCAGAGTTACTAGGATAGGCCTTACATATTCTTTCAAGGTCACATGGAAAATTCAGTTATCACACTTTGGCTTTCTTTTTAGCCTAGTAATCTAATTCAAATAATGTAAAAGGATGAAAGGATGAGAAAAATTCAGATTTGGGTTGTCTTCCAGCTTATGCCATTGTCCTATCTTCAACTTCAACTCTATTTCTATTTATCTATCTTTTCTATCTTACCTACCCTATCTATCTATCTATCTATCTATCTATCTATCTATCTATCTATCTATCTATCTACCTATCTACCTATCTACCTATCTACCTATCTACCTATCTATCTATCTATCTACCTATCTACCTATCTACCTATCTACATACCTATCTAACCTAACCTAACCTAACCTTATCTATCTATCTATCTATCTATCTATCTATCTATCTATCTATCTATCTATCTATCTATCTATCTATCTATCTATCTACATACCTACCTTACCTAACCTAACCTAACCTATCTACCTACCTACCTACCTACCTAACCTAACCTAACCTAACTATCTATCTATCTATCTATCTATCTATCTATCTATCTATCTATCTATCTACCTACCTACCTACCTACCTAACCTAACCTAACCTACCTACCTACCTAACCTAACCTAACCTAACCTAACTATCTATCTATCTACCTACCTACCTACCTACCTACCAACCAACCTAACCTAACCTAACCTAACCTAACCTAACCTAACCTAACCTATCTATCTATCTATCTATCTATCTATCTATCTACCTACCTACCTAACCTAACCTAACCTAACCTAACCTAACCTATCTATCTATCTATCTATCTATCTATCTATCTATCTACCTACCTACCTACCTACCTACCTAACCTAACCTTATCTATCTATATATCTATATATCTATCTATATATATCTATATATCTATATATCTACCTACCTACCTACCTAACCTCAACTATCTACCTATCTTTCTATCGTCATCATCATCTATCTATAAACTATCTATCTATCTATTTATCTATATATATATGTATCTATCAATCTATCGATCTATTGATCTATCATCATCATCATCTATCTATAATCTATCTATCTATCTATCTATCTTTCCTTCCATCCATCCATCCATCCATCCATCTATCTTTTTACCTACCAACCTACATATTTTTCTCTCTCTCTCCCCTATCTATCTATCTATCTATCTATCTATCTATCTATCTATCTATCATCTATCAAAATAATATACCTCCATTTATACCTCCATAAATGACTTTTTCTACTTTGGCTATCTGGGATTGTATGCTTTCCCCAATGAAATCTGAGTTCCTGGAAGCTGAATTTCCAGCCAGAGAATTATAGGCTGGACAATTGCAAGGTCATTTGCAACTGTCACAGCCCTTGAAGTTTATGGGGGCTTAAAATTAATTGCATTGACAGTTTTGAGGTCAGGGTCAAAGAAAATAGGCAGTTTTGTTGGAAGAAGGAGAAAAGTAGAATACCTTGATGGTGGGAGTAAATCATTGAAATGTTTTCACTTCCATATGGTAAAAGCAAAACAGAGATGTCAGTCTATTTTATGCAGAATAGATTTTATTAATGACTACTAAAGCTTTTTGAAGTTCAAAAATAGAATCTGACTGCCTTTTCAGTTGCTCTTTGCAAGGTCAATTTACAAAAGATTTACTGTATGGGTATCTCTCATTTTGGGACAGCAATGTACTATATGAATCCAAGGTATTTGTATCATTCAAGCTGATAGGTAAGAATGCACTTGATAAATGAAAACTTCATGCTACTTTGTCTTGATAGCATGCGCAGATTAACCTCTATAGAACATTTAATCATGTATTCTCGTGCCTGAAGAGTCAAAATTATGCCATCTATATGTAAATCAGTTCTAGGTGAAGACTTTATACTATATTGCTTTCTTGGCAGCAGTATGAAAGTAGTTTGCCATTATCTTCCACACAATGTTGTTGCTGCTGCTGTTGTTAGTTGCCTATGTAGCTTATAGCTGGGGTCGGTTCCTACTTACATCACTACTGGTTCGCTTCCTCCCATGCTGCATGGGTACACACACACACATGCACAGTGCAAAAAATCCAAAAACATTTCTTTTTTAAGAAGCTGAAAACAAGATGACGACTGCATGCAAAATGCTGGGGGAAAAAATTAAAAATCTACTAAAAAAATTTAAACAAAAAATCCAAACGAAAGATGGCGGTGCCCACAGACCACAACAGACCGAACCAGGTTGATGACATCATAGTGACATCACTAGCATGCCGTACTGGTTCAACACTCCTGCTTATAGCTCTGGAATTTTCCCAACAAAAGACCAATCCTGCTTATTAACATATATTTTTTACTTTTAACATCAAAGACATAATGTACATTGAAAACCTAGTGCTGCTATATTTAATGGATAGTCTACTCGGGCCTGCGTGAATTATTTGGAAATGTATTTCAAGGCCTTACATCATCCTGAAAGCTTTGTGTATACTATATCAGTGATGGCGAACCTATGGCACGGGTACCACAGGTGGCACGCGGAGTCACATCTGCTGGCACGCGAGCCGTTGCCCTAGCTCAGCTCCAACGTGCATGTGTGTGCCGACCAGCTGATTTTTATTTATTATTATTTATTTATTAATTAGATTTGTATGCCGCCCCTCTCCGTAGACTCGGGGTGGCTAACAACAGCAAAAAGACAATATGAACAAATCTAATATTAAAAGTAATGTAAAAAAAACCCCCAAATTAAGAAACCAATCATACATACAGACATACCATATAAGCCTAGGGGGAAGGGAATATCTCAATTCCCCCATGCCTGACGACAGATGTAGGTTTTAAGAAGCTTACGAAAGGCAAGGAGGGTGGGGGCAACTCTGATATCTGGAGGGAGTTGGTTCCAGAGGGTTGGGGCCACCACAGAGAAGGCTCTTCTCCTGGGTCCCGCCAAATGACATTGTTTAGTCGACGAGACCCGGAGAAGGCCAACTTTGTGGGACCTAACTGGTCGCTGGGATTCGTGTGGCAGAAGACAGTCCCGGAGATATTCTGGTCTGATGCCATGAAGGGCTTTATAGGTCATAACCAACACTTTGAATTGTGACCAGAAACCGATCGGCAACCAATGCAGATTGCGGAGTGTTGGTGTGTCATGGCATATTTAGGAAGGCCCATGATAGCTTTCGCAGCTGCATTCTGCACGATCTGAAGTTTCCGAACACTTTTCAAAGGTAGCCCTATGTAGACAGCGTTACAGTAGTCGAGCCTCGGGGTGATGAGGGCATGAGTGACTGTGAGCAGTGAGTCCCGGTCCAAGTAGGGCTCCCCCACAGGCTCTGGAAGGGCATTTTTGACTTCCAGACAGCCTCCAGGGGGGATGGGGAAGGGCATTTTTACCCTCCCCTGGCTCCAGGAAAGATTTGGAGCCTGGGGAGGGCAAGACACTAGCCTACTGGGCTCATCAGGAGTTGGGAAATAGGCCATTTCCGGCCTCCAGAGGGCCTCCAGAAGGGCGGGGAGAACTGTTTGTACTGTCGCCAGGCATTGAATTATGGGTGTGGGAACTCATGCATGCACGATAGCACACACCCATACTCTTTTGGCACCTGAGGAAAAGAAGGTTCGCCATCACTATACTATGTGAACATTCACAGAAAACACTTCTCCAGGACTGCCAGCAAAATACCAGTTTCAGAGCAGTATTTTACAAAATGTCCTACCAAAAAATTATGCGGCTCAAATATTCAGCATCATAATTTTTTTCATCTTACACTGTGTAGTAATTTCATCTATTTGCATGTCAGATATGCTGCTCTATGTGTTTGAGGCACACGTATGTGGGTGAATAAATTAAAATGTCCTGTAGTTCCGGATGGACGGATTATGAAAAGGAAAATGATTCCTTCGCAAGTTTCATCCTGTGCATTTGACAGGTTATTCTAACTATGATAAAAGGCTTCTGCAAGCTGTCTCTTCAATATTGTTAATCAAGTTATTATAAGTGTTTAAAAAGATTCGCTATGCATACCCCAAGGATAGTTCTGATCATTTTTGCTTTCTTATTTTTGTAATCATCTCGATCAGATTTCCCTCAGCTCGTGGCCCTCAGTGAGATTAAAAGATAGGAAAAAAAGAAAGGAAAAGCAGCAGGTTAATGGGCTATTTTGTGGATATATGCAATCTTGCACTTGCACATATATTTAGGTATTCTGAATGTGCCTACTTTGTGTGTGTTTAAGTAAGGAGGAATCAGAATACGCTGGTGCAGATATCTAAATCTCCCCATTCATCCATCCTGCCATCTTTATTTAAACAATGGTTTACCAAAGAATCTGATACGGCTTTTGAAGCCTCTTATTCCTTGAGTTATCAAATTGCAGCAGGCATTCCCATCTAATCAGGCCTCCAGGCCCCAGGATCCTAATCACTTCCCTCAAGGGACCTTCAAAGCCCTTTGCTGAAACATGGGCCTGTTTTCCCTTTCTGATGGGCAAGGGTGGAGCGCAAAGAGGCAGATTATTGTCTCCCAAGGTGCTGTTCTTCGTGGCAACTGATTCACATGAGAAGGTCAGTTCACACCTCAGAATAGAGACAGGAATGCTAGGCTGCGTGCTTAAACAATTTCATCTTGGAAGTAAAATAATGGATTCCACAGTTAGGCACCTTAGGGGAAAACCATCCAGGAAATAATAATAATAATAATAATTAATAATAATAATAATAATAATAATAATAATAATAACAACAACAATAATCAAGCAAAACTACTGTGGGTCTTCCGACTTCAGACTGACCAAATTCTGAAGCATAACACACCAGACATTGTGATCGTGGAGAAAAAGAAAGTATGGCTCATCGACATTGCAATCCCAGGAGCAGAATTGAGGAGAAGCAGCTAGATAAATTAGTGAAATAAGAAAATCTAAAAATCAAGCTGCAACGACTCTGGCATAAGCCAGTGAAAGTGGTCCCAGTGGTACTTGGCAAGGATCTCAGCGGACATTTGAAACCATTGGAATTGACAAAATCTCCATCTGTCAATTGCAAAAGGCTGCTTTACTGGGATCGGCAAACATAATTTGCCGCTACAGCACACAGTCCTAGGTGCTTGGGAAGCGCCTCACTGGTGATGAAATACGAAATCCAGCATAGTGATCTTGTTTGCTGTGTTGTACTGACATAATAATAATAATAATAATAATAATAATAATAATAATAATAATAATAATAATAATAATAAACAACAACAATAACAAAAGCAACAGTAATGATGATAATAAACCCTCAGAATTGACGAAATCTCCATCTGTCAACTGCAAAAGGCCACTTTACTGGGGTTGGCACACTGGTGATGAAATACGAAATCTAGCATAGTGATTTCATTTGCTATGTTGTATTGTTGTTGATGATGATGATGATGATGATGATGATGATGATGATGATGATGATAAGACTAACAACAACAACAGCAGCAGCAGCAATCCCCACCACCACCACCACAACAACCACAGAGTTGGAAGGGACCTTGGAGGTCTTCTAGTCCAAACCCCTGCTTGGGCAGGAGACCCTACTTCAAACAAATTTTTATCCAACATCTTCTTAGAAACTTCCAGTGTTGGAGCATTCACAACTTCTCTAGGCAAGCTGTTCCACTGATCAATTGTTCTGTCAGGAAATTTCTCCTTAGTGCTAAGCTGCTTCTCTCCTTGTTTAGTTTCCACCCATTGCTTCTTGTTCTACCCTCAAGTGCTTTGGAGAATAGTTTGACTCCCTCTTCTTTGTGGTAACCCATGAGATACTGGAACACTGCTATCATGTCTCCCCTGGTCCTTCTTTTCATTAAACTAGACACATGCAGTTCCTATAACCGTTCTTCATATGTTTCAGCCAGTGGTGGGTTCCTGCCAGTACAGCTAATTGTGCACAGCTCTGCGGCTCTGGTGCACAAGTGTAGGATCATGTTTAGGATACAAAGTCTCACATGGGGATGCATATAGGGAAGCAAAAAACCATGCTGAAACATGTGCCCCATGTAAGATTTTGCGTCCTGCACAAGTGCAGGAAGCAAAATTGTACTCGATCCTGCACTTGAATGCCAGAGCCGTGGAGCTGCGCACAATTAGCCATACCACTGGCTTTAGCCTCCCATCCCCTAATCATCTTTGTTGCTCTTCTCTGTACTTTTTCTAGAGTCTCAACATCCTTTTTACATCGTGGCGATCAAAACTGAATGCAGTATTCCAAGTGTGGCCTTACTGAGGCCTTATAAAATGGTATTAACACTTCACATGATCTTGAGTCCATCCCTCTGCAGGGATGGAATGCAGCCTAGAACTGTGTTGGCTTTTTTGGCAACGTGAGAAAATATTATTTTACTGAAAGAGTAGTAGATCCTTGGAACAAACTGCCAGCAGATGTGGTTGGTAAATCCACAGTAACTGAATTTAAACATGTCTGGGATAAAAATAGACCTATCCTAAGATAAAATACAGGAAATCGTATAAGGGCAGACTAGATGGACCATGAGATCTTTTTCTGCCATCAATATTCTATGTTTCTATGTTTCTAAGATGGAGGACAAGCATCATCAAAAATAGAATTTATAAGACTAAACAGTTGGGTCAAAGAGCAGTGTTTCTCAACCTTGCCAAATCTAAGATGTGCATACTTCAACTCCCAGAATTCCCAGCCAGACCTGCTGTCTGGGGAATTCTGGGAACTGAAGTCCACATATCATAGAGTTGTTAAGATTGATAAATTCTGCTCTAGACACATATTCATGCATATACAGACCAGAGCATGATTGTAAATCTATCTCCTTCCATGGCTGTAGAGCAGGGGCAGGTTCCTCTTACCTTCCTACCTGTGCACTGGGTTCACATTGTGATGCGTGCATTCCCTCACATGATTTTGTTTCCGCACATGAACAGAGGGATGATTTTCCTTCTGCGCATGCTCAGAGAGCAAAAAACACACTGAAAATTAGGGGAAACAGATTGCACTGCACACAGACAAGCAAAGACAGCACCCAAGCCGTCACGCGCAAATTGTGCAATCGGCAGACCACTACTGGAACAGCGTACTGGGTGCACTGGTAAGAACCCACCTCTGATGTACAGTACAGTATTCTCAAAAATTGATAGAAGCCTATCAAAAGTGAATGCTGTCCCTTAAATGCAAAGCAACCGCAAGAGAGAGGCTCAGAAAAAGGCTTACGACTGGGAAAAATAAGCATTTATTTTCTTGCCGCTACAGGCTTATTAGTGATGGCAGCAATTTCCTGCATTTCTAAAATGGGGTTAGTGCATAAAATGTACCATTTATAGGCTGGATGCCTCCCTTACCCAGAAACTGGAATCCTACTGTGTTTATTTTAAAGTCTCTCTATGTATGGACCCCCAATAACCAGGTGGTCACAACCACTCGTGGTTAAGGTATGCAGCAAGTATGAATACAGAATGGCCTCCATTTCTTTCAACTAGGAGTATTGCCAAAGACCCATTGGATCATCTGAGTTGTCCTTGTCCCATCATGTTAATGATTAAATAGGTCAACTTATTTTGTTTTAAACCAGCTGGAATATTTTCTGGGAACTTCTTCATAGTACAACGTGTGTCTGGGTGTTTCATGTTGCCATTTTGCCTTGCCATCTTTGTTTGTGGGATCATCTACCCTGTATGGTCCCATCCATACATTGTCTTTGTTTTTTGTCCTCCTTCCTCCAGTGACAGCCAATCATGTGGAAATAGAGTAGGTTGATTTTCAGTGAAAGGGAGGAAAGGTATGTTGCTGATGCCATCAGTTAAATAATTCCAACTGGGGAAGTCTACGAAGGAAGTTGCCTCTACTATTGCTCCTCCCCACCCATGGAACATTCTCCTGGCCTTCCGAAATATTATGAAAATATGGCTCTGCAGTCTTGTTTGGGGAATGCAGAGGATCACAGAGCCATGAGACGTTAGTATATGAAAGCTTTCCCTCTACCCCTCTAATTACCTAAATTTTTAACATGGTTTTCAATCATACTTGCCTCTTTTTAACTTTTATACAGTGTACCAGAGGTGTCAAACTCAAGACCCAGAGCCTGGGTTTGGCCCACAGAGTACTTAGATTTGGCCCATGGGGCTACCTGGAAACAGTGAAGGATTGGGCCACAGTGCTTCTGCCAGCAAAAATGGAGCTTGGGAATGCGTTTTCACTGGCAGAGCGCTCAGGCCACCACAGGCACCCTCAACACAAGTGACGTCGAGCTGACCATGGCCACCTGAGCCCTCTAAGGTCAAACACAACCCTGATGCAGCCCTCAATGAAATTGAGTTTGACACCCTTGAAGTATACTGTATTTATGTTTCAATATTTCATTGTATACCACCAGAGTCCCTTTGTCAGGAAGATGGCGGTTCCAAAATATGATTGATATAGAGGTGTTAGAGATAGAGATATAGAGGTAAAGGGAGAGGGAGAGAGAGAGAGTGACAAACAGACAGACAGTCAGAGATGATAGATGATAGATAGATAGATAGATAGATAGATAGATAGATAGATAGATAGATAGATAGATAGATAGATAGATTTAGATAGATAGATGGATGGATGGATGGATGGATGGATGGATGGATGGATGGATGGATGGATGGATGGATACTTGATATATAGACAGACACACAGACAATAATAGATGGACAGATGATAGACAGACAGACAGACAGACAGACAAACAAACAGATAGATATTCAATGAGAAGATGTTGCTTGCTTTGTAAACATTTTCAACAAAAAGTCTTTCTGTTCTGCAATAGCCATGGGCTATTGAATAAAAATATAGAAATAGAAATAGCAGTTAGACTTATATACCACTTCACAATACTTTACAGCCCTCTCTGAGCTTTTTACACAGTCAGCATATTGCCCCAAACAATCTGGGTCCTCATTTTATCAACCTCAGAATGATGTAAGGCTGAATCAACCTTGCGTTGTTAAGAATTGAACCCCTGGCAGTCAGCAGAATTAGCCTGCTATACTGCATTCTAACCACTGCACTACCACAGTGCTATCCATAGATAGATATATGATAGATAGATGATAGATAGATGATAGATAGATAGATAGATAGATAGATAGATATTATTATTATTTATTATTATTTATTCTTTGTCCAATATACAATACATATGAAAGGGAATAGACATTAAGTGATATATAAAAGATAGGAAGTGAAGAGGAAGAGAAGTAGGTGGGAAGGAAAGAATATATATGATAAAATGGAAAGGAAAGACAATTGGACAGGGGACGAAAGGCACATCAGTGCACTTATGTATGCCCCTTACTGGCCTCTTAGGAACCTGGAGAGGTCAATCGAGGAGAGTCTGAGGGAGAAATGTTGGGGGTTGGGGGTTGACACTATTGAGTCAGGTAATGAGTTCCATGCTTCGATGACTCGATTGTTAAAGTCATATTTTTTACAGTCAAGTTTGGAGCGATTAACATTGAGTTTGAAGCTGTTGCATGCTCTTGTGTTGTTGCGGTTGAATCTGAAGTAGTCGTTGACCGGAAGGACATTACAGCGAATGATTTTGTGGGCAATACTTAAATCTTGTTTTAGGCGCCGCAGTTCTAAGCTTTCAAGATCCAGGATAGTTAGTCTGTTTTCGTAGGGTATTCTGTTTCGGGTGGAGGAGTGGAGGGCTCTTCTGGTGAAGTATCTTTGGACGTTTTCGAGAGTGTTGATGTCTGAGATGTGGTGAGAGTTCCAGACAGATGAGCTATATTCGAGAATGGGCCTGGCATAGGTTTTGTAGGCTCTGGTCAGAAGTGTGAGATAGATAGATAGATAGATAGATAGATAGATAGATAGATAGATAGATAGATAGATAGATAGATAGATAATTAGATAGGTGATAGATAGATAGATAGATAGATAGATAATTAGATAGGTGATAGATAGATAGATAGATAGATAGATAGATAGGTAGGTAGGTAGGTAGGTAGGTAGGTAGGCAGGCAGGCAGGCAGGCAGGCAGGCAGGCAGGCAGGCAGGCAGGCAGGCAGGCAGGCAGGCAGGCAGGCAGGCAGGCAGATAGATGGGAAGGACAGAGAGATTTGAAATATGTGACCCTACTGGAAAGAAATAGTAGTTTTCTTTGAATCAGGCCTTGTTTCAGGTAAGGGCACTCCCACTCCAGCCAGTGGGGTATAAATAAATTACATGAAATGCCTTTGGAATCTGTTAATATTAAGCAACCGCATTATAAATGAACAGAGAACAGCCCACTCCTATCTTTGAGTTAAAAAAAAAATCCCCACAAAGGGAGACAAGCATTGCTGGGCATTATAATATCTGATTCACACTGTGTATCAATGACAAGGCAATAACCAGGATCCTTATCTAGTTCGAACGGGCAAAAGGACTTGGCACTGCCTGGTGCTGCATCTTTTCCTTTGCCGCCACCAACCCGATCAATTAAGGAAACACATTATTTCCCCCCTGCAGAACATTTCCTAAGAGGAAGGAGGGGAAAGCAACAGTGAAAACTGCAGCTTGTTTTCACAGGATTCCCGAGGGAAGTTCAGGAGCTTGGGAGCAACTGGGCAAATGGAGATTAACAATGTGGAAAAACCAAAGCTTTCTGACAAGAGGCGCAATCTATCTCCCAAGGGTTCTCAGAGTGGTGGGAAAACCTGGTGGCCTCAGAAGGTAGAGTAGCAGCTGACCCTGTCTGGCCCCCTCCCCACTCAGAGCAATTCTCCAAAGACACCTCTCCTCAAACCAATTGTCATTGGCTTTGTGCTGAAGAAAGCAGGGGTGTGTAATTGGCGGCCAGTTCACTGTGGTGCGTCTTATTTGCACAACTAATGAGCCTAGGCTAAAGATGAGACTTTGGGGAACGGTCTGTAATGATGTGAACACAGCACAACAAGTGTTAATGGAAGAGATTTGGGGCAAGCCCGTCAAGAGGAGATGGCCTTTCTTTCCTCGTTTATTTTCAAAAGGCTTGGTTCAGAGGGAAATAACTCTGGTGCACAAATGCAGGGTACACACACACACACACACACACACACACACACACACACACACTTAAAAACTACCAACACAGCTTTAAATAAGGAGTGATAAGTGAAATGTATGCTTTTTCTGTATGTGATTGTTGTGTTGTAGCTTTAGAAGCCAAACACAACACAATGGCACTACTATTAATCTTCCCATCACCTATCTCCTCCCACAAATGACTGTATGACTGTAACTTTGTTGCTTGTATCCTTAAAAATTATATTGACTGGTTCCTAATATGATTTGATGGGTTTTTTGTATCCGGACTATCATTAAGTGTTGTACCTCATGATTCTTGATGAACTTATTTTTCTTTTATGTACACTGAGAACATATGCACCAAGATGAATTCCTTGTGTATCCAATCACACTTAGCCAATAAAATTCTATTCTGTTCTGTTCTGTTCTATTCTATTTTTCTAGTCTATTCCATTTTCTATTCTAATCTAACAAAACTAAGAAGGATTTGGCAGCATTATTTGCATTGCCTGATACTTGAAGAAACATTCCTCATGCGTATCAGCAAATTGTTTTATATCTCAAGAATTGGACCATGACATGGTATTCGATCAGCACTTCTCTCACCTATAGTCTTCAACAAACCCTTTGTTTTTCCCTTAATTAGTACAGGTAGCCCTCCAGCGCTCCAGATACATTTGAGGTTACAATGGCACTGGGGGGGAGGGAATTGACTTATGACCCTTTTTCATACTTCCAACCCTTGCAGCAACAATCCCCATGATCATGTGACCCAAATCCAAATGCTTGGCAACTGGTTTGTATTTATGATGGTTGCAGTGCTCAAGGGTTCTGTGATCACCTTTGGAGATCTTCTGTCAAGCAAAGTTGATGGGGAAGCCAGATTCACTTAACAACCTGTGTTACTAACTTAACAACTGCAATCATTGATTTCACAACTGTGGCAAGGAAGGTTGTAAAATAGGGCAAATCTTTCTTGACAAATGCTTCACTTAGCAACATAAATTTTGGGCTCGGTTGTGGCTGTAAGGAAAGGACTACCTGTAGACAAAATCTCCCTCTTATATCCACACTCTGAGATACATGAAAACAATGGCAAACATGGTAAACATTCCTAATACTCCTGCCATCTTTCATGGCATAAGACCTACCTTTCTATCACTCCATAATTTACAGCAGTGTTTCCCAACCTTGGCAACTTGAAGTCCAAATATCTTCAAGTTGCCAAGGTTGGGAGACACTGATTTACAGAATGCATGAATCCTTCAAGACATTCAGTCAGAATTCAAATATCTTTAAAGATGCATTTCTGTTGCCACGATTTTAATTGACATTCACATCTATTACATCTTCCCATTTCCTCCTTTCTTCACAGACATATACCAGATAGGTTTAAATCATTTCATTCATTAAGTCTTGCTGTTTATTAGTTCTTCATCTTACTCGGCAAGTTGTGTTTTCCTAAATGCCATCACCTCTGTCAAGTTGCCCATAGGTATCATAATGACTTTAATCAATCAAGACTTTCATATCATGCCTTTAATAAAATAGAGAGGCTTTAGTGAAGGTCAACAGAACCTAAGCCATCATTTCCTGCTAACATTAAGCCAGAACTAATATCTTTTGGCCTGCTTTGGCCAGGATAGCACAAGTGCAACAAAACCCAGTTTTATTCTAAGCATTCCGGTGTTGTTCTTTACAAGCTGCCATTTTTAATCTAAAGCTACAGTATTTTACTTGTCATTTACAACATTCATTTGTCCACATCTCAGTAATTAGGAGCTATCTGCCGTGTCCTAACATGCATTCAGGATGAAGGCAGGATACAAATTGAAAGAATGAATACATACATACAAGGGTGAGCTACTGTCCGGATGGGGGGTGGAACACAGTGGGATAGCAAAAATGGAGCTTCACCCCAGAGCACCCAATTTGCATTGAAAGATGAAAGAAAATGCAGGGAATCTTGCATAAGCCACGCCCAGTGTGGTAGTAAAAATTTTGGTAGCCCTTCACTGCATACATATACAGTGGTCCCTTGACTTTCATGGGGAATATGTTCCAAGACCCCCCGCGAAAGTCAAATTTCCACAAAGTAGAGACTCTCCCTTCCTTCTTTCCTTCCTCCCCCTCCCTTCTCCATTCCCTCCCCCAGAACCCGCAGGGGCAATGGGGCGGCAAGCTGGGGGCTTTGCTGCACTCGCTGCCGGTGTCTCCCATGGCGGCGGCAGCAGCACCAGTGCTCAGGGTCAAGGCAGGGGAAGGGGAAGTTCAAGGGGCGAGCATAAGTGCACTAGTGTGCCTTCCGTCCCCTGTCCAATTGTCTCTCCTATATTTTATATATCTTTTCTCCCATTCATATATCCTTTCCTCTACTCTTCATTGATGTATTCTATTCTCATATCTCTTCTTCTATCCCTTCCCTGGTATTTACTACTACATGTTTTTATTCTCTTTAACTTTCAATTTGCATTGGACAAAATAAATGAATAAATAAGAGGGATCCAGGCCAGGACTCAAAGCCGGGATTCCAGGCTGGTCAGCTGGGAGGTCGGATGCTACCACTAAGGGAGACGGCTTGGGTGAGTGGGGGAAGAAGAGGCGGTGGTGGTGGGCGGCAGTAAGGCTCGGCTTTAAGTGGAGCATACCAATGGTCCGAGAATTAAAGGGGAGGGATCAGGAAGCCGGGGCAGAGGCGGAGCTTTTACTTAAAGAAGCAGAATGGCTGGGGTGGTGGGGGGAGGAGGAGAGTTAAAACGCACAGTGTTGTAAGTCAGGAGGCCGCGGGAACACATTCAAATATTTTTTAAAAAACAGAGTATTTTTTTATTAATAGTTTTTGAAAACATGTGGTATAGCCTTTCCACAAAAGTCAAGGGACCACTGTATATGTTTTAAAGAACTATATTGTGCAACACACCCTACGTCTGCTTGAAAAAAGATGAAGCATTACTTTTTAATGTCTCATAATGAATTCCTGTGACTAGAACACAGAATTTAGAATGTCCAAGCAGCAGCAAATAGTGGGGCGTGCTACCCTGGAGGGGGGCACACGTGACCCTGGGGAACAATCAATTCTCAGTCAATTCCCCCGGACAGGAAATGTTTTTTCCAGTTGCATGCTTCTGAGCCCGGAAGAGAAGACAGGGCAGGGCGGCTACATGGGTTCTTGTAGTTCTCGATGGGCAACATGGTAGCCATGAATGGTATGGCAAACTTGCTGCTGGACAAGGAGGAGCATCCTCTGCAGCTGGGCAAAAGCTTCAAGTGGCACCCTAAATTCCACACCATTTGCTGTGAGTGGATGGCAGAGGCAGCATATTATGGGTCAGGCTGGCGACTCCAAAACATCAGCTTGATTAAGCTGGCCTGGCCCCATGTCAAAAGAGGGCCCTAACTACTGTAGCCTATACCTGCCTAGCTGAAAACAGGCTCCACTGAGTTCAGTGTGACTTATTCCCAGTGTGACTTACTCCCAGTGTGACTTACTCAGGCTCCACTGAGTTCCATGTGACCTACTCCCAGGTAGGTGGGTAGAGCAGCCTTCCCCAGCCAATAGTTTGCTTGGAGCTTATAATAAGTAAAATAATAAATATTAATACTAAAATTCCATTGGGGCCCAGATCGGAGAGTTGGGGGGGCGGGCATAAAAAGTTTACTTCTTCCTAGGGGGCCGTAACAGAAAATAATTGAGAAGCACTGTGCTACATTGTTAGTTCAAAGCACCTCACCAAGCAGGGCAAAGCTCAGGGATTTTTTTGAGGGTGTTCTGCCTCAAACCTTGATTGAGGGTTCAACCTCCAGAGAAGAGGCATAAGTTCCTAGTTCTTTGGGAGGGAATAAAAAAAAAAAGACGTCTGTAACTATATATCAGAAGACACACCTCCTTTTTTAAAATGCTTTGTAAGCAATATACTTAAATGAAAGACAAAGCGTACATCACACGGCTACAGATACACTCTTTTCAAAGGCTCTGACTGATTATGTCTTCATTGTACACTTGGGAAAACACCTATTGTCGTCATCACCAGGTACCCACAGGTCACCTGTAGCTCCTTTCCCCAAACCATTTTGAAGGGAGTGTAAATGACGTGTAAAGAAGGAGAACTCCATGCTCTTTGATTTACTCATGGTGCAGCAGTCCAAATAGAAAAGGAATCTTGGGCTTCAAAATTAAGCTCTGTTCTAGGCAGCCAGGATCGCTTAGCCTGTCACAGCAGCGTTTTAGAATTTTGTCTAATGCCACCAGTCCAGAGTTCTAGAAACATAGAAGACTGACGGCAGAAAAAGACCACATGGTCCATCTAGCCTGCCCTTATACTATTTCCTGTATTTTATCTTACAATGGAAATATGTTTATCCCAGGCATGTTTAAATTCAGTTACTGTGGATTTACCAACCACGTCTGCTGGAAGTTTGTTCCAAGGATCTACTACTCTTTCAGTAAAATAATATTTCCTCATGTTGCTTTTGATCTTTCCCCCAACTAACTTCAGATTGTGTCCCCTTGTTCTTGTGTTCACTTTCCTATTAAAAACATTTCCCTCCTGAACCTCATTTAATCCTTTAACATATTTAAATATTTCAATCATGTCCCCCCTTTTCCTTCTCTCCTCCAGACTATACAGATTGAGTTCATTAAGTCTTTCCTGATACGTTTTATGCTTAAGACCTTCCACTATTCTTGTAGCCCGTCTTTGGACCCGTTCAATTTTGTCAATATCTTTTTGTAGGTGAGGTCTCCAGAACTGAACACACTATTCCAAATGTGGTCTCACCAGCACTCTATATAAGGGGATCACAATCTCCCTCTTCCTGCTTGTTATACTTCTAGCTATGCAGCCAAGCATCCTACTTGCTTTTCCTACCCCCCCCCCCCCGACCACACTGCTCACCCATTTTGAGACTGTCAGAAATCACTACCCCTAAATCCTTCTCTTCTGAAGTTTTTGCTAACACAGAACTGCCAATGCAATGCAAAGTTCTGACTGGCTTTTTCTTCTTTGCCTGTAAATCAGACCACCATGGAATAATCATAAGTTACATGAAATGAAGATGACAGGTTCAGCTAGCGGGCATCAATCTTCTGGTGCAACCGTCTACACCATCTCAGCCAATGTCAGATGTTAGCGATCACATATTTCCTATTGGAAATAGGACAGCCTGATGGTCAGTCTCCTGCATGACATTTTTTTTTTGGTCATTAATAAGCAAACCTAATGGGTGTGGAGATGTCTGAGCTGGCTGAATAAAACGTATCAACAATTGTTTCATTAAATGGCGCCATTCAAGCCGGTATCATTTGCTCAGATCTGTATTGAAATGCCCTTCTATTAATAAATAACTACAGCCTCTGCTCCCTAAACCCCCCCTCAACTCTGTCATTTATACTTAGTAACTGGGAATTTGAGTTTAGTTTTTATAGAAGTTCAAGCTAGATGTTATCTTTATTAAGGGTTCGTGTGTTCCCTAGCTCCTTTCCTCAAAGTATTTTGAAGGGGGTGTAAATAACATATAAAGGAGAAGAGGGAGAACCCGTGCTATTTTATTTACTCTTGATACAGACCCAAGTAGAAAAGGAGAAAGACCAGCAGCAAATACCTGACTGGCTTTGAGTGGTGAAAGCACCTGAAAAAATAATGCTGTAGATCAAGAACTGTACTGGAATGATCTGTCGTGGATTTCAACTCTGCTGACGAAACTGAGAAAGAATTAACAATGTGAATCAAAATATAGTGGTTTTGCAAGTAAGAGAAAAAGATGTTATTGTAGACACAGAGTTGTGTGATTTTTAGGGAGCTAGTAATGTGCTTAAGTTTCTCTGCCTGGAATTAATAGCATTTAATTGTTTAAATGCTATTAATTCCAAGCAGAGAAACCTAAGCACATTACTAGCACCCTTTAAAAAACCATAGAACTCTGTGTCTAGAATATCATCTTTTTCTTTTAATATTCACAAATTGTTTTAATGTGTGTGGTAAATGTGGAAAAAAATTGATCTACTGCCTGCGTGTGCTCCAAGTTATATTTCCACAATCAAATAAATCATGTTTGTTATTGGGTCATTTGTTATTTGGATAGCCAGCATTAGTTATAGTTTGCAATATGATGGCCTTCCTTGTTTTCAGGAATCTGTAAACATTTCTGGGGTGTTTATTCTGGGCTTGCAAATCTCCTTGAATTGTCTTTTGCCCACCTAAAATATTTATTTTATTTATTCATTTTATTTATTCATTTGTCAAATACACAAATACATAGGAAGAAAAATAGACATGTAGTAATATATATAAGGGTAAAAGTGAACTTAGAGGAGAGGATATATGAAAGAAAGAAAATATATATGATAAGTGAGAGAAAGGAAAGACAATTGGACAGGGAACGAAAGGCACACCAGTGCATTTATGTATGCCTTATGTTCTGAGCCAATAAAACCTGGCTTTCCAAAATAGCACTTGCCGAAGCAGACACTATAGTGAAATACACAATGCACACACACAAAAATATCCATAGCAAGTAAGCAAAACAATGATCTTTTAAAGTGACTGAAAATCCCCCTTCTCCAAACCCCTCTTTCCCTGGTATAATAGATATGACATGAGAGATATAAGATGATGGTTTTGGTTTAGCAAATCTTGAAATGTAGATGGAACTTCTCAAGTATTTTTTCTTCCAAAGTGAAAGGGGGGGGAGAAATCCCATGCCCCCACAATGCACCTGGGTCAATTGTGCAATGCTGGGGAAGGGGGAGAAATTCCATCCCCAATTCCTGCAGACAAGGAGCCTGTGCCCTTAAGCAGGAATTGCATAAACCCCGTTTACATAGTTGATCATTTGGTCATAAAGCTGCCCAGCTCTTTCTAGTTACAGATATTTGCAATAACAAAGTGCTACTAAAAATAGTTGAAGCTTTTTTTAAAAAAAATTAAAGGTGGCCTTTAAAGTTCAGTGCTTTTCTACGCCATCACCTTCCCCCATTTCCCCCCTTTCTTTAAAAAAGAAAAAAGAGCTTTCAACTTCTTGAGTAATATTAAAATATTTTAGTAAACCTCAACTTTTTCCAGAAGTGATCGCGGTAGATGAAAATTCTGAAGAGTTGAGATCCCAACACATTTGGAGAGCCCCAGGTTGGGGAAAGTTTCTCTAAAAGGATTAATGTAATCTGATGATAATCCTACTTCAGTCAAGATGTTGGCTACTAATCAAACATTCCAAAATCTCACAGTGTTGACAGCAGTCTGCAATTTTTATTAACTTTCTCTGCATCAACTGGACAGTAACTTCATTCTTTGCCCATTTGTTGCTTGGAAGGCCATACAAGAAAAAATAATACCAACGGGGCATTACAGGACAGTAAGTTTTTCTACAGCCTGTAGAAGACTAGACACAGTACAGATTTAGAAGCAAGAGGAACAGCTTAGAAAGGGAAGAAAAAGTAGTGCAATTTTTTTTAAAAGGGAAAGTAAATGTGTCAAGCACAATTAGGAAAACAGCAAAGATGTTCAGGTCAGTACCAACAATCTACATGGGACGTCTACAGTGTTCCCTCGATTTTCACGGGGAATGCGTTCCGAGACCACCCACGAAAGTCAAATTTCCGCGAAGTAGAGATGCGGAATTAATACACCATTTTTGGCTATGAACAGTATCACAAGCCATCCCTTAACACTTTAAACCCTTAAATTACCATTTCCCATTCCCTTAACAACCATTAACTCACCATTATTACTGGTACTCACCATTGAATAAGACACTTAGTGATCCTGATGTTTATAAACATAATTATTTATTAACAATATTATTTTTTTTGTTATTTATTTGCAAAAATTATTAGTTTGGCGATGACGTATGATGTCATTGGGCAGGAAAAACCGTGGTATAGAAAAAAAGCTGCGAAGTATTTTTTAATTAATATTTTTTGAAAAACCGTGGTATAGGCTATTCGCAAAGTTTGAACCCGCGAAAATCAAGGGAACACTGTATATCCCCCTACAGTTGCTGAACTGTTTTCTCACCCACCTACTCAGCTAGCATGGCCAGTGGTGAGGGGTGGAGAGGGATTCTTGGTTGAAGATATCAAAGAACTATACTGCTCAAAAAAAAATAAAGGGAACATTCAAATAACACATCCTAGATCTGAATGAATGAAATATTCTCATTAAATATTTCATTTGCACAACTATCCCATTTGCACAATAGCATGTAAAATTGACTTTCAGTATTGCTTCCTAAGTGGACAGTTTGATTTCACAGAAGTTTGATTTACTTGAAGTTATATTCTGTTTTTTAAGTGTTCCCTTTATTTTTTTGAGCAGTGTACAAAGTTCACCTAAGTAGATTTTAAAGTTGTCTAGGTTTAGCCAATATCTATCCTTTCTTCATTTTTTTGTGCAGAACATTTATTTACCCATCAAATTTAGACATCCGAATCTTATTATCCAGGTGCCTCTGGGCAGTTTATTATATGCAGATGACCAGGAATTGGTTCTCAGAAGTCTGTCTTGTAAGTTGAAATGACAGTTCAATCAATGGAAGTGTTTTTTCCCCAGATATTTTTATTATGTTTTTCCAGTTAATAAATTTCCACATTTTATACATAATTGTACTCATTTGCCTATTCTTTAACATATCATTATAAAAGTAATTCATGCATAATATTGACATCTCCTTTATCCAAGTCCGAATATTTCATACTTTTCAAATATACATTTTATTTCCCTTACATTTTACCTCTTTTTTTGTTTGTTTTCTATATTCAGTCCATTTGTACCATTTCTTCCATACTGCATAATATTCCAAGTTCATTTGTCCTTTTAATTCAATTGTTTGTTTGTCCATTTCAACACAATCATATATATTTTTATTACCAAACTTTCTGAGGGTTTATTCTTTTGTTTCCAACAAATGCTATTCTTGCTGTACTTATAATAAGTAGAATAATGTATACGATAGTTTTATTATAATCCCCTTTGGTAATCCCTAACAAGAATAATTCTGGTGTATATTCTACTTGAAGACCTGTTATTTCCTGAATCCATTTATGAATTTTTACCCAATATTTCTTTGTTACTGCACATGGCCACCATATATGATAAAAAGTGCCTCGTTTGTGGCCACATTTCCAACAGTTTGTTTGCAGGTTTGGATAAACTTTTGCCAATCTTGCTGATGCTATATACCATCTATAAAACATTTTACATTGATTCTCTTTATATTTTGCTGATTTGGTTATTTTATAATTTCTCCCAGTCCTCTAATTCTGTTATATCCAATATTGTATTCTGCTCTTTCAAATTCTAGTGGGAAATTGTAAATTTTTGTTATTAATTTTTCATCTGGTCCTGTCACAATCCTATCTAATTGGTGTGCAACCGTCTCAAATCTATACCCTTCTTTGTCTTTTTAATATCATGATTGAATTTGCATATATGGCCACCAATCTATCATTATGTCCTGGTCTTCCAATTGTTGTCTATTTTTAAGATTGCCTTGTCTACAATGGAAGTGTTTGTTTGTTTGTTTGTTTGTTTGTTTGTTTGTTTGTTTGTTTGTTTGTTTATTTATTTATTTATTTTGTACGCCACCCCTCTCCGTAGACTCGGGGCGGCTAACAACAGTAATAAAAAACAGCATGTAAATCCAATACTAAAACAGCTAAAAAACCCTTATTGTAAAGCCAAACATACATACAAACAAACATACCATGCATAAATTGTAAAAGCCTAGGGGGAAAGAATATCTCAGTTCCCCCATGCCTGATGGCAGAGGTGGGTTTTAAGGAGCTTACGAAAGGCAAGGAGGGTGGGGGCAATTCTAATCTCCGGGGGGAGTTGGTTCCAGAGGGCCGGGGCCGCCACAGAGAAGGCTCTTCCCCTGGGCCCCGCCAAACGACATTGTTTTGTTGACGGGACCCGAAGAAGGCCCACTCTGTGGGACCTAACCAGTCGCTGGGATTCGTGCAGCAGAAGGCGGTCTCGTAGATACCCTGGTCCGGTGCCAGGAAGGGCTTTATAGGTGATGACCAACACTTTGAATTGTGACCAACACTTTGAAGTGTGTGAACACTTTGAATTGTTGGTACACCATATTGAGTTCCACAACCAAGAGGAATAACACTCTTGTAATTTGTTTGTCCTCCTAGTAACTACACCTAGTAACAACTACACTATGCTAAAGACAAAAAGCCATTTACTAAATGGCTAGTTATTTCAGGCCACAGATGACGATCCATCATGCACTACACCCCCGCAGTGACGTTGACAGGCTGTATTTACCAAGGAAAATAGGCGGCAGAGGACTTTTGCAAGTGAAACAGACAGTGGAAGAAGAGAAGCATGCATTAGCTGACTATGTGAAGGAGAGCAAAGAGTCCTCTTTGTAAGCTAGTCATCCATGTTGCTCTATCAAGGGAGAAAGTGGCTTCAGTACCCATCTGCATCAGATTACTGATCTGTGGAAGGAAACTAAGAATTAATAAAATTGTCCACTTGGAGAATGATGGCTAAGACATCTGGTTTACCAAATGATTGTCTGTGTGCCAGTCATCTGTGGTCACCTAAAATTTCTCACCTGCAGAGCACTGATTTATCTGTTTACCATGGATGTGACTGACTGGATGTGATTGGCCACAGAGATAATTGATTAGAGAGAGGTTTACATTACAAGAAGTGTAGAACTGCAAGTACATCATTTTCAAAGAAGAAAAACAGGAGTAAAGGGACCGTGATCGAGTAACCAGGGACGTATATTACACTATAGGATGTTGTGGGCATGATTCAATGAGTGCCCGTCGTGCGACTGCAATAGCCATTCATGCTGAACAAGGCGTATCACAGCTATGCCTATGGAAGGAAACTTTGCAGTTAGCGAACAAATTGAATAAGTGTTTGGAATGTTGGTAAATAGCAATTCCTTGGTAATGGAAGTTCTTGCACAGGATAGTGACAGCTTTTATTCATACGAGCTCTGCCTCCAAATGTTGTCTTCAAGAAGAGAGAAGTATACCTGCTAATGCTAGTGGAAATTTTCTGTATGGCAACAGAGGTGAGTGGTGAGGACACCGGGGTGCTTCCAAAACAGATTGCCTGTCAGAAATAATCTGGGCTTCATCCTGACACTATCTCCACTGAGGATGAAACAGACTTCCCTCGGGGAGGCAGCCTTTTAGGAGCCGGTCTAAATAAGAAGGTTCCATTTGTTTTATCTCCACCCCCCCACCCCACCCCGCTTTTCCTCTTTTCTACAAGCCCCACATGGCTCAAGTGGGGACTTGTCCATTTTAATCAGGCTGCTTTGCAAATTTCTAGGACTGAATGTACCAGGATGACTCACGGCATGGGTTTTTGACCTCCTCTATCTCCTTCTCTTCGAAACCTCTTGCGAAATGCAGAGTTCAGGATTGTACATGCAGAGATGGTCGGTGTGCGACTTCTCTCCGCAAGGCAAATGCTACACAGTAAACCTGGAGATGGCACTTAGGCATTTCTCTTACTCCACATACTATTATTATTATTGTTGTTGTTGTTGTTATTGTTATTATTCAAATTTATAGGCCGCCCTTCTCCTTGTAGACCTGTTGTGGTTGGCTCTGGCCCAGCTCCTGTCCCAGGGAATGTGGAGGTGGATGCAGGGGGAACTTCAACATGTCATAGGCCTGTGTTATTGCCGACAGAGTCAGTTCAGAGTTTAGTTTCCTCGGACAAAGAAGAAGGTGGGAGTGACTTGGAAGAGGGGGGCTTGGCACACAGCCCAGGCAGTCAATCTCCATTATCTTCCATTGATTCGGATGAAGACGTCTTGGACCCACGCAAGCGCAGAATTATGCGTAGAAGAGACCAAGTAAGGACATATTACAGGAGATAAGAAAGGCCCCCTGTGTTTGGGTGGGGCTCCAGTAATTAGGGCTGCTGCTATAAATAGCAGCGTGTGGGTTTGGCCGTTGGGGAAGAGTATCTGATCGCAGTTCTTCAGGAATCCTGTGCTGCTGTTTTCTGGACTTTGTTGATTTTTCACGACTTTGAAAGCAAAGCAGAACAACGTGTGTGTGTGTGTGTGTGTGTCTCACTTCGTTGGAAGAAGAAGGGGTGTGAAGTTTCTCCACAGCTGCTAGCTAAGTACTTAATGACTGCTTAAGGGAAATTGTACAGACTAACTGGTTGTTTTGGGACGGGTGCTCTTTGCAATACAAAAAGAGTGCTTAGAATTTTGTGATAAAGAACATTGTATTGAATTTTCAAACTTTTGTGTGTCTGAAATTTGTACCCTTGAATTTTCGGGAGGCTCCTACCAGAGAGCCTGGCAGAACAGGACCCAGGGCGGCTTACAACAATAAAATGATTACAAAATTATGATACATAGAATAAAAACAAGTATAAAAAATTAAAACCCAATATAAACGGCATACAATCATCACTCATTCATACTACTGGCAGGAGCAGAAAACTTATCACTCAACGGCTCCAGGCCTGCTGGCATAAGTGGGTTTTTAAAGTCTTTCAGAAGGTGAGGAGAGTGGGGAACAAATCTCTGGGGGGAGTTGGTTCCAGAGGACTGGGGCCGCAACAAAGAAGGCTCTTCTCCGTGGTCCCACCAGCCAGCATTGTATGAAGGTCGCCCAGAAAGTAATGCACCACATTTTTTTTCTTCAACAATTATTTACTGAACACAATGAAACTTACACACAAGAAAGAATGGTGTTTCTTCTACACTCCCTATTTTTCCACGTAATCTCCATCCTGTTCTATGGCCTTCCTCCAGAGAGTCACAACGGCATGTATGCCCTGTCGGTACCATTCCTTGTTCTGGTCACAAAGCCATTTCTGCACTGTGCAAATCACCTCTTCGTCATCCTCAAAATATCTTCCACAAATGGCATCCATTCAGATCCATGCAGATTCTCTATATCCTTGATTTACAACAGTTTGTTTAATTTAATTTAATTTATTCAATGTATAGGCTGCCCACCTCCTAACGGACTCTGGGCAGCGTACAGCAATAAAACAATATGCAATAATTAAAACCCCAATATTGAAATGCATCCCCCCCATGGTTGAAGGGGACGCAATGGGGGTAGTAAGCTTATGCATACATAAACTTGAATACATAATAGTTTTTTCACAGCCTTCTGGAAGGCTAGGATGGTGGGGGAGGTATGAGTCACCAGGGGTAGTTGATTCCAAAGAGCCACCACAGAGAAGGCCCTCCCGGGTGGCCCTGTCAAGCAGCATTGTTTGGCCGACGGGACCTGGAGAAGGCCGAGCCTGTGGGATCTAGTTGGTTGCTGAGAGATATGTGGCAGAAGACGGCCCCATAAATAGTCTGGCCCAATACCATGTAAGACTTTATAGGTGATAACCAACACGTTGAATTGCATCCGGAGACCGATTCGAAGCCAGTGCAGCTCGCGGAGTGTTGGAGTTTCACTTAGCAACAGAAATTTTGGGTTTAAATGTGATCAAAAGTCAAGGACTATTTGTATTCTACCTCTAGGACAGTGATGGCTAACCTATGGCACAGGTGTCACAGGCGGCATGCGGAGCCATATCTGCTGGCACCCAAGCCGTTGCCCTAGCTCAGCTCCAATGTGCATGTGTGTGCCTGCCAGCTGATTTTTGGCTTGCACAGAGACTCTGGGAGGGCCTTTTTGGCTTCCAGAGAGACTCCGGAGGGGATGGGTGTTCTGTCTGGGTTCCCCCAGACCTCAACACCAACTGGAAAAAACAGCCAGACACTCTGGTAAAAGCCAAAAGTATTTTATAGCTGGAAAAAATAAACACAGAGGAAAACCTGTTCTTCCCAACAGACAGGCTATAATACGTTACAGCGGAGTCCTGATGTCCAGACAATACAGCAAGCTTCTTGCTGGCACCCCCCCCCCCAAGGTTTCAATAGTCAAAGGCACAAACCAGGATTCCAAGACGCCAAAGTTCACAGCCAGGTCCCAAGACTCTCAAAGATAAAACTCCACAAGCCAAGAAGGGTGGGTCTGCCTTTTAGCCTTTCCAAAGAGCACCACACCCAAACCCAGCTGTTGCCTCTTTAATGCTGAAAGTACTTAGCCAATTGATTCCTTCTCTGAGTAGCTCTTCTCTGTCGCAGATCAATTATGGCTTGTGCATTTTCCTCTAAGGAATCCAGGCTGCTTGCTGGGGAGAGCTCCCTCTGGTGGAACTCTGGCTGTCCTCCCTCTTCTTCAGCCTGGGATTCCTCCTCCTCGTCTGCCTGCACCTCCTGTTCCTCAGCCTCTCCCTCTGAGCTGGAAACCGACAGAAGATCAGCCGTTCCCTGAGGGGCCTCAGACGGAACCACAACAATGGGGGAGGGTGTTTTTACCCTCCCCCAGCTCCAGGGAAGCCTTTGGAACCTGGGGAGGGCAAAACACAAGCCTACTGTGCCCACTAGAAGTTGGAAAATAGACCATTTCTGGTCTCCAGAGGGCCTCCAGAAGGGTGGGAGAACTTGTTCTCACCCTCCCGAGGCATTGAATTATAGGTGTGGGCAGTTGCGCAGGCACGATATTGCATGCGCACGCTCTTTCGGCACCCGAGGAAGAAATGGTTCACCATCACTGCTCTAGGATGTCCTTATATGTCTTCGTCCAGTAGCCCCAAATTCAGAAGAGGGTTATTATTATTATTATTTATTAGATTTGTATGAGGCCCGTCTACATAGACTCGAGGCAGCTACCTAGATGGTATCAGGTACCCTGATACCCAGTTCTTCCCAGTTCAGTCTGGATCACCTGAACTGGTAGCAACCCTCTAGTGATGTCATGACGGCAGCATGGAACTGGTTAGATCAGTGCCTTTCCGTGGATGCTGCTGTCTTTCAGGGGGTGTTCTGCCGGCATGTCTCAACCACCCGTAATTACAGGGTAATTAGTCCAGGAAGACACACACCACAGGATAAAAGGAAAACCCAAAAGTTTTATAAACAGAAAAACAGAAACAGCTTCCTTTTTAAATGTCAAAGGGATTTTCTGGTACACACAAGGCACAGGTTAAATACAATCCAATTGCTCACCCAATAACTGGGAAATTGAGTCCAATTCTAAAGTCCAGAGAGTCCACACACAACCTTGAACAGCACAAAAACCATGATCTTGATGAAACAATGAATCAGATAAACTGCCATGAGGCTAAAACACCAAGCTGCACTTTTATCTGTAGCACTAATTACAGCAGCCCCACCCAACCACAGGTGGCCTCATTTTCTCTTGTAATAATCCTTCAGTTGTTGTCTCCTATGCATCATTCTATGCATGTGTGGATGTGTCATTAATTCTTGTTCAGAATCCAGGGATTATACAGATGATTGATCTCCTCCTGGGCTGTCTGCCAAACTCCTCTCTTCCCTGTCACTCACGCTTCCTTGGTCAGAGGAGACTTCGTCAGCAGATTCCATAGGAAGCAAAACAGGCCTGCAGCATGTGGATGTTTCCCCCACATCCACCTGCACATTTCTTGTGGCAGGAGCTGGGCCAGAGCTAACCACAACAGGGGGGGAATTTTTTTCTGAATTTTGTACTGTTTGGAAGTTCTTTCTTCCTGCTGCTTGAAAAAGTGTTCTCCCGTCTGCCCTTGGGTTTACCTTTATACTTACCTTCATCCAAAGCACAGCTGATCAGCTCCTCGGCTGTGTTTCTGGCTGATTATAGCTACTGAGCATACGCAGAAGCAGTACTGCACATGGGGACTTGCGCATGTGTGCGAGTGGAACAAGCGAGCGTGCGCAAAACCCCACGATGCGAACTGGTGGCAAAGGTAAGTGGAACCCAGCCCTGGATGGTATCCTATCAGAAAGGCTACAAGGAAATGTGATAATTTAAGATGAGGAATAGCAGTAGCAAAAATTAATACTGGTTGAAGTTGAAGGTAGCAATTGAGCAAAAGAACAGTTGGGAAAGGAAGAACTCTCCAGGAAGTGAGCTGAAGAAGTTGGACAACTTTTGCCCTCCATTTAAACTCCTATCTTACATCATCAAACATGTTGTCAAAGACCAAACCCCTACAGGTCTAACAGAGAAGCAAAAAGTATGGGCTGCAGGCAGTAGATCCTAATCTTTATTAAATAAATACAAAGCCTGTTCTGGCTAATGACAAAAAAAAACCTAATGAAAAATCCAGCAGATTCCTCAGAAGAAAACAAAGATTTTTCTTAATTGTTTTGGTCCAAAATTTCACAATGTTTAGGGTAGAACTTGGGCCTGGGTCTTTGGACAGACAAAATGCATTGTCTGTAAGCAAGGACAAAACCAGAACATCTGGATATGAGTTTGTTATTCATTGCAGAGCAATAATGTAGAGAATGCCTAAATTTCTGATGTTGCTTTAAAATTACATGGTAGGTCTTTCCTGGGTCTCTAGATTTTGATTTTCATATTTTGAGTTTGTAGCCTATTACACTGATTTGCTTTTCTGCGTTAAAAATGACAGCCATGTGGATTATTAATATTTGGATTTCTATCCCATTTTCAGGCTACCTGCTATTGCAGTATGTTTCACTTATGGACAAACACAATGAATTATTTAGAATATTAACTTAACAGCAAAATAGCACAAAACACAATGTTACCACCGGTAAAATTATACCATTTTATAATGCCTTGGTAAGGCCACACTTGGAATACTGCATCCAGTTTTGATCACCACAATGTAAAAAATATGTTGAGACTCTAGAAAGAGTGCAGAGACGAGCAACAAAGATGATTAGGGGATTGGAGACTAAAACATGTAAGGAACGGTTGCTGGAACTGGGTATGTCTAGTTTTATGAAAAGAAAGACTAGAGGTGACATTACAACCTCAGGGGCTTCCACAAAGAAGAGGGAGTCCAGCTATTCTCCAAAGCACCTGAGGGTAAAACAAGAAGCAACAGGTAGAAACTAAACAAGGAGAGAAGCAACTTAGTACTAAGGAGAAATTTCCTGACAGTTAGAACAATTCATCAGTGGAACAGCTTGCCTCCAAAAGTTGTGAATGATCCAACACTGGAAGTTTTTAAGAAGATGTTGGATAACCATCTGTCTGAAGTAGTGAAGGGGTTCCTTCCTAAGAAGACGGTTGGACTAGAAGACCTCCAAGGTCCCTTCCAACTCTGTTATTTCTATTTCTAATAAGTTGGGGAAATGGAGAAAAGCAGTGTTATGCTATTCTATTCTGAAATACCACAGCAGAAATGCTTTTAAAGACCGCTTAATACAATGATCAAGATATAGGAATACAAAAATTATTTTTAATTATTTCCTTAATGACGAGGTCTTTAAGGACAATGGGATTCTGGAGGTGAGGCATTATTTTAGAAAGTCCTTGCTCTTAGTAACTTACCACCATAGTAGCTCTTGCTGCTAGATCAGAAAACAGGCCTCTTCATCCTGATTTTAATTGCTCTGCCAAAATCATTTAGGAGAAGTTGGTTTTTCAGATATCATGATCCTAAATTATTTAAGGTTAAACTAAGATCAATATCAGCACTTTACGCCGGGGCTGGAAACAAATAGGCTGCCAATGTAAACCAGCAGGTAGAAGTTGATATGAATGCCTGGACTCTACAAATATTCTATGCACGCAGAGCCCATTATGACAGATTACACATAACTGAACCATGGGTCATTTAGACCTTCCTATTGCAAGTAAATTGCAATTGATGAATTGGTCAAACTTAATAAAAAGTATTAATACTACCTTGGATATCCTAAGTACCTGAGGGTAGGGCAAGAATCAATGGGTGAAAACTAATAAAGGAAAGAAGCAACTTAGAACAAAGGAGACATTTCAGGACAAAACAATTAATCAGTGGAATAATTTGCCTCCAGAAGTGCTCCAACACTGGAAGGAGAGTTGGACTAGAAAACCTCCAAGGTCCCACCCAACTCTGCTTTTCTGTTTTCTGTTTTCCTAGTTCTAGGTTGAATCTTTCTTTAAGGTTTTTCGCCCATTACTTCTTGTCTTGCTTTCAGATTCTTTGGAGAATAAGTTCACTCTGCCTTCTCTGTGATAGCCCCTCAAGTTCAGGAATACCGCTGTCATATCCCCCTCATACCAATCTTATCCAATACATTTTTATGCTGAAAAGACATTCTTAAGTTGGCAGGAAAATATGCTGACATGAAATTTACTGTCTCCATTGTCTTGTGCCCATATTTTGGGTGCAAAACCCTGGAAAATCTAGTATGATGAACAGACCTACTATTCCGTACTCTATTTTCCCCACAGAGGAAAATGAACCCGTGAGGTGAGTTGGGCTGAAAGGGACACTGGTCAAAATCAACAAGCCAAATTTCTAAGACAGAACTAGAATTCACAGACTCCTTGTTTCTAGACCAGCACTTTAACCACCCTACTATATAATTATTTGGCTATTTCAAAAAAATAAGATATATTTATGCTGTGGCTAGGTATAGTTGGGATAGATAAACACCACACCACACCAAACACCACACCATATCATACTATACTAAACCATTCTATACCATATCTTAACTGTGTTGTGCTATGCTGAACAATGTGCACTACATTGTGCTGTGCTATGCATGCACAATACCAGTATATTTGTGTTTTCAAGTCAGCATTGACTCCTGGAGACTGCCTGGACAAGTTCCTGCAGTTTTAAAATGTTGTTTGCCATTGCTTCCTTCTTAGGATTAAGAGAAAATGACTGACTCACAGTCACAAAACTAGCTTTGAGCCCAAAGAAGAACTAGAATTTCCTGGTTTCTGGCCTGGTGCCTTAAACGCTAGACCAAAACTATGTCCATCTGTCTGAAATGAATCTCTGTCCTTGGAGTTCCATGTTTAGAATCCCACACTTGGGTTCTTTCATGGAGACATGTGTTGTTGTTTTTTATCTTGCTGATATTTTGGATGTCAAACCTTGACTTTGAGGGAGAACATTTTGAAGAAGTTAAGCTTTGCACTTGCCTCTAGCGAATGGTGCCATATCGTCCCATATCATGATTATATTGCAGGCTTTTTTCCAACGTTTTGAATTCTTGCTTATTCTTGCTCAGAGCATTTTTGAATCCAGTGCCATGGAAAGAAAGGGAAAGAAGGAAGGAGAAGTACATAGGAGGATGGGAGACTTGAAAAAGGATGAAAATAGCATGGAGAAACTCACATGATATACATCGGCACCATGCGTTTTCTTCTTTAAAAGTTGGGATTGTGAAAACAATGTTAGAGGGTTGTACATGGGAACATTTGAACTCTCATGTGTACATTAAAATAATTTGGTATAGTCATACAGTCCTCCCACTTAGGACTGTAACTTTTTGCTTGTATCCTAAGATTTTTATTAATATTGATTGTTTCTTCATTGCTTATTTGACCCCTATGACAGTCATTAAGTGTTGCACCTCATGATTCTTGACAAATGTATTTTTTTATTTTATGTACACTGAGAGCATATGCACCAAGACAAATTCCTTGGGTGTCCAATCACACTTGGCCAATAAAATTCTATTCTATTCTATTCTATTCTATTCTATTCTATTATTCTATAATATTTAGCAATTTTCTAAGGTTTCAAGCAAGTTTTCCTCTCTCTTTTCAGCACCTAAGATCATGCAAGATCAGGGACTGATGCCTACAGCTAGAAAAGATGGCTAATTGCAGGATTCAGGGAAATCCTGAAGAGAAAATACTCCTTGGTGTATCTGCTGCAGCTCTGGCACTTAATTTTTTAAAATGTTCTTTATTTCACCTTTTCATTACCCCACTTCCAGCACACGAAGGCGGAAATGAGAGGAATGCAGCAACTCAGGGCCACCAGCATGGCTAAGCCTGCAAGTACCTTCTTTACTGCCAGCAAAGTTTACCCCACCTGATTGTTTTTCTAACAGGGCTCTGGATGCCCTGTAGAATTAGCTTGATTGGTAGGATTGATCATGGGGCTCAAAAAACCCCTGGGGTACTGTTATAAAGTACAGATGGTCAATAGTTGCAAGCCTAAAACTTCTCTGCATCCTGAAGAAAAGCCAAAATCAAGGTAAACTTGGATTGCAAATCTTACCCCAGAGATTAGAGAACTGCTGAGAAGCCTCAGCCCTCCTAGTAAATTTGCCTAGAAGTATTTGCCTTCTAGTAAAGCATTGCTTTGTGACTAGTCATAGCCAATTTGAGGCAATGCTCAGCGTGCTTTTAAAATGCAAAAGATGAAAGGTGAATGTATTCACTTAATCCGTCTGGAGCCTCCAAGGAGATGAAGGGCTGCTTGTGTAGATTCACATCCCTTGCATATGAAAGGCAACGAAATACCAGTCAAAGTGGGTAGACCAGCCCTCACAGCCTCCTTGCTCCTCTATAATGTCCATATACCAAATAGGGACTGCAGGCAATTGCATTTAAAGGTCTTTATTTATGCTTATGTAGACTTACAGGTCACTTCGGTTGTATTTATTTATTAATTGGATTTATATGCCACCCCTCTCCAAGAACTTATTTATTTATTATTTATTATTTAGATTTGTATGCCGCCCCTCTCCGCGAACTCGGGGCGGCTCACAACAAGGCATAAACAAATCGTACAAATCCAAATAGATTCAAATAAATTTAAATATTTAAAAAAGTTTTTAAAAAGAACCCCAATATACTAACAAGCACACACACAAACATACCAAACATAAATTGTACATGCCCGGGGGAGATGTTTCAGTTCCCCCATGCCTGACGGCAAAGGTGGGTTTTAAGAACTTTACGGAAGGCAGGGAGAGTAGGGGCAGTTCTAATCTCCGGGGGGAGTTGGTTCCAGAGAGTCGGGGCCACCACAGAGAAGGCTCTTCCCCTGGGGCCCGCCAACCGACATTGTTTAGTTGACGGGACCCGGAGAAGGCCCACTCTGTGGGACCTAATCGGTCGCTGGGATTCGTGCGGCAGGAGGCGGTCTCGGAGGTACTTTTACCTACTCTTAGTTGCAATGACAGATAAATAAGCCACTTGTTATGTGCAAATCTTGACCCAGTTTGGATCATACATTGCGCTAAGCCACATCTGCTTATTTTTTGGCTTACCAGGATGCCAAAGTATCAACGATGAAGCCATGGCTTGTATTAAGATATTAACAACAATTCTAAATTAAGATTTGTGATTGGCTTGCTGGTTTCAATTGTGGCTTAACAAGAAATATAAATAGGAACAATAGGCTTGTTTGTGATTTCTTATTCCAAAAACCAAGGCTAAACAGAGGGAAAACTTAAAGGACTTCTGTACTGATTGATAGGACTTAACAGATATCATAGTTGCAGCTTGGTTTCTGTCACCACAATGAGGGCTGGTGGGCAGTTAATAGTGTGCAAAATACTACCAACCCTTGAGTGACATGAACTTCCTAATAAATTGAATTAAATTTACATTGTGTATTTGATTCCAGCTACCAATAACAGTAACAGTTTCCCTTAAAGGTATTTTGCTATATCTCTTGCAAACTTGTTCAATATTAGTACTAAATTCTACTGTTTGATTACTCACTCTTGTATACTAAGATTCTTGATTATTTTTTTCTAACAGGGTGAACACACAATCATAGCTACTGCAGCTGAACTATATAATAACTTTGTCTTTTCCTTGAGAATTTAATATTAAAGTCTAGTATTTTAAAGGGTTGGCAATGGTGCTGAATTTCTTTTGCAAACTGATCTGATTGCACCATTTTCATATTCTTGCCGGCAAGATTAGGCCAATTCCTTATTTGGGCCTGGAAAAAGAAAGCCAGAATGGATTCGAACTTGTCTACTGCCATCCTCTAAGCCCATCTCTGCATCTCCAAAAATAAAGCTAAACTTTGGGTCCGTAAGAATGGATTCCAATCCAAAGTTCACAACTTTGAAGAGTTTGAAGGGCAGTGGAGTGATTTGATTAGAGCTTGCAAAAGACTGCAGTTCTTTCTCTGGCTCCATCATCGCTGACCATGAAACCGCAGCCATGGCTGCTTTAATGTGCTGTGGCTGAACTTATCACCAACAGGTCAAAGGGGATGCAATTTACTTGGGCTTTGATGCATTCGATACAGTTGGGAAGGGGGGGATGGGAGACAGTGGGGGAGAAGAGGTGCAGGGAAAGGACTTTGCCTGTTTACATTAGAACTGGATTCGTGTGAAGTTGACCGAGCCAGCTTCAACCAGAAAGGGAGAGACAGACAGACAGTCAGAGAGAGAGAGGGAGACTTAAGTGGTAATCTAAATCATGAAAGGGTTCTGGCAGAGAGAAAGAAAGGGGTCTGTTTGCTTAGACTGGAGCTGATTCTGGAGGAGTCAGACTGAGTGTTTGTCGGCAGAGGCTCTTTTATCTCTGTTCCTCTGCATTGTTTGCCTTCTTTGGAATTGACTCACTGGCGGACTCTTCTTGGAGTATCCGAACCTGCCCCCTTCTTCCCTTGGGATGGATCCCAAAAGCCCAACTTGGAGAGCTTGCCAGGAGAGCTCCATAACCAAAGAGCTTGTCATTATTTGCTGTGGCATAATAGTTTATCCTAATCGATGTATGTTATAGATTTTGTTTGTGTAATATGATAGCTTGGCTACTTAGGCTTGTAGGTTGGCTTACTTTGAGAATTATCAATAGCAATAGCATTGAGACTTATATACCGCTTCACAGTGCTTTACAGCCCTCTCTAAGCTATCTACAGAAAGTAAGCATCTTGCCCCCAAAAGTCTGAATCCTCATTTCAGAATTCTAAAATGATTGTGCTATAAGAACAGAAGAGTATAAGAAGAGCCATGCTGAATCAGGCCAAAGCCCATGGAGTCCAGCATTCTGTGTCACACTGTGGCCCACCAATTGTCCTTGGGGATCCTGAGTAGAAAGAGAAGGCAAAACCCCCCCTTTCCCTTGACCCCCAACAAATGGTACCCAAGGGAATCCTTCCTGCCTCAACCAACATAGAGGCGGCACACGGACATCCGTTTCAATAACCGCCAATTATTATTATTATTATTATTATTATTATTATTATTATTATTATTATTTATTAGATTTGTATGCCACCCCTCTCCCTAGACCGATACACTTGGCATCCAAGAATCTGTCTAATCCTGCTTTGAAGCTATCAAAGCTGACAACTGTCACGACCTCTTCTGGACATGAATTCCATAAACCAACGATCCTCTGGGTGAAGAAATAATTCCCTTGATTTGTCCTCACTTTCTTACCTATGAGCTTTAGGATGTGCCCCCTGGTCCTAGTATTGTGTGATAGAGAAAATATTTTTTTCTCTATCCACCTTTTCTATCCCATGATTTTATACACTTCGATCAAGTCACCCCTTAAACGCTGTCTTTCAAGGCTGAAGAGACCAAGGCATTGCAACCTGGTTTTATAAGGGAGATGCTCCATTCCCTTGATCATTCTTGTTGCCCTTTTTTCACCTTTTCCAGTTCCATTATATCCTTCTTGAGGTGCGGTGTCCAGAATTGTAGACAGTACTCCAAGTGTGGTCTCACCATCAATATGCAGTGGCTCCTACTCATGTCTCCTTTGTTTGACAAAAGCTGCGGCAGGATACAAAATAAAAGCAAGGGGAATCAAAGGAAGAGTTCAGTCACCAACACATAAAATATAGGAAGATCAGTCCGGAGTAAGGTTTAGATAGACAAGATCATGACAAAGAAAGAGAGAGCAAAAGTGGTTACCCATAGATCTGCCTAAAGCACAGGTTTGGAAATAATCATGACCAATAAAGAAGAAATACAGTATAGCTCATAACAATGGAGAAGTTTAGATTGGGCATTCAATCTTCTATCAGTTTATTAATATTAATGATCAGATATTTGGCTCCTGTTGCTGCTTCTCTCTTTTCTTTTCTTTTCTTTTCTTTTCTTTAATTTTCTTTTCTTTAATTGTCTTTTTGTCTTCAACAAGAACTTGCGGGGCCTTCAGAAAGACTATTAAGACTTGGCTCTGCCAATTGGCAGAGGGGACCAAAGAATGTTAGCCATCCATAAGGATGGTTGGTATTGTGAGGTTATTCTCTCCACCTTTTAAACTTTTAATACCGTAGTCCTACCTTTTAATTCTGTTTTTAACTTTGCTCTTATTTGTGCTTTTATATTATGGCATGATTTTATTGTAAGCTTCCCAGCATCGTTTAAAAAATATGATGAATAAATGGATAAAATAATAAACACTGAGACAAGGCTCATGGTGTGACTAATTGAAATACACTGTCTTTCATCCCATAGTGGATTCTGAAGAGGCAAAGGAAAAGGAAGGATAAGGCCAGAGGAAATTATGTCTGCTGAATCATCTCTATATAATCCTTTGAATGAGACAAGACAACCACACAATATTGTTTCATTGGAAATTCTTTTGAACTGGGCAATTTTTAAATAGAGAATTGGCCTGACAGGGTGGGATGCAGATTCTCTCCAGAACCATGATGGCAAACCCATGGCACACATTATTATTATTATTATTATTATTATTATTATTATTATTATTATTATTATTATACATGGGGCTACCTTTGAAGAGTGTTTGGAAACTTCAGATCGTGCAGAATGCAGCTGCGAGAGCAATCATGGGCTTCCCCAGGTATGCCCATGTTACACCAACACTCCGCAGTCTGCATTGGTTGCTGATCAGTTTCCAGTCACAATTCAAGTGTTGGTTATGACCTATAAATCCCTTCATGGCATCGGACCAGAATATCTCTGGGACCGCCTTCTGCCGCACGAATCCCAGCGACCAGTTAGGTCCCACAGAGTTGGCATTCTCCGGGTCCCATTGACAAAACAATGTCGTCTGGTGGGACCCAGGGGAAGAGCCTTCTCTGTGGCGACCTCGACCCTCTGGAATCAACTCCCCCCAGAGATTAGGATTGCCCCCACCCGCCTTGCCTTTCACAAACTTCTTAAAACCCACCTCTGTCGCCAGGCATGGGGGAATTGATTCCCCTGGGCCGCTTCCGTTTTACGTATAGTTTGTATGAGATGTATGATTGTTTTTTATATTAAGGTTTTTAAATTGTTTTAACCATTGGATTTGTACTGTTTTGTTGTTGTGAGCCGCTCCGAGTCTCCGGAAAAGGGCAGCATACAAATCTAATAAATATAAATATATATAATATATATATATAAATAAATATTATTATTATTTAGATTTGTATGCCGCCCTTCTCCAAAGACTCAGGGCGGCTAATGGAAATGGCACGCAGAGTCATCTCTCCAATCATGTGAACCGTTACCCATTGTCTTTCATCTGGCCTTCATGCACGCAGAAGCACCAAAAATCGGAAGAGTAGCCACCCAGTGCATATACACGCACTGGGAAGATGATCTTCCAGTTTCCAGGGCACTCATGCACACTGGCTATCTGTCTTCCGGTTTCCGGCATGCATGCGCGCAAAGACCACCTGGCCGGTGGGCATGCACATACTGAAAACCAGAAGATCATCTTCCTGGCACGTGAATGTGCACCAGGCGGCTGCTCTTCTGGTTTCTGGCACTCTTGCATATGTAAGAGCTGGCCAGGATATAGATGACGACAGAGGTGGGTTTTAAGGAGCTTACGAAAGGCTAGGAGGGTGGAGGCAACTCTGATATCTGGGGGGAGTTGGTTCCAAAGGGTCGGGGCCATCACAGAGAAGGCTCTTCCCCTGGGTCCCGCCAAATGACATTGTTTAGTTGATGGGACCCGGAGAAGGCCAACTCTGTGGGACCTAACTGGTCGCTGGGATTCGTGCGGCAGAAGTTGGTCCCGGAGATATTCTGGTCCGGTGCCATGAAGGGATTTATAGGTCATAACCAACACTTTGAATTGTGACTGGAAACTGATCGACAACCAATGCGGACTGCGGAGTGTTGGTGTGACATGGGCATATTTAGGGAAGCCCATGATAGCTCTCGCAGCTGCATTCTGCACAATCTGAAGTTTCCGAACACTTTTCAAAGGTAGCCCCATGTAGAGAGCATTACAGTAGTCGAGCCTCGAGGTGATGAGGGCATGAGTGACTGTGAGCAGTGACTCCCGGTCCAAATAGGGCCGCAACTGGTGCACCAGGCGAACCTGGGCAAATGTCCCCCTCGCCACAGCTGAAAGATGTTTCTCTAATGTGAGCTGTGGATCGAGGAGGACGCCCAAGTTGCGAACCCTCTCTGAGGGGGTTAGTGACTCCCCCCCCAGGGTGATGGACGGACAGATGGAATTGTCCTTGGGAGGCAAAACCCACAGCCACTCCGTCTTATCCGGGTTGAGCTTGAGTCTGTTGACACCCATCCAGACCCCAACAGCCTCCAGGCACCGGCACATCACTTCCACTGCTTTGCTGACTGGACAAGGGGTGGAGATGTAAAGCTGGGTATCATCTGCATATTGATGATACCTCACCCCATGCCCTTGGATGATCTCACCCAGCGGTTTCATGTAGATATTAAATAGTAGGGGGGAGAGGACCAACCCCTGAGGCACCCCACAAGGGAGTAACCTAGAGGTCGACCTCTGACCCCCCACTAACACCGACTGCGACCGACCAGAGAGGTAGGAAGAGAACCACTGAAGGACAGTGCCTCCCACTCCCAACCCCTCCAGCCGGCGCAGAAGGATACCATGGTCGATGGTATCGAAAGCCGCTGAGAGGTCAAGAAGCACCAGGACAGAGGATAAACCCCTGTCCCGGGCCCGCCAGAGATCATCCATCAGCGCGACCAAAGCAGTTTCCGTGCTGTAGCTGGGCCTGAATCCTGACTGCTGAGGACCTAGATAAAGTGCAACCTAAAGCTCTTAGAATGAGACTCAGAGCTCAGTCATTAATGTTTTAGTGTCTTTTGTAGCTTTTGGAGTTTGGTTTATATTGCAGCGATTTCCAGGAGAGTAGCTATGTTAGCCCTTCCTCTGTTTGCTTATGCCAGAGCAAGGCAGCCTCTAAATTTCTGAACAGACACATGAAGGAAATGGGAAAGAATCCTTTGCATAAATGAACAAATTAGCATGCTTATTTCGTTCTTTTTAATGGATTAAAAGAAAAAGAAAATACCTTGACCTTAATTCACAAAACAGAGTAGTTTATTCTATTCTCAGCACTCTCGGCAAATATCACACTTTAAAAGGGAGACCAGGAATTATATACAGTAATCCCTGGCTACTTCGTGGTTCATCTTTTGCGGATTCGCTACTTCACAAGTTTTCAAAGGGGGCTTAAATCCATTGAAAATTCATAAAATTCTTCTGCAATACTACTGTACTCTGTTAAAGAAACTGGTAGGATATCAGATGTAGTTCCAGCTGAGAAACATTATAGAATGACTGTTTAATGCAAAGGGTGGGTTTTAAAAGTCCAAATACTCGTTAAATACATTAAAAAAATATCTTTCCTCTACTTCACGGAAATTCGTTTTTCACGGGTGGTCTTGGAACACATGCCCCGCGAAAAATGAGGGATCACTGTAATTCAACAACATCTCAAAGGCTACAAATTCTATTCCAGATAGAGCCACTGTTGTGCAATGGATGCCACTATCAAATAAATTTTAGTACTTATTATAACAGGTTCATCCATTATCTACTCTGAGCCTGAGGAAATTTACATACCTGGTTTCACAAAGCAATGCGATTCTCATCTTCTTTTTATAAACCTGCCTAAGAACATCCTTCCATAGGTTATTATAAATAATTTCCCCATAAATGTTTTTTTTCCCCTTTCGCTTGTCTGAAGAGGACACAGATTAAGCACTGCTCTATTACCCTGCTCACAGTACCTTCTCTTTTAACATCAGACTGTATTCCTTAGTCGCTTGAGTTGGAATCTAAGGAGAAACTTGGCCTTTGAAGATCTGCCAAATGCAAGAAGCAGTGCCTTGGAGATGTTGCTGGATTCACTCATGATGCCTAACAAGAGAAGCTGCTAAATGCTCTTGATAAGAGTTGGAATCCTACAACATCTGGAACATCAGCACCCCCAGATTGTAAATAGGTGAACTGCTCAAATGAATTTATTTTTATTTTATTTATTTTATTTTATTCAATCTGCATGTGCTCAACTCCCTAGGGACTCTGGGCGGCTCACAACCAAAAAAACAAGACATACAGAATAATATTAGGACATCTTTTAAAAAATGGTTTAAAAACAGTTTAAAACCAACAATAAAAAAACATGTGTATCATTTATGACCGGATCTCAATGGTACACCATCCAGTCAATGGTCTGCCAGAAAAGCCAGGTCTTTACAGCTTGCCAGAGGCCAGTAGGGTGGGGATAGACCGGATCTCAGGAGGTAGTTGGTTCCAGAGAGCGGGAGCCAATACAGAGAAGGCTCTCCTTCAGTGCCCCGCCAGCTGGCCCTGTTTTGCTGACGGGACCCTGTGGGTTCTTATTGGTCACTGAGAGCTATGTGGTAGAAGGCAGTCTCAAAGATAGTCTGGCCCTCAGCCATGTAAGGCTTTAAATGAATGAATGAATGAATTAATTAATTAACGAAAAGTATGTGTTCTGCCGGCGTGTTTCAACCACCCATAATTACAGGGTAATTAGTCCAGGAAGACACACACCACACAATAAAAGGAAAACCCAAAAGTTTTTATAAACAGAAAAACAGAAACAGCTCACTTTTTAAATGTCAAAGGGATTTTCTGGTACACACAAGGCACAGGTTAAATGCAATCCAATTGCTCACCCAATAACTGGGAAATTGAGTCCAATTCTAAAGTCCAGAGAGTCCACACACAATTTTGAACAGCACAAAAACCACGATCTTGATGAAACAATGAATCAGATAAACTGCCATGAGGCTAAAACACCAGGTTGCACTTTTATCTGCAGCACTAATTACAGCAGCCCCACCCAACCACAGGTGGCCTCATTTTCTCTTGTAATAATCCTTCAGTTGTTGTCTCCTATGTTTCACTCTACACATACGTTGATGTGTCATTAATTCTTGTTCAGAATCCAAGAATGATACAGATGATTGAACTCCTCCTGAGCTGTCTGCCAAACTCCCCTCTTCCCTGTCACTCACGCTTCCTTGGTCAGAGGAGGTTTCGTCGGCAGATTCCATCGGGAGCAAAACAGGCCTGCGGCATGTGGATGTTTCCCCCACATCCACCTGCACATTCCTTGGGGCAGGAGCTGGGCCAGAGATAACCAAAGCAGTATGTATATGTGTATATATGGGGCTAAGATTCTGTGGGATTTCCAGATCCAGACAAACAGAAAGATACTGGCTGATCAACCAGACAACATGATAATAAACAAGAAGCAGAAGATAGCAGTGGTGCCAATATAAGATAATATAAGATAGAAGGAGTATTAGAAGTAAGGTTCCTTAGAGGTCAGTAAGGGGTGTGCATAAGTGCACCAGTGTGCCTTCTGCCCCCTGTCCAATTGTCTCTCCTTATCTCATTTATCTTTTCTTCCTTTCAAATATGTTCACCTATACTTTTATATCTTTTCTTCTATTTTTTTCTTTACTTATATTATTACATATCTTTCTCTTCAATGTGTATTATGTATTGGACAAAATAAATAAATAAATAAATAAATAAAATTTCGAAACCACCACCCGAAGGGCAAATGGTTTAAAGCTGGCTGCTTTAAGATGTGGTTGGCAGGATCTTAATTCCAGGATTTAACCAGTCGAAGGCTGAACATCTGCATTGGCACTGATTATTATTATTAGTGCCTTTCATCCCCTGTCCAATTGTCTTTCCTTTATCTCATATATCATATATATTTTCTTCCTTTCATATATCTTCTCCTCTATTTTTACATATTATATTTATATATATTACTTCATGTCTATTCTCTTCCATATGTATTGTGTATTGGACAAATGAATAAATAAATAAAATAAATAAATATTAAGAGTATTAGAAGCTAAAGAAATAACACGGCTTGAAGGAAGAACTTGAGAAGATCTGAAAAGTAAAGGGCAAGGCAGTCCCAGTGGTAGTAGGAGCACTGAAGGCTGTGACTCCTAAGCTCAGGATTCCAGGCCCTCAGGAATAACACCAGAGCTCTCTGTCCAGAAGACTGCAGTGCTAGGAACAGCCAAGACATTGAGCAGAACCATTCAACTCTCAGGCTTCTCGTAAAGGAGCCAACATCAAGGAAGATACATATCACCCATAAGAGTGAGAAGCAGATATTTATATACACTGCTCAAAAATAAATAAATAAAGGGAACACTTAAACAACACAATATAACTCCAAGTAAATCAAACTTCTGTGAAATCAAACTGTCCACTTAGGAAACAACACTGATTGACAGTCAATCTCACATGCTGTTGTGCACATTCAACTTTGTACAGAACAAAGTTTTCGATGAGAATATTTCATTCATTCAGATCTAGGAGGTGTTGTTTGAGTGTTCCCTTTATTTTTTTTGAGCAGTATAGAATCACACACACACACAAACACACACATACACATTCTATATAAAACATCTGTGTCTCATCCTTATGGTTGATATGTATATCCTCACAAACAAACACACACAAACACAAACATATGCATACAGAAAGAGGACAAAGTCTTTGTATTTGGAGTAGATATGTTAAGAGGATCTGTTCCACAAAGAAAGGCTAGAATGATAATACTGAAATATTGGGTACCGAACGGAATTAGAACTGAGCCCTAAATGGGCATCAAATCAGTGTGCATTAATATTCTCCCCAGAAAACAGATTTCTCTATAAATTTTCCTGCGTGCGGTGTTCTGCTTATGCCATTAATTTCTCATAGATGTCACTCCTGCCTTGCAGAAATGCTCCTTGGAGCGAGTCAGTTAAATGGGGTGAGTGCATTATAGTAATGGAGTAACTGTATAAAAACAATGAAATCCAATCTCTTTAAACTGATTTGATGTCTGCCTGAACCACAACATTTCCTGCTAATGGCTTCCTTCATTTTGTAACTATGATCTCCACCTGATCAGATTACAGCTGTTTTTAATTACAGACCTAATAGAATTTGTAGGCAGTGTCGGACAGACGGCGCATGCCCCTTGCTGGCAGGGGTGGGATTCTAGTGGCTGGATTAAAACATACACAGCTCATCAGCACCAACTGTCACAACACTGAAATAAAAGGATGGTAACATTTCCAGCCACGCAGCTGACATGTTGCACTCTAGGATATCAGCATATTTACTTTTCTCCTATTCTGAGCACTAAGTTAGAATGGCAAAAGAGGTGACAAGCAATCTCAGATCTCTTTATGGGTTGGTCTTCTGCCTCACACTTCCCAGCGGCCAATTAGAGCCCACAGGGTTGGCCTTCTCCAGATCCCGTTGGACAAACAATGTCAACTGGTTGGGCCATGTGAGAGGGCCTTCTTTGTGGCAGCCCCAGCTCTCTGGAAACAGCTTCCCCCAGAGATCCATACCGCCTCCTATTTCCTGGCTTTCCGAAAAGCTTTAAAAACCTGGCTTTAAGGCATTAAGCAACAGCATTGAGCTCCGACCTAAAATGTGATGAATGTTTTACAGAGGTTTTATATTGTTTTAATTTCGTTGTACATCAGAGTCCAACAGGCTTATAAATGTAATAATAATGAGGATGATGATGATGATGATGATGATGATGATGATGATGATAATAATAATAATAATAATAATAATAATAATAATAATAATAATAATATTTGTTAGATTTGTATGCTGCCCCTCTCCGAGGAGCGTCTCAACAAGCAATACATATTCAAATCCAATATTAAAAAACATTTTTTAAAAACCCTTATAAAAACAAACATACAGTCCAGACAAACCATACATAAATCAGAACAGCTAGTGGTATGTCAATTTCCCCATGTAGGTGGGTTTTCAGGAGTTTGCGAAAGGCAAGGAGGATTTTATTTATAAAATAAATCTCTGCATAAAAAAACCCTATCTTCCAAACTCTGTTAGGTACAACTGAGTAGACCTTCTAAAAGCACCTAGTTAGCCATTGGGGAAAATAGTTTGCTAAACAGGGTGGGTCAGGCTTTCCCCAGATGGTGGCCTCTGGATGTCTCGTATAACTCAGCCAATACGGTCATACTCAATGAGAATTAAAGGATTTATCATCCACCTATCCATCCTTCTGAGTTTCCTAAAGACATCTAAAACCACAGCTCGTGGGTTCCCACAGCACATAAAAACACATCCAAGCCTATCTAAACCTCACTAGCAAATACAGCCTCCAGTCTTTCAGTGATCCAGTTAAGTGTTGAGTGTCAGGGGCTAAGACATTGAGCTTGTGGATCAGAAGGTTGGCAGTCTAGCGGTTTGAATCCCTAGCGCCGTGTAACAGAGTGAACTCCCATTACTTGTCCCAGTTTGTGTCAAACAAGCAATTTGAAAGCAGGGGGGGGGGAATGCAAGTAGAACAATAGGGACCATTTTGATGGGAAGGTAACAGTGCTCCATGTGCCTTTGGCCTTTGGTCATGCTGGCCACATGACCATGGAGACGTCTTTGGACAGTGCTGGCTTCTTGGCTTAGAAACGGAAATGAGCACCGCCCTCTACAGCTGGAAACAACTAGCACGCATGTGTGGGGGAATCTTTACTTTTACACATTGTGCTATTATACATCATCACCATCAACAACAACAATGGCACTGTTAAATGTGTATACTGATGAATCATTTAGATTCATAATTACTTACTACAACATAAATGTAGGGTCCTTTTCCAGGGAGTCTCTATAATTTATTTGACATTGTTTAGCAAATCGAAAGCCATAATTCTTAATTTCTTTGTTTCATTTAATTTATCTTTTACAACATAGTCACTGTCATTCTACAGTTGAATCTGTTCCAGAGATAGCTGGTTAAAAGAGGAAGGCAGATCACCATCAGTCCCCAGCCTTGTCTTTATATGGGAAGAATGAGAGCTAACTTTAGATTCTTTTGACTGTTAAAATATGGATTTCCATCTATACTACTGTCTCAATAGGAGATACATGGAATTATACTAAGAGGTAGGATAGAATTGAGAGAGAACTTATTTTCAGAAGATCCCGTTTATAGAACTTCATTCTTAAGAAAGTTGCTTTGATTTTCTTATTCAATCTTTAGAGTGTTTGATGAATTTGTGAGGAATTTATGAAATTCTTGAATTCAACATCTTCCCTTCGTTTATTCCAATTAATTTTAAAGATGGAGAATTCATTTCTTTATTATCAATTGCAATGAGAGTCACTTTCATTTTTAGTTATTATGGATATTACATGGAATTTATGTAGCAGCAAAACAGATATTGTTTACCATTCCCTTCTTCTGGATCTTTGTTTAATCCCAGGCTATTTTATAATGTTGTTATTCTGTGATCCAAAGGGCCAATCAGCTTTGTTAATAGTTTTCCAAACCCATCCAACAACAGATAGTTACTATCATCAGGGTGGCCTAAATGTACAAGACTGATTCAAAAATATATTAAAATTAATCTTAATGTTTAAAAAAAATAACAAATCAGATTTCAAAATCCACAATTTTAGTAGCAGTTTGCTTAAATAATATATTCAAGTTAGATTTCTCAGCATTTCAAGTAATTACTATAATTAATGTACTGTTTGATAAAATATAGTTTTTTTATTTTTCTTCTTTTCATTTTGATTGCCTAGCATTTCTGTTTTGTTGTCTAATACTATATTCACAGTCCCTTAGATTTCATCATAATTATAAACCTCAAATTTTTACTGGAATGAAACCTTAGGAAGACCTCCGAAATAATCACTATGTACTTTTCATTTGAATCATATGAAGGATATGTTTATAAAGACCAAGTTCCACGAAGACTGGAATTCTCATTCTTCAAGGAAACTGCCAGTGAAACTTGGCTCCACCTTTTCCTTCATTTGAACTCTTAAACCCTGTGTTTGGCATTACATTTTTACAGTAATTCAAAACCCAAGGAATAGTTAATGCCATTATGTTTTCACAGAGACATTAGTATAAGCGGCAACATCTCAAGTAGCAAAAAACAGATCCGTGTTTTTCTGAGAAGAAACTTCACACCAGCTGTCAGAAATAGGAAGGAGGAGAGAGCTGGACCAAAACCACATGAAATACAGGCCTGGTATCTGCTTTAGAGGCCAAAATGGAAGGAGATGCATTTCCATAATTGCTTTCTTCCCCACATAATCTTGTTGCACCAGTCTTTTTCATGTCCATGTTATTCTTCCAGTGCTGAAAGAAGCTTCTTGTAAAATAAATATATTAAATTAACACCATTGAACAGATTTGAACTCATATTTTTTTTTAATGATAATGGAATCAAAGAAGATTACTTATATATTTCTTTTTTATTCTTTTTTATTCTTTTTATAAAAGGTTTTTATTTATAAATACAGACATAAATAGTAAGATAAAGAAAACACTAAAAAAAAGATTTGGACAGTTTTGTGAAGTGCCTTCGTTACAATTCTAATAGTGTTTCTTTTCTACTACACAGAACATATTTACATCATATACATAAAATCTAGGTAATGGTCTTACTTAGGTATCTCTATCTTTTTTCCCCTTTTATGTCCAAAACCCCTGATCTTTATTCCTTATATATTTCCAAAAGGTGTCACATGAAGGCAACTTATCTGGAGTAGAAGACTGCATGTGTATATATTGATGTGTGCCAGGAATTATCACTGAGTTTTAAATAAGTCCCTCAGGAGTTGGACAGCATATAATTTTAATTAATAAATAATAAATAAATGTAATAAATTCACTTAATAAAATAAACTTTTAAAAGAAATAGTTTTGATCATTTTCAAAAGTACTGTTAACAGCAGGTTTAAGACAGTTCGAAGTATGAGTAAACCTCAACTTATAATGCTTTGTTTACCAACTGTTTGAAGTCACCATGGCACTGGAAAAAGTGACTTGCAAGTGGTCCTCACATTTACAACCATCACATCATCTCCATGGTTACATGATCAAGATTCAAGCATGTAGATAGATGGTTGCATGTCCTGAAGACCTATGGTTGCCATTTGCATCCTTCCCAGCTGGCTTTTCTCAAAAGTTAATTGGATTTCCTTAATAGCTGCATGATTCACTTAAAAGCTGCAGTGATTTGCTTAACAACCATGGCCAAAAAAAATTGGACATTACTCACTTAACAACTGTCTTGCTTAACAGTGGAAATTCTGCTCCCAATTGTGGGATCAATGTCAAGGAATACCTGTTCAAATTTAGCTTTCACAGTGATATTTTAAAATTTAGCGGTATTAGTAACAGTAATGGTAACAGAAGAAAACTAATAAAAATGGAGAGAGGGCTTCAAATAAGCATAGTTTAAATCCTACCTAAATGAAGACTAACATGAATTCATCTCTTGCAGTATGCATTCCACTTCTCACAAGATGATAAGGATACAGCCAGTCCCTGTTATTTGTAGAGTCCATATTTGCAAATTCTCCTGCTTGCTAAAACTTATTTGTAACCCCAAAATCAATACACGTGGTCCTTTTGTGGTCATTCACAGACATGGGCAGAGGAGTGAACAATTTGAATTGCCTGGCATCCCTATTCCCAGCTGAGATCAAAGGAGATGATTTTATTGTTTTATAATGATATTTGACTTTATTATTATTATTTATTAGACTTGTATGGCATCTGGAACGGTTCACAACGTGCAATACAAACAATATGTATACAAATCTAATAGTTAAAAAACAGCAACTAAAATCCCGTTATATAAAAAACAGTCAGTCTACTCAATCACATCCATACATAACATTTAACAGTCAGAGAAGAAGGGGGCATGATCTAGCTGCCCCATGCCTGGAGACACAGCTGGGTCTTAAGGGTCTTGCGGAAGTCAAGGAGGGTGGGGGGAGTACAAATCTCTGGAGGGAGCTGATTCCAGATGGCCGGAGCCGCCACAGAGAAGGCTCTTCCCCTAGATCCCGCCAGATGACATTGTTTGGCCGACGGGACCTGGAGAAGGCCAACTCTGTGGGACCTTATCGGCCGCTGGGATTTGTGCGGCAGAAGGCAGTCCCGTAAGTAATCTGATCCGACATTTATTGTATTATGCCCTATTTCATTGTGGTAATCCGCCCTGAGTCCCATGGGAGTGGGTGACATATAAATCAAATAAATTAAATTAAATTACATTTGCCAATATAGGCACTGACGGCCTCTTGAAAAGGCGGAAGCAAAAACAGCGATGTTGCATGGGTAAGGAAAGAGAGAGACTATATCCTTGATTATCTTTTCCTATGCTGTGCATGTATATATATATGCTTGCCAGTTTTCTAGTTTGATCCAGAAGTTTATGACTTTGGGTGAGTAAATTAATAAGACTGTGTATGTGTAGGTGGCCTGTGCAAGGATCTGGTCTGTCAATCTCTGAACACAAGCCCAAGAAAGACGCGCCTTGCACAGACATGCCTTGGGAGTCACAAAACTGGGGTAAGTATGCAGAGCCTCCGAAGGGATTCTTCAGGTCAGTATTGAAGCGTGCAGTTCAGGCAGTGAAGCAATCCTATCACATGGATAAACCCAGGACTTTTCATCTCCGGGCCTGTCAATCTGGTTCCTTTCAGAAATGCTAACTGCTGAATATTAAGCACATACAGGATCCTCTTCTGAGGAATGACCTAAGAATGGGAAGGGAAGGGGCCCTCCGTGTCTTGAGCCAGCAGCATTCCCAAATTCCCAAGCAGGAAAATAAGCAGACCAGCAGCAACAGTTCAGGGGGCCTCCAAACCTGCCTAGGTAACAACATAATGAGTCCTTTTGAATGGCTTCATCCCTGCCAAAGGGGTGGAAAGGGGAGATGCTTTTGTTTGCAATAATGAACCTGTAATTATGCTACATTTCTTGGTTTTAGTCACATTTTTGTGGTGTGCTGTTCTCTTTGTATTGACAGATTTACGACTCAGATATTCTCCTACATTGACTGGAGTATGACACTCTGTGGAGACTGTCTGACTCCAATTTCTTCTCTCTTCCAAGGAAAGGCAGGGGAGGGAGCAAGCCTGATGCATCTCAGTACTCTCTCTAAAAAGATGATAGATAGGTGGATAGGTAGATAGATAGGTAGGTAGGTAGATAGATAGATAGATAGATAGATAGATAGATAGATAGATAGATGATAGATAGATAGATAGATAGATAGATAGATAGATAGATAGATAGATAGATAGATAGATAGATAGATAGTGTTCTGTCGGGCTCTCTGGTAGACTCCTCCCAAAAATTCACAGGTACAAATTTCAGACACACACACGTTTGAAAATTCAAAACAATGTTCTTTATAATGAAAATTCACTTAACCTAAGCCCTCTTTTGGAGCACTTGTCTCCAAACAAACTGGTAATTTGTACAAATCCCTTATCAGTTCTGTGATACTTGGCTTGCAGCTGTGAGGCAATTCACAGTCCTTCCTCTTTCACAAAGTGAAACACACTTTGCTCTGGTTTAGTTTCAAAGTGGGGAAAAATCAGCACACAAAAGGTCAAAGTCAGTAAAGCAGTCACGAAACACAACGATCAGATAATCCTCCACAATGGCCAAACCCACAGGCTGCTATTTATAGCAGCCTCACTAATGAACACAGCCCCACCCAACCACAGGTGGCCTCATTTTCTTTGATAATAATCTTTCAGTTGTTGTTGCCTATGCATCGCTTTCTGCATGCGTGGCTGTATCATTAACTCTTGTTCTAAATCCAAGGAGGAGCTAGATAATTGCTTTCCTTCTGAGCTGTCTGCCCCACTCTCCTCCTCCCTGTCACTCATGTCTTCTTGGTCAGAGGAGCCTTCATCAGCAGATTCCACCGGGGGCAAAACAGGCCTGCAGCATGTTGATGTCTCCCCCACATCCACAGTCCTTGGGGCAGGAGCTGGGCCAGAGCTAACCACAACAGATAGATAGATAGGTAGGTAGGTAGGTAGGTAGATAGATAGGTAGGTAGAAAGATAGATAGATCTTGCTATTCTTAAACTATCTTCTTAAACTAGTGCAAATAAATGATTCACTTGATTGCACCAAAGAGGCACATAGTAGTTGATCATTCGCTTTCCCACAGTGGCAGGATAGGTGCATAGGTGTAGGTAGGTAGGGGGAGAGAGGGGGGGGAAGAGAGAGATGTAGGTAGCTAGGTAGATAGATAGGTATATATATATGTGTGTGTGTGTGTGTGTGTGTGTATATATATATATATATATATATGTTAAATGTATTTTTAGCTGGAATTTTTTAAAATTAAGGGAGACTAGGATGGTCCCATTTCGGCCTTATTAGGCCTCAGCCCCAGTAAAGAAAGGGTGTGGCTAGCTGATGAGGCCTAATAAGGCCGAAATGGGACCATCCTAGTCTCCCTTAATTTTAAAAAATTCCAGCTAAAAATACATTTAACACATACAGAATATAGTTGTCGGCTATAAATATATTAACTGCCTTGTAGTGGCCCTGGGTTGGGCCTAGAGGCAAAAAGGAGCTGTGACGTTCCTTAAAATATACCAGGGTGATCCGACATAAGAAAAACATATATATATATATATATATATATATATATATATATATATATATATATATATATATAGAGAGAGAGAGAGAGAGAGAGAGAGAGAGAGAGAGAGAGAGAGAGAGAGAGAGAGAGAGAGAGAGAGGGAGAGAGAGAGAGAGAGAGAGAGAGAGAGAGAGAGAGAGAGAGATGATATATAGACAGTTACACAGACAATAATAGATGGACAGACGAATTGGTGAGATCTGAACCCCTGGCAGTCTGCTATACTGCATTTTAGCCACTGCACTACCACAGTGCTATCCATAGACAGACAGACAGACAACATTATGCACACTAATACTCACATACACCCAAACATCTACTGGAAAAAAAATAGAAAAAGAACCAATAGTGCATCATTGCTAAAATGTACTTGTGCTGATTAGACATTTTTTTCATGTTAAGGAGGAGGATATGTAACTCCAATTGCCCTGGAAATCTTTGAATATTCAAGGTTGTACCTACATACATGAAATGATGCATATGTAAATGAAAGAATTAAAATAAAGTGGTGGTGGTAAGGCTTTCAAAGCAATCAAGCTAAATAAATAAAGATCTCTGTTTGAAAAAAAATGCTCAATAAGACTAGCCTTTGAAATGCATGGATTAAGCTGGGTGGGTGACAAGGTATCTTTGTTACCAGGCTAATCAGCTGGAGGGGATTTACATAGTCATGTACAAAATTGCTGTTCAGTCACTTTTTTCAAAAGATGAAAATAGCTGAACAAGGGAAGGAGGTGTTGAGAGGGAGGGGGGAGAGGGAGAGATTGGGCAGTACTGCGCAATTAGCAGTCATTTTTAAAAACAGATTTAGCTGGATAATTCTTAAAGATAATATGTAGAGATTTGTGTCACCCAAGAAGCGGTACCCAAATATTGCAACCTTGCAGATATGTGATAACTAGGTCCGAATACTGTATATCATTGTTTTAGACATTATAGATCTTGCTATTCTTAAACTATCTTCTTAAACTGGTGCAAATAAAAGATTGACTTGCTTGTACCAAAGAGGCACATAGTAGTTGATCAGTGGCGAGATAGATGCATATATAAAGGGTAAATGAAATAATAGAATAGAATAGAGTAGAGTAGAGTAGAATAGAATAGAATAGAATAGAATAGAATACTTCATTGGCCAAGTGTGATTGGACACACAAGGAATTTGTCTTTGATGCATATGCTCTCAGTGTACATAAAAGAAAAGAGATGTTTGTCATGATTCCGTCATGTCATGTGGTACAACACTTAATGATTGTCATAGCGGTCAAATAAGCAATCAGGAAACAATCATTATTAATAAAAAATCTTAAGAATACAAGCAACAAGTTACAGTCATATGGTCCTAAGCGATAAGTTAAGATAAGAGACAGAAACGAAATATACTACACTATAATCAAACCAAATTATAAAATATTTTCATTGCTTTGCACAGAATGACAGGTGTTGCTAGATAAATAAACACGGCATTCCAAAATAACTTTCTATTGCAGAAACAGTAACATAAAAATACATTAGTGCTAGTGATTCATACAGCCCAATGTGCCTCTTAATGGGAAAGGGAGGTAAATAAAACCATACTCAATAGTCTGGACAGAGATGTCCATGCTTAAGGTTGCATCTAAAACACTTGATTCATGTCTTATGAGCTGAATGAAAAAAGTCACAGTGGAAACCAGCTAACTCGAAGTTTGGAAACGAACTTTTGGTTGGGCCATTTTTCAACATCCCCAGCTTCCAGGAGGCTTTCCTAAACCCTGGGGACAGTGAAAAATGGCCAAAAAGAAGGCTGAAAATCAGCTGGACAGCACGCACATGTGCACTGGAGCTGATATAGGGCAACGCCTCGCATGCTCTCAGATATGGCTCCACATGCCACCTGTGGCAAGCGTGCCATAGGTTCACCATTAGTTTATGGTTTACGTGAACCGAAGTCTTATGATCAAAATCTATGATAAAACAAGCACTAGCTTTGCATAACCCAAGAACCCATCATTGCCTATAGAGTGATTCATATTTAACCTTGGATGGCACTTCAATGAATTTGCTTAATTACAAAAAGCTGTTTAGTGGCCATCATTATATTTTTTTAATAATGATTTGTGTGCATATGGTGAGAATAAGTATCTTCTGTTCTGAATTTCACTTCATTCCAGTCTATTGGATGACCCAAGTGTTACGATGGAACAACAAATTCCAGTCTCTCTGGATGGTGTCTTTTTCCCAAAGCACTGAAGAAAAGCCAGGCATTGTATCATTTCTAGCACACTACAACCACTTTCAATTAAAAAAAATATAAATATTCAAAGTACCAGAAGATAGAGGGAAGGAAATAGATCTCACCAGTTAGTGAGATCATTCAGCAGTGCTTACAGTATATAGATCTGGGTATGCCCTATATATAAAGAAAAAAAGATCTCCAGGCCAACGTAGCATGGCAGTTCTTATGCTTTCACACACATTTTGTTCACCCTAGGTCAAGCTGAACTAAGCTTTATCACACCCCAGTAAACACACTAAATGCACGGGAGATGTTTATTTAGAGATTCTGAGCCTCAGGAGCCGAGGTGCATATCAATGCCTCGTTCTTGGAAGTAAGGCTTGATCTAACCCTGTTCTTGGCTACAGAGAAAGCAATTCAATCAGATAGAAGTAACCAGGCTGTTTTGACACAGTGTAGTTTCCTTCAACCCATCCAGGTCACACATAGGCCACATAAGGCTTCCAAAGACTTTTTATATATTCCCCACCCCACCCCTCTCATTCCTATGGCTGTAACTGAAAGGGGAAAGGGGAAGGAGAGTTCTAAATTCAATTCAGACAATGCTTCAACATCTTTAAAATCACCGATATTATTATTAATGGGAACAAATTAAAGTTTCGCAAGGACACATTTTCTATAGGGAGAAGGATACACGGCAATATCCCTGGAGGGAAAGTCATGGAAGAAATTCTGGAGGGCTGCTTCCAGAATTAACTATCTAGGTCAGTGATGGCAAACTTTTTTTTCCTTGGGTGCCAAAATAGCATGCGTGTGCACGCTATCGTGCATGCGCGAGTGCCCACACCCATAATTCAATGCCTGGGGAGGTCAAAAACAGAAAAACAGCTTCCTCTGCCACCACCACCACCACCATTGGCCCTCTGGATCCCAGAAACAACCTGTTTCCCAACTTCTGGTGGGCCAACAAGGCTCATATTGTTCTTGGGAAGTAGTGCTTGATCAGGTTACAAAGGCTTCCCTGGAGCTGGGAGAGGGTAAAAATGCCCTCCCCTATTCCCCCGGAAGCCAAAAACACCCTCCCGGAGCCTCTGTGCGAGTCAAAAATCAGCTGGCGGGCACACACATGCACGTTGGAGCTGAGCTACGGCAACAGCTTGCGTGCCAGCAGATATGGCTCCACCTGCCAGCAGATATGGCTCCGCGTGCCACTTGTGGCACCCGTGCCATAGGTTAGCCATCACTGATGTAGGTGAATCCAATTTTATGTTGCATTCAGTAATCCTGACAAAAGAGGGGGGAAATCTGTAAATGTTTATGGAGATTCTCAGCCATACAGGTCATGGTTGTCCCAAAGGTGCTTTTTCAAGAGGCAATGGTGTCAGGCCGAAGCCATCATTTTGAGTTAGAGACTTTGGCCTGCAGTGATGGGCTCCTGTGGGTACAGTCAGGAACGCAGTACCAGTAGCAAAATTTGGAGCTCCACCACAGAGCACCCAATTTGCACTGAAAGATGTTGAAACAAAATGCATGTGGTAGTAAAAATTTTGGTAGCCCATCACTGTTGGCCTGCCACAAGTAGAATGCCAACTGCCAACTGTGGGAAATGGGAGGGGTGATTGCATGAGGGAGAAAGATACTAGCCACAACAAATTCCTTTCAGAAGATTCAAGGTCATCCTTTGTTCAGCACCAGTGGAAGTGCAGGAGAGATCCATGGAAATTGAGAGAACCAGAGTGGTCCACATGATGAACTTGTGGGATGAGGGATGAACCTTAACCTGGGTGGGATACTGTAGGAAATGTTAGTATCGTTGACTACAGTACGTATCCCACATGGATCTGTTAGTAAATTGGAACTTTGAAGAAGGCCAAAGTTTGGACTCTGATTTATTTATTGGATGTTTATTGGGACACTGACAACTGGATTTTTTGGTTTTTCTTTGAAGACATGTCACTTCTTATCCAAGAAGCTTCTTCTGCTCTAGAACACCTTTGAGACAAACAATCTGTAGAAACATAGAAACATAGAAGACTGACGGCAGAAAAAGACCTCATGGTCCATCTAGTCTGCCCTTATACTATTTCCTGTATTTTATCTTACAATGGATATATGTTTATCCCAGGCATGTTTAAATTCAGTTACTGTGGATTTACCAACCACGTCTGCTGGAAGTTTGTTCCAAGCATCTACTACTCTTTCAGTAAAATAATATTTTCTCACGTTACTTTTGATCTTTCCCCCAAATAACCTCAGATTGTGTCCCCTTGTTCTTATGTTCATTTTCCTATTAAAAACACCTCTCCTGAACCTTATTTAACCCTTTAACATATTTAAATGTTTCAATCATGTCTCCCCTTTCCCTTCTCTCCTCCAGACTATACAGATTGAGTTCATTAAGTCTTTCCTGATAAGTTTTATGCTTAAGACCTTCCACCATTCTTGTAGCCCGTCTTTGGACCTGTTCAATTTTGTCAATATCTTTTTGTAGGTGAGATTTCCAGAACTGAACACAGTATTCCAAATGGGGTCTCACCAGCGCTCTATATAGCGGGATCACAATCTCCCTCTTCCTGCTTGTTATACCTCTAGCTATGCAGCCAAGCATCCTACTTGCTTTTCCTACCACCCGACCACACTGTTAACCCATTTTGAGACTGTCAGAAATCACTACCCCTAAATCCTTCTCTTCTGAGGTTTTTGCTAACACAGAACTGCCAATACAATATGTGCATATTCCCCTGAGCACGCATTATCTAATCTGATCATCATGCTAAACAAGATGATGTTCCTGGGTGGTAATTGGAAAGTAGCCATTCTAAGTTTGGGAACAATATATGGGAACAATATATTGCACAGTATTAACAACACAGGTGCTACATGGAAAATGTCATAATTACCATTATCTTTTTCAAAAAGGTGGTTGTGAGCATAAAGAACCAGTTTGGTGCAATGATTATAGCATCGTTCTAGAAAATGAAAACTCGCTAAATGATTTTGATCAGTCATTTTCTGAGTCAACCTACCCCATAAGACTGTTGCTTGTTAGGGAAAAATATTGAGAAAAGAGTATTGGGCATACCATCTTTTGTTCTGGCCTGGCAATAAAAGGTTTCTGGGGCAGTCCTCTAGTATGTCTGAGATATCACATTAACAAAAAGCCGATTTTAATAGCAGTAAATTAACTTTGGCTTGCTCATATATGTATATCTTTATTTATTGTGCCAATAAGTCAAAGCGAATTTAATCGATACCCTGTGACTTATTTTCAGAGCTAAAATTCAGCACTGAAATATGTGGAGTGATAATATGAGGGCTTTTGAATATACTGCTAGTGCAACTGTCTCATGCCAAATAACCACAGCTAGAATTAAGATACAAGGCCAAGTTTCCAAGACATTTTCCAGAAGCAGAGATCCTTTTTTATGAAAAGCATTTATATCTTATATAAAATTTGCACATAGTATAAACATCACAGCAATTAGAACTTGATACACTGCACCAGAAAGTGAAGCAGTCAGGACTAGATGTGGAAATCAGCAGCATAGAAAAAAAATAAGAAACATATGAGTATAAAATATAAATAGATATATTAAAATAATCTCTTAAGCCTTTGAAGTCATAAGAGTAATAATTGTTGTTGAAATTCCCGACCCTGAAAAACAAGTTTTCAGAATTTTATTTTCAGAATAGATTTGCATTATTAGCTCCAGGCGTCATGGACATCTATCAAGGATGAAGAAGGTCACAATCTCAAATATTGAGTAAACAGCAGCAAGGTTCTACAGTTCTAGGGTAGCTGACTTCAACTTGGTGGGCAACAGAGAATTGGGATTACAACTCCCAGAATTTCCAGCTTGTATTGTCAAAGAAAAGAACCATATGTTATGTGACACATTTTATTCCAGTCTTTTAGGGCTCTTATTTCTTAGTTGGGTCTAGTTTAAATTTTTTCTTGTATTTTCTGGTATTGTTTATTTTTGTAATCTTCTAATAAATTAAAAATAACATTATTGTGCTTTTTTTTTTAAGAACAATACTCCAAGGAATGTCAGCAGATCAGAGGAACCTGTGATTTACAGACCTCCCAACATATTTAATGGATGAGATCAATTCCATAAAAGGAAGCTGGGAGCCAGAAACTATCTACTAAAGAGCAAGCAAGTTCTTTAGTCAGAAAATATTAGCTGAAAGAGGGACAAACCAGCAATGTGGGTGAGAGCAGGACAGGATGCAAGAGACATTGGCTGCCTGGACTTAAACAGAAGTGCCCCACCCTGCAGCATGTTATGGAAGATCCCACATATCATGATAGACCATTCTTATGTGGATTCATCTAATCCCATTTAGAGCCCTTTAGACCCATAACTAAACACTGTCTAAAATATGTTAAATAAGCATGAGTTTCTTTTTGTGTAGTGCCTTCCAATCACTTTGACTGGGTGACCCAAATTCTTATAATAGGTGAGAAAATGAACATTTTTCTGTTTTTTCCATTTCTTTCCATCTGCAAAATTTATAAACTTTCTTTTATTTTCCTTCTTGGACTCTTTTATTAAAACTATGGAACTCTAAATCCTTCCGTCTTTCTTCTGGGAAAAGAGTTCAGCCCTAAATTGGGTGTACTTGTTGAGATAAGAAATCATACTGTTTTCCAAATACAACTGTACTTTTGTTTGATACATATTCTATCATTCCTCTAAGAATTCAAGGCAGCATAAAAAGCATTCTCTCTTCCACTTTTATCTGTAACTGCCCTATGCGTTAGGTTGGGCTGAAACAGACTGACTGTCCCATTGATGTCCCAAGGTCACCTAGTGAGCTTTCATAGCTAAGGTTGGACATCAATCTGATTGTCTCACATTCTAGTCCAACACCTTATCCACTATACTTTATTTGATTAATTATACAGACATTACATGATACTGCCTGGATGTACCGTAGCACATGGCAATATAATGTGATTTATACTTTTTAAAATTTAGTGTGTTGTGCAAGATTAACTATTGTAGTTTGTGAATTAATGTTTTATACCTAAGCATGTGGATGAGCCCAACCAATTGTGGTATTCAAGGCACCATAAATAAACACACGTTAGTTTAATATGATGTGTGAATCCTATCACTGACTGTCAATTTCTTTTCTAATAGTTCCCTAAAATAGGAAGGTACATTTTCTGACCGAGCTGTCTTATTGATTGAACTATATGCTGTCTGGGTAGCCATATGAATCAGTGCACAGTGATGAGTCATCTGCTTGAAAGATAATCAGTGGGCCATCCTTGATTTGAAGTCTGAAAGGTTAGTTCAGATTAAGTTTAAACTTTGAAAATCCTAAGAAAGAGGGAAAGTGTCTATACATGATTGTCCTTGAAGCTATCCACGAATAGCTGGCCTCTGGCTTGAGCAAGCACAAATGAAAGGTTTCTTTTGTAACATAATTTCTAAATGTGCATAGACTAGACTAGAACAGAACAGAACATAATTTTTTATTGGCCAAGTGTGATTGGACAACAAGGAATTAGTCTTGGTGACTATGCTCTCAGTGTACATAAAAGAAAAGATACGTTCATCAAGAATCATAAGGTACAACACTTAATGTCAATAAAAATGGTAAGGATACAAGCAACAAAGTTACAGTTATACAGTCATTAGTGGGGGGAGATGGGTGATGGGAACAATGGGAAGATTAATAGTAGTGCAAACTTAGTAAATAGTTTGACAGTGTTGAAGGAATGATTTGTTTAGCAGAGCGATGGCATTCGAGGAAAACTGTTCTTGTGCCTAGTTGTTCTGGTGTGCAGTGCTTTATAGCATCATTTTGAGGATAGAAGGTGAAACAGTTTGTGTCCAGGATGTGAGGGGTCTGTAAATATTTTCACTCGCAGTTTGCAGGTCCTCAATGGAAGGCAGGTTGGTAGCAATTGTTTTTTTCTGCAGTTCTAATTATCCTCTGAAGTCTGTGTCTGTCTTGTTGGGTTGCAGAACCAAATGAATATTGTTAATTAGAATTTCCAAGGCTGTCAGTTTGCACTATGAGCTTGGCAATTTGGTTGCAAAAGGTTTGGTCACCATTCCAGGAGACTGCATTTGCGAATCTGTGGCCTTGAGTTGCATGTTGCATTTCTATTTTTGACCAATTTTTCCTTAAAATTTATTTGCTGTCTAATCATACCCAATTAAAATCTCACTTACATATGGTGAGTTGCCAGTTTAGGGATGCTGTACACTACTTTCCAAAAACCCAACATATGATTCTAGGGATATTTATCAGGAAAAGGGGTTTTTAAATTTTTTCCCCCTATTTTTTATTTATTCATTAGTCCAATACATAAATACATAGGAAGAAAAATAGACATGTAGTAATATATATAAGGGTAAAAGTGAACTTATAGAAGAGGATATATGAAAGGAAGAAAATATATATGAAAAGCGAGAGAAAGGAAGACAATTGGACAGGGGACGAAAGGCACACCGTTGCACTTATATACGTCCCTTACTGGCCTCTTAGGAACCTGGAGAGGTCAATCGTGGAGAGTCTAAGGGAGAAATGTTGGGGGTTAGGGGTTGAGACGATTGAGTCCGGTAATGAGTTCCATGCTTCGATAACTCGATTGTTGAAATCATATTTTTTACAGTCAAGTTTGGAGCAGTTTGTATTTAGTTTGAATCTGTTGTGTGCTCTTGTGTTGTTGCTGTTGAAGCTGAAGTAGTCATTGACTGGTAGGAC